>NC_058412.1:131901888-132257112 GCF_002201575.2 Neomonachus schauinslandi
AAGAAAGAAAGAAAGAAAGAAAGAAAGAAAGAAAGAAAGAAAGAAAGGAAAGGAAAGAAAGAAAGGACCTTAATAAACAGACCTCACAATTTACTCCCACCAGAATGGCGAAGATGAGAAAGATGGGAAATACCAAGTTCTAGTGAGGATTTGAAGCACCAGGAACTCCCAAACATGGATGGTGTGGCAGTAGCTTCAAACTACTTTGGAAAGCGGTCTTGGGCAGTATCTATCACAGCCGAGCAAATACTGCCATCGATTCCAGGAATTCCACATACATTCCCAAAAGACATGCACTACAATGTTCACTGCTATCTGTGATACTGTTATTGTAATGTACATTATTGTTCATGATTCAGTCCTGTTCATAATAGCCAAAACCTGAAAACTTCCCAAATGCTCATCAGTGATAGAATAAATCACTGCATACTCATACGATGGAATATTATACTGTGGTGGAAAGATAGATAGAACAACTATACTCAACAATATGGATCAACCTCACAAACATAAAATTGAGAGAAAGAAGCCAGACTCAAAAGAGTGCACAGTGTTCAAGTCCGTTAATAAAATGTACAAAGACAGGCTAAACTAATTTTGAAGAGAGAAGTCAGGAGAGTGGTTACTTTGGTGGGGCCAAGGGAGGGGTGACCAGAAAGAGGCAGGCAGGAAGCTGGAGGGTAGGGGAGCTGCTCATGTTCCATTTCCTGATATTGGTGCTCCTTATGTGGTTGTGTTCAGCAGGTGAAAATCTAAGCTGTACACGTATGATTTGGACACTTTTATATGCATCGTGTTATCAAAAAAGTTTTTAAAAAGAGCTCACAGTTCCTATGAAGGATTAGGTCTCGATCAATATAATTCACTTAGTGACCTTTTCTCCAATTAATATTAAAAGAGCAAAAAGCAAAGCCCCTGCAGGTTGAAAATGACCAGCTTACAGATGAAAAGAAAAAACTCAGATGGCATGCCATGCCCACAGTCCTAGCAAAAACCAAATGTATATTTTGTCATCGGGTTTCTTATCAAGAGGAAATAGTTCATCTTCCAAAAGGCAAGAGTCTTAATCTCTGTGCAGATCTATTTGAAGGTCTTTTAAACATGGCTGTTTTCATTCCTCTGTCTGCCCTCAGTTTAAATGAAAGACACAATTTCTGGAGCCTTAAAAGGGCCAAGAGAGGGGCATACTGACATTTGACCTGACTTTGATCTAAATTTAATCCAGAAATAATATTTATGAACAGGATATTGAACTGCCTATAGAATGCTCTTGAGCATCTAATAATGCCCAAGCAAGTAGAAAGAAGGCCAGGTGGCCACTGATAAATTTTAACCACAGACTTTCTTCCCAGGCACCTAGGATGATTCCCTAGTTTCTAAACAGGCAAATGGTGACCCCTAGTGGAAGCAATGGAGAACACGCTCTCTTTGGTAACTGCTACTCATAAAAATTCTGTACGTGGGTTTACTTTAAATGACCTAGGGGAAGTTTTTAAAAAACAGGTGAGTCACCCATTTAAATGAGTAAAGAATACAAGGAAGCAAACAAAAGAATAAAAGTTTCAAATGGTAAATAAATATATATCAAAATAGGTTCAATAATGCTAGTAATTAGAGAAAAGGAAATTAAAATAGCAAATACCATTTTCACCTACCCGGTTAGAAAAATTACTGAAGTCTGATCGTCTCATGAACTGACAAAAGTAAGGGGAGATCTAGTATTTCCAGTACCTTCCTGGTGCAGGAGGGACAAGTACATTGGTTCTGTATTTTGGAGAGCAATTTGACGTTATTTTTCAAAATACTGAATACATACAAAACAGTAATTCTGATTTCCAGAATTAATCCTAGACAATAATTTTCAGTTTTGTGCAAGAAAGTGCAATCTAGGACATACTGTTGTCCCAGAAGGCAAGGAAACATTCAATGAGTAATGCGTTCATGTCCAAAGGATATATGAGCCGACCAGAAGGGGTGCCCGATGGCCAATATTGAGATGAGTAGAACATCAGAAATAGTAATGGCTATAATTGAAGCAGAGAAAATATACAGAGATCCATAAATCCATGTTGATACACAAGAAGGTGCCAAAAAAACAAAACTTAAACTTATCTGCCATCTCTGGAGATAATTATTATACCGTCTCCTTATTCTTTTTTTTTTTTAAGATTTTATTTATTTGACAGAGAGAGAGACAGCGAGAGAGGGAACACAAGCAAGGGGAGTGGGAGAGGGAGAAGCAGGCTTCCCGCTGAGCAGGGAGCCCGATGTGGGGCTCGATCCCAGGACCCTGGGATCATGACCTGAGCCGAAGGCAGACGCTTAAGGACTGAGCCACCCAGGCGCCCTACCGTCTCCTTATTCTAACAATTGATAATTAATGGGAAAGAATTGCTTAATGCTACATTTAGTAGCATTAGGATAGAGCGATTCTTTATTGCTAGCAGGGACTATAATTTAGGGTCACCCTATAATTCCGGTGAATGAAAGAAATTTCTTCTTTACAGAAAAATGTCAGCTAATCAATGCAGACAATGTGGTAGAATTTGCAAATCAACATCCTACAACTCCATATGAAACAGGCGATTGAGACGAGGCCCAGCACAGAGGGCAGATGGGGAAGTGGAATTTGCCTGATGCCAACATACCCTTCCGCAGATTAGTTTCTATTTGCAAGGGGAAATACGTAACTTTACAGTGCAGAGATGCGGCCACCCCAATCTTAAGCCAGTCATATTAGCATCTCCCATGGTGGGACAGCCAGATGTTATGTGTTTTCCATTGTGAAATACGTGTATATTTTATCATCAGGTTTCTTATCAAGAGGAAACAGTGCATCTTCCAAAAGGCAAGAGTCTTAATCTCTGTGCAGATCTATTTGAAGGTCTTTAAACATGGCTGGTTTTCATTCCTCCGTCCGCCCTCAGTTTAAATGAAAGACACAATTTCTGGAGTCCTAAAAGGGCCAAGAGAGGGGAATACTGACATTTGACCTGATTTTGATCTAAGTTTAATCCAGAAATAATATTTATGCACAGGAGATTGAACTGCCTATAGAATGCTCTTGAGCATCTAACGCCCAAGCAAGGTGGAATATACATTGGCTACACCTACCATATATTCTTGCCAAAAAGTTTATCCTGAATCTATTCAAGCCTTTAGGTATAACTTCCAGTTTACAGAAAATTCAGGTGACAGAGGAACCAGTTAGGCACCATCATAAAGAAGTAACCCCCAAACCCAAAAGATAAGATATTCTATAGGCCATGGGCCTTAGGTCTTCAAGACAATACCACTGGGGGAAAAAAAAAAAAAAACAGTGGGTGGGGGATGTTACTACCCTAGATTAAAAGGGACTCTAACAGTCAAATGTAATGTACAATGAGGAGTCCTTGATTGGGTTTTGATTTCGAAAACATTTGGGAGATTATTAGGAAAAATTTAACGTGAATAGGATATTAGAGGATATTCGGGAGCTACTGTTAAGGTGATAAGGTATGATGTGGAATGTTGACCATGTACCTAGACATCTTCAGTTCTCAGGGATGCATACTGAGACATTTAGGGGTAAAATGCTATGATGCTAATCCACTTTAATTTTGGCAAATAAGAGATTAAACCAATATGTCAAAATAGTAACAACTATTAAACACAGGAGATGTGAATATAGATATTCATTGTACTATTCTCTTTCTACTTTTCTGGGCTTGAAATTAATTCAAATGAAAACTAATAACAAAAAGCAAGATGACTTGTACAAGAATATTCAATGTAACACTGCTGATCAGAGCAAACATCTGGAATCAATCTAAATAAATGTCCTTCAACACCAGAATGGATAAATAACTGACCTTCATAAATAGACTTCACACTACACTCCCAGCAGACTAGCTAAGATGAAAAAGGCAGAATATTTGGTACTATGAAGTACTAGTAAGCAGTAAAATGGCAAGTATTTCTTTACTCTTATATATATACTTATTTCTCAAGTTTGTTCATATTTTACTCCCCATCATATCCTTAGATTTTGGCACCTAATAGGTGCACATATTTACTCTGCCTTTAGCAGATAAGGTATCCAAGATAGTGGTTCAAAACTTGTATTTGATGAACTGGTAACATTTCAAAATTTCACACCCCCCCAAAGAAAATAACACAAGCACAGTTGGAAATGGCATAAATTTCTTATTTTACTACATAAAAAATAGAACGTTATTTACTAGCACCATCTTTTAACACAAGAAAAGACATTTTATCACCAAAAGGCACAGGTGGATGGCCATAATCCCAGATAAAGAGCAGTCCCTTACACAGAATAAATTTAGATTTATGAAGAGTCTATCATGTGAATAACCAGTAAAAACTCGGCATCGGAGGGAACAATGAAACGCTGGTGGTGGGGGCTTTGATCGCGTCACCTTGCTTCGGACACAGGGTGGTAGAACACGGCGCACTATCGGGCAGAATTCAGACTTCCAGTTCGTCTTATGTGATTGGGCAGGAAATAAACACCACTGCTCAAAACGATGTTAACAGAAAATCATTATATTTGACAATCAAAACTCCGAGTGAAATGTAATGCACTAGACAAGCTGCGTCCAAAATCCCATCACCCAGAGCCTAAGAAACACCTGAAGTCTCTTCAGAGCCCCCGGGCTTCTCAGCGGTGGGGTGGGGGGTGGAGGGGGTGCTGTGTGGTGAACAGGACCTCGGGCTGTGGACCGATCACACTGGTCTGCACTGAGCTCGACCAGCCACTGACTTGCAGCCCGTAACTCCAGGATCACAATCTACCGTAAGTAAAACAAGAGCGTCTGGTCAGAATCATGGGGATCAAAAGCAGTAATGCAAGGAGGATAAACGGCGGTGGGAGGGTGCCTGGCCGTGGGGATCCTACACCGCCGGTGAGTGACAGCCTCGCGTGCTGCGGACAGGGCACAGACTCGAAGACCGGTAGCGTCGGGAAAGGACTTTAGGGCAGCCCCCAGGGTGGAAAACCAGAGCGGCGGGGTCACGCGCATGTGAACTGCAGCCTCCCAGACGGAAACCCGGAGCGCCAGGGTCGCGCCGGTGAACTGCAACCCCCGGGGGTGGAAACCCCAAGCGGTGGAGTCGCAGGCACTCAAACTGGGAGCGGCTGGCGGTTTTAGAAGCACAAAGGGCAGAGACGTGCCCGACCTGGAGGCAGGACTGGGGGCGCTGCAGAGGGGCGCACAACCCAGGACGCTGCAGTTTATAGCAGCACGGACAGAAACGGAGACGGTGTGGCCTGGAGAGCTCACTGAAGAACAGACTGCGGTCTCTCTGCTCTGAGGCAGGGGGTTGGAAATGGTCTCTTCTGCTCTGACTCGCGGAACAGACGCGGAAAGCCGCCAGGGAAAGCCGCCAGGGAAAGGCGCCAGAGAACAAAAGCCCCAAAGACTGATTCCCACTGAGCCCATCCCCCGCCACAGGGGTGCAGGGCAACTCCGCCCAAACAGGGTTGCCTGAGTAACAGCGCGGCAGGCCCCTCCCGCAGAAGACAGGCTGGGAAAACAAGAGGCCAGCAACCCTAAGGTCCCAAGAAAACAGGTGCATCTTGCTTGGGTTCTGGTCAATAATTTGGACTCTATACATTCCCTCAAACACCCATCAACAGAATGACTAGGAGGAGGAGCCCCCAAAACAGAAAAGACTCAGAGATTATGACTTATGCTGCAGATTTACAAATGGATGCAGATATAACCAAGATATCAGAGATGGAATTCAGGCTAGCAATTGTGAAGACAATGGCTAGAATGGAGAAATCAATTAATGGCAACACAGAGTCTCTAAGGGCAGAAATAAAAGGTGAATTGGCAGAACTTAAAAATGCTATCAATGAGATCCAATCCAATCTAGATAACTTAACAGCTAGGGTAACTGAGACAGAAGAGAGAATAAGCGATCTGGAAGACAGTATAATAGATAAAAAGGGAAAAGAGGAGGCCAGGGAAAAACAACTCAGAATCCATGAAAATAGAATCAGAGAAATAAGTGACACCATGAAGCGTTCCAATGTCAGAATCATTGGAATCCTGGAGGGAGTGGAGAGAGAGAGAGAGGACTAGAAGATGTATTTGAGCAAATCGTAGCTGAGAACTTCCCTAATCTGGGGAATGAAACAAACATTCGAGTCCTAGAGGCAGAGAGGACCCCTCCTAAGATCAAGGAAAACAGGCCAACACCCCGGCATGTAATAGTAAAACTTGCAAATCTTAGAACCAAGGAAACCATCTTAAGGGCAGTTAGGGGGAAGAGATTCCTTACATACAGAGGGAGGAACATCAGAATAACGTCAGACCTACCCACAGAGACCTGGCAAGCCAGAAAGGCCTGGCAAGACATATTCAGGGTACTAAATGAGAAGAACATGCAGCCAAGAATACTTTATCCGGCAAGGCTTTCATTTAGAATGGATGGAGAGATGCAGAGCTTCCACGACTGGCAGAAGTTGAAAGAATATGTGACCACTAAGCCGGCCCTGCAAGAAATATTGAGGGGGGGTTCTATAAAAGGAGAAAGACTCCAAGAGTGATCTACAACAGAAATTTACAGGGACAATCTATAAAAACAACGTCTTCACAGGCAACATGATGACAATTAATTCATATCTTTCAATAATCACTCTCAACGTGAATGGCCTAAATGCTCCCATAAAACGGCACAGGGTTGCAGATTGGATAAAAAGACAGGACCCATCCATATGCTGTCTACAAGAGATTCATTTTGAACCTAAAGATACATCCAGACTGAAAGTGAAGGGATGGAGATCCATCTTCCATGCCAGCGGACCTCAAAAGAAAGCTGGGGTAGCAATTCTTATATCAGACAAATCAGATTTTAAACTAAAGTCTGTAATAAGAGACACAGAAGGACACTATATCATTCTTAAAGGGTCTATCCAACAAGAAGATCTAACAATTGTAAATATCTATGCCCCCAACATGGGAGCAGCCATCTACATAAGCCAACTGTTAACCAAAATAAAGAGTCATATTGATAACAATACGTTAATTGTAGGAGACCTCAATACTCCACTCTCAGCAATGGACAGATCATCTAAGCAGAAAATCAACAAGGAAACAAAAGCTTTGAATGATACATTGGACCAGATGGACCTTATAGATATTTACAGAACATTCCACCCTAAAACAACAGAATACTCATTCTTCTCGAGCGCACATGGAACTTTCTCCAGAATAGACCATATACTGGGTCACAAATCAGGTCTCAACCGATACCAAAAGATTGAGATTATTCCCTGCATATTCTTAGACCACAATGCTCTAAAACTGGAACTCAATCACAAGAAAAAACTTGGCAGAAATTCAAACACTTGGAAGCTAAAGACCACTCTGCTCAAGAATGTTTGGGTCAACCAAGAAATCAAAGAAGAACTTAAACAATTCATGGAAATCAATGAGAACGAAAACACATCGGTCCAAAACCTATGGGATACTGCAAAGGCGGTCCTAAGGGGGAAATACATAGCCATCCAAGCCTCACTCAAAAAAATAGAAAAATCCCAAATTCACCAGCTAACTCTACACCTTAAAGAACTAGAGAAAAAGCAACAAACGATGCCTAAGCCACGCATTAGAAGAGAAATAATTAAAATTAGAGCAGAAATCAATGAATTAGAAACCAGAAACACAGAGCAGATCAATGAAACTAGAAGTTGGTTCTTTGAAAGAATTAATAAGATTGATAAACCACTGGCCAGACTTATCCAAAAGAAGAGAGAAAGGACCCAAATTAACAAAATTATGAATGAAAGGGGAGAGATCACCACTAACACCAAGGAAATAGAAACAATTATTAGAAATTGTTATCAACAACTATATGCCAATAAACCGAGCAATCTGGATGAAATGGAGGCCTTCCTGGAAACCTATAAGCTGCCAAGACTGAAACAGGAAGAAATTGACAACCTGAATAGGCCAATAACCAGTAACGAGATTGAAGCAGTGATCAAAAACCTCCCAAAAAACAAGAGTCCAGGGCCTGATGGATCCCCTGGGGAATTCTACAAAACATTCAAAGAAGAAATAATACCTATTCTACTGAAGCTGTTTCAAAAAATAGAAACAGAAGGAAAACTTCCAAACTCATTCTATGAGGCCAGCATTACCTTAATCCCCAAACCAGGCAAGGACCCCATCAAAAAGGAGAATTTCAGACCGATATCCCTCATGAATATGGATTCCAAAATCCTCAACAAAATCCTAGCTAATAGGATCCAACAATACATTAAAAGGATCATCCACCACGACCAAGTGGGATTTATCCCCGGGATGCAAGGGTGGTTCAACATTTGCAAATCAATCAATGTGACAGAACACATTAATAAGAGGAGGGAGAAGAACCATATGGTCCTCCCAATTGATGCAGAAAAAGCATTTGACAAAATACAACATCCTTTCCTGATTAAAACTCTCCAGAGTATAGGGATAGAGGGAACATTCCTCAAGCTCATAAAATCCATCTATGAAAAACCCACAGTGAATATCATCCTCAATGGGGAAAAGCTGAGAGCCTTTCCCTTAAGGTCAGGAACACATCAAGGGTGCCCACTCTCACCACTGTTGTTCAACATAGTACTAGAAGTCCTAGCAACAGCAATCAGACAACAAAAAGAAAGAAAAGGTATTCAAATTGGCAAAGAAGAAGTCAAACTCTCTCTCTTCGCAGACGACATGATACTTTATGTGGAAAACCCAAAAGACTCCACCCCCAAATTACTAGAACTCATCCAGCAATTCAGTAATGTGGCAGGACACAAAATCAATGCACAGAAATCAGTTGCTTTCTTCTACACTAACAACGCAACTGTAGAAAGAGAAATTAGAGAAACGATTCCATTTACAATAGCACCGGAAACCATAAGATACCTCGGAATAAACCTAACCAAAGAGGTAAAGGATCTATACTCTAGGAACTACAAAACACTCATGAAAGAAACTGAAGAAGACACAAAAAGATGGAAAAATATTCCATGCTCATGGATCGGAAGAATAAACATTGTTAAAATGTCTATGCTACCCAGAGAAATCTATACCTTCAATGCCATCCCGATCAAAATTCCAATGACATTTTTCAAAGTGCTGGAACAAACAATCCTAAAATTTGTATGGAATCAGAAAAGACCCCCAATCGCCAAGGAGATGTTGAAAAAGAAAAACAAAGCTGGGGGCATCACGTTGCCCGATTTCAAGCTATATTACAAAGCAGTGATCACCAAGACAGCATGGTACTGGCACAAAAACAGACATACAGACCAATGGAACAGAATAGAGAACCCAGATATGGACCCTCAACTCTATGGTCAAATAATCTTGGACAAAGCAGGAAAAAACATGCAATGGAAAAAAGACAGTCTCCTCAATAAATGGTGCTGGGAAAGTTGGACAGCCACATGCAGAAGAATGAAACTCGACCATTCTCTAACACCATTCACAAAGATAAACTCAAAGTGGATGAAAGACCTCAATGTGAGACAGGAATCCATCAAAATCCTAGAGGAGAACATAGGCAGTAACCTCTTTGACATCGCCCACAGCAACTTCTTTCAAGATACATCTCCAAAAGCTAGTGAAACAAAAGCAAAAATGAACTTTGGGGACTTCATCAAGATAAAAAGCTTCTGCACAGCAAAGGAAACAGTCAACAAAACAAAGAGGCAACCCACAGAATGGGAGAAGATATTTGCAAATGACACTACAGATAAAGGGCTGGTATCCAAGATCTATAAAGAACTTCTCAAACTCAACACCCAAAAAACAAATAATCAAGTCAAAAAATGGGCAGAAGATATGAAAAGACACTTCTCTGAAGAAGACATACAAATGGCTAACAGACACATGAAAAAATGTTCATCGTCATTAGCCATCAGGGAAATCCAAATCAAAACCACACTGAGATACCACCTTACACCAGTTAGAATGGAAAAATGGACAGGGAAAGAAACAACAAATGTTGGAGAGGTTGTGAAGAAAGGGGAACCCTCTTACACTGTTGGTGGGAATGCAAGTTGGTACAGCCACTTTGGAGAACAGTGTGGAGGTTCCTCAAAAATGTAAAAATAGAGCTACCCTATGACCCAGCAATTGCACTACTGGGTATTTACCCCAAAGACACAGATGTAATGAAAAGAAGGGCCATATGCACCCCAATGTTCATAGCAGCAATGTCCGCAATAGCCAAACTGTGGAAAGAGCCGAGATGCCCTTCAAGAGATGAATGGATAAAGAAGATGTGGTCCGTATATACAATGGAATATTACTCAGCCATCAGAAAGGATGAATACCCAACTTTTACAACAACATGGATGGGACTGGAGGAGATTATGCTAAGTGAAATAAGTCAAGCAGAGAAAGTCAATTATCATATGGTTTCACTTATTTGTGGAACAAGGAATAACATGGAGGACATTAGGAGAAGGAAGGGAAAAATGGGGGGGGGGGCAGGAATTGGAGGGAGAGATGAACCATGAGAGACTATGGACCTGAGAAACAAACAGGGTTTTAAGGGGTGGGAGGAGGGGGGATTGGTTAGCCCCGTGATGGGTATTAAGGAGGGCACGTACTGCATGGAGCACTGGGTGTTATATGAAAACAATGGATCGTGGATCATCACATCAAAAACTAATGATGTATTGTATGGTGACTAACATAACATAATAAAATTTAAAAAAATAAAATAAAGAGGGCTCCTGGGTGGCTCAGTTGGTTGAGCGACTGCCTTCGGCTCGGGTCATGGTCCTGGAGTCCCGGGATCGAGTCCCGCATCGGGCTCCCTGCTGGGCGGGGAGTCTGTTTCTCCCTCTGACCCTCCCTCCTCTCTCTCATTCTCTCTCTCTCAAGTGGATAAATAAAATCTTTAAAAAAAAAAAAATAAAATAAAAAAAAATAAAATAAAGAAAAAAAAAAAGCAGTAATGCAGATCAACAACTCAGCACGGTACCTAGCTCCTGGGGTGAGAAATAAAGAATAACTGTTGTTACTACACTTTTATTCCTGAAACCAAATTTCCACAACTTACATAGTTCTTCCGCAAGTGAGCAGATGGAGACCCAACCAAGACGGCGGGTGGAAGCTGGTATCACCAAGCACACGGGAGTTCCTCCCCACCAGGGAACGCAGGACATGTGAGGCCAGGTCAGGTCATACAGCAGTTTGTGGGGAACCGTGGGCTGGAGGTGGGGAGGGGAGAACAGCACCGAGTCTGCCAATCCCAGGTTAGAAAGACAGGGGACAAGGAGACTTAGCCCTTACCTAAGCTCGCGCTTCCTCGGTATGCGGACCTGTTCCTGGTGAGACCCACACTACCCACCACCTGGGGGCTGGCGAAGACTGTCCATCAAGTGGCCCCGCCCACCAGTGAGTGACAAAACTAAAACCCATCAGCCTGTTTCTCCTGCTCTTGAGTCAAATGACCCAAGGACAGAAGATAGTTACAGCCAATGGATCCTGACACAGGGGTGTCCTGAAGATTGGTACCCACTACCTGGATGCCCAGGGCTGCCTGGGGCCCCATCCTGTCCAAAGAAAAGGTCCTACAGACTTTCCTTTTATTCTAGGAATACTCCAAAACCTCTAATACATCCCTTGTATGGATAAATTACCCTAGATTGATTCCCATTTCTTGCAACCGAGAGTATCAAATGCTGTATGTCTCTTTTCCCCGCTGACCATGTGCTGCAAGCCATTTCCTGCTTCTACTCCCAGGACAGATGTCATATTCAATGATTTTTAGTGAACACCTACTAGGTGGCAAGCCCTGTACCAGGCTGCGGGAGCAGCAGTGGCCACGGCCATGATCGACAAGAGTAGCTGAGCACTCGGATGGGAGACTCAGAGCAGAACGTCTGCTCCAGTCCTGGCACCTGCGAGGAAGGGTGTCCCATCTCCAGACTCCCCCGTGGCAGGGCTGTAAGTTAGGATACGCAGTGTGACTTCAGAAATGCTGTTGGGATACTTTTTCCCATCAAGGTGCTCCGTTCCTTTTTCTCAGGTTTTTCCATCAAAAGCCCCTTAAACTATGTTTTTATAGGTCTTGTCACTGCAGAGGTTACAAACTCAAATGCCTACTGGGGCCAGCTATTTTTATTCATTTGGTACAAATTCTGTACATTAAACACATACGAGTATTCTCCCCTTCAATAAAAAATATGCTCTCTACCACTTGTTTTTCTTGAAAAACTGCACCCCCTTCTTCTATTTTTGGTTTTTGAGCATTTTACAGAGACATGGATATGAGAGTGATTTCACTTTCCTCTTAATTCTCTGAGAAAAATATAGGGCAAGTGTAGTCCTAAGCGGCAGCTGACATTGGCCCTCACCGTCAAGGACACCGTCAAGTGTGGTGGGATTATGGCAAGATGGAGAACCTTTAACACCAGCTAGAGCCACTTACTGTGATGCAAGAAATCAGGCTCCCCAAAGTCTTTCTGAGAGAAACTAGAAATCCAGGTTTTTATGTGAGCGTATGCGATTTTTAACTGCTGGCTAATAATTCAAAGCTTCATTTCATTTTTGTTAATGCCATGCAGACCCATACTCTGCAGTTTAAACAGACAAGCAAACACAAGCAAACATGGGCCATCACATTCTGCCCTTGGAATGAGTTTTACAGCCTCTGTGGTTACAGTTCTCAAAGGAGTGGCACCTGGCCTTCCCTGCACTTTCATGCAAATTAGATACAGGTGCCCCTTCCGCAGTTATTTTACTGCCTCCTGCCAGAAAAAACTGTCCTAACAAATACACAAATCTGAGACGTTCATGATGTGCATGGCAACTCCTAGAGCTGGGCAGTCCACAACCTGCACACCTGTACACAGCAACCTTCGTTTCATCCTCTTTGAGCTTTTCAGGATAAGCCCTTAAAATGCCGTTCACCACTTAAAGTGCTTTTCTTATTCTCTAATTATGTTTCTATTTATATTGGACATTATATTTATACCCAAAAGATGAAGTGAAGAACTGATTATATTATCCAGTTAGGGCAAGTCAAATTACCCAGATTGAAGGAGATTCGAGGGAGTTTTTTGTCTCGAATCTCAGTCCCTCTCTTCACCTTGCAGCACTGTAACTCCTTGAGGCACATCTGCCTGCAACAAGATAATCTATGCCAGGTCTTCTGAATCCTCTCAGTTTGGAAATAGATGGATGTTATTGTTTACAGCCAGAACCTCCATTGTACAAAATCACCTTCTCCTGGCTATCAATTATTGTCATTATCTGTCGCTAGGCAAGTTCTTTACAATGTTTTCTGAAACTATCTCAGATCAGTAATTAAGTCCCCAGCCACGGCCCCTGGCTTTCACACAGTAATGAGCAGCATGACCATGAAGCCATTAGAATGTGAAAAATTAGTTATCTCCCGGCATCCTTCCGTGATACCCCAGATTCACTTCCTCTCTTCCACTGATAATGGATCAACAACAACTTTTTCCTTTTTTTTTTTTTTTTTTTGTAGGAAGCTTTCAGAGGCCAACCTACTTGGTCTAGAAGACTATAGGCCACCCCTTGAGGCAGAAAGAGCATCACGGGAATTGGGGTGGTATTTTCCCTCTGGCAAAATCCCTTCTTAAGAAGCATGCCTGCATAATTTAAATACATTTGAGCCAGGGTCTAGCCACGTGTGCAGCCGACCATCTCCACTAATTGCCCAAATTCACTGGCACTTCTGCCTTATTAGCAAAGAAAAAGCGGGCCCCTCCCTGGATTCCTCACAACTCCCAGAGATTCAAAGAAGTGACCGGGCCAGAAATGGCACCAAATTCTACCTCGTCTTGATGCCAGGCACGAGAGAAGGCCAGACTCCCCGAGGACAGGAGATTTCATAGACTGGAAGAAAATCTGAAGGTGAAGGCTTTGTCGTTTGGGGCTGGACATTAAATAACTCTCTAAACAAATATATTTTCCCTTCATACAGAAAAGACCCCATTATGAATATTTCTACATTTAAGTGGAATCCCAAAGCACAAAAGAAAACCCAGCCAGAGGTTTGGAGCTGATCTTGGTAAAAACAAACTGATGCCTCCCCAAGCTCTCTGGAAGCTGGTGGGGAGCCCCCCAATCTGGTCGGAACAGCACAAAAGAGATGAGAATATGACGACTGGCAGAGGATGGACCACTGGTGAGCCCGGCCACCAAAAGGCCCTTTAGATGCCGAATTCCGGTGTGTGAGTCAAGACGGTGCTGCCTATGGAGCGAGCACCGGACAAGGAGTCAGAGGGCTTGAGTACAAGCACCAGCCTGCTCACAGGTCGTGTCAGAGCCTCTGGTCACTGGCTCCAAAGCAGTGTACCCGGGAGCAGGGGCGACACCTACAGGGGAGAGAGGCAAGCCATGGCAACGGCGCCAACGAGGACAGCCCCCAGGGTTCAGATGCCACCTCGGACATGCCTGTGACCACGGATGGGTCACTTTGGCCTCCCGGGCCTCGGGCACCGATTCTGCAGCCTCACGGGATCATTGTAAAGACTCAAGGAGATCAGACGCAGAGCAAGCCATTAGCAGATGTCGTCCATCATCTTTATGGAGGAGCTAAAGGGAGACTCAATGGAAATGGACCTGTTGGAGGCAGAGACTGGTCCTCTCACCTCCAGCCTGGGAAAGAGGCTCGAAGGGAACTATCCACACAGCTCACCCCAAATCCTCTGGGGTGCATGAGGTACAGAGCTGTGGCTGTGGGCATGTGACAGCAAGAAGAGAAGGCAGAAGTAGCCACATCCCTACTGCCTGGTGTGACAGGGATGTCTCCTTCCCCAGAGCCAAGAGGTCTCCACGGAGAACCTGGAACCATCTGGAAGGACCTCTGTCAACAGCGTGGATGCAAGGCAAGGAAGCAGAGCAAGAAGAGGCTGCAGGACGTATCTCCCTCTGCCCCGGAGCCAGAACTGAGGGATGGGGCTCGCCAGCAGCAACTGTGAGTGCATCACCCATGTCAGGGGACAGTGCAGGGACCCAGAGCACCCCGAGGAACCCTCCAGTGAACCTCTGAAAAAGCAAACCATTCTGGAGGTAGGCAAATCCTAGAGCACAAGAATTTTATTAGTATCTCTTTCCTACTGCTGTTGTAACAAATGACCACAAGCTCAGAAGCTTAAAACAACAAAATTCATTATCTTCTACAGTTCTGCAAGTCAGAAGTCTGAAATGGGTCTCCAAGGGCTCGGATCCAGGTGCGGCCAGGCTGTGCTCCCTTCCCGAGGCCCCCCGGGAGTGGGGGGGGGGCGGGTGGAGTCCCTTTGCAGGCCTTGCCCAGCTTCCAGAGGCTCCACCTTCAGAGTCAACAGCAAAGCCTCCTTCTGCCGGGCTTCTGTTGTGAAGTCTCTTTCTCTCACCTTCCCTTCTGCCCCCTCCTCCACTGGGATTATACTGGGCCCAACTGGATAATCCAGGATCCTCTCCCTGTTTTAATTCCATCTGCTACTGTGGTTTCCCTTTGCCATATAACCTAAGAGAGTCACACGTCCCAAGGATGAGGACGAGGACACCTTTGGGGCCGTTATTCTGCCTACAGCACCCCTCGGATACTTTCGCTCCCCACAGACAATACCTGCTCTCCCTGCTTCTGCAAGGTTCTTCCTGGAACTACAACATAGCTCCTTCTTACGAGGCCTAAAACAGCATCTGCTCAGGTGTGGCTGCTCAGTATAATCGGAATGCCCCGTGCACCACCAGCCCGGGGAGAGGGTCAGCTGGAAGTCAGTAATATAAATGTGGCCGGTAAGCTGCCCCACCCGCCCACAGAAGACCTCCAGGTTCCCCTGCATAACCCACCAACACCAACCCTGTGTCTGGGGGTCCTTGAGGGCTCTGACATCAGGTTTCCATGTTCTTCCACCGCCTTCAACTTAAAGAAAGCCACTGTCCTTTGGGAAGTGCCTCTTTCCTGTCACTGTGGTTGGCGTCCTCCCCAAAAGGACCAATATGTTAAGAGTGGGACTGTCCACACTACAGTTACTGATGGCTCAGGACAGCCCCGCAAGTAGGAGAGGAAAAAACATCAGTGCTTCCTCCACTCACCCGAAGCCCAAAGCAGCAGAGCCAAGCCCCACGTCTCAAGAACTCATGAGAAAACAACTCACTCAGCTTCCAGCTGTGCCCTCTGCATCTGGGTTGTAAATCAGTCCAAGGACAAGGCAGGAGCCTGTCTCAAAGCCATCCCTCCTAGGATCCTCCTTCCTCTTTTCTCCTCTCTTTAGGGAGGCTCTAGGTCACTCTTCTCTTGCACCGAAGCCAAAAAGAAAAGCAAGCTTCAAAAGAAACCTGTCGTGCATATCGTCTATTTCATGCTCCGACCTGAGTAAGAGGGTCCCTGCTCTCAGCTCTGCAGGCCCCGCATGTCCTATAAAAAAAGTCCTCATCACACGTGCCAGAGAGAATCCTGTCGCTCGGACTCACAATGCAACCATTAGCTCTCATGAACGACACTGTTCAGGCCCCTGGGAAATGCTCCCCGGCGTCTCTCGTCCTGGTCCTCAAGCCAGAAGGCACCCACATCCAAACACTGTGAAAGTCTGGGGGTTGTGCAGCTGCAGAGACACAATGTAGGGAGTTGAAATAAAAGAACGTTTAAGTAAGAGAAAAGGGAAATTAGCTAAGCTGACCAGGGCTTCTCCTCAATACGTTTCTGCATTTAAGGGAACACCAAATGCAGGTGTCCAACACCCATTTCCCACATCTCCTTTCATCCACTTTTCAATTCCAGATAAGCTTATCAATTAGGGGGTGACCACAACGGTTCACGTGGTGGCTGAAGAATATTTGGCAATCTTACACGTGTGTGTGTGCACGCCCTCATGTGTGTCTAGACAAGAGGCAGTGAAGGGACTCCTCCCCTGAGTACTGGTGACCAGGTGGACGCCGGACGCAAGAACCAGGAACAGATTTACTGACACGAGAACACTTACGTACGACTTACTTAAATGCTTAATTAAAATGTTATTCCACTCTTGAATTTCAAATGTCAGCTTTATCTAAATAATTTTGTTTCAAATTATATTCATTATAATTTTAATCTTTTACTTTGAGCAGATATTTTTAATGTTTTGAGAGGGAGCTAGTTTTAGAATATCTGAGATTCTTAAATTTTGCTTATTTTAATTTATAGTTTTATGAAATGTATTCAACTGTGCCACACTTTGCATTAAAAGTACTTTGTAGGGGGGCGCCTGGGTGGCTCAGTCGTTGGGCGTCTGCCTTCGGCTCAGGTCATGATTCCAGGGTCCTGGGATCGAGCCCCGCATCGGGCTCCCTGCTCTGCGGGAAGCCTGCTTCTCCCTCTCCCCTCCCCCTGCTTGTGTTCCCTCTCTCGCTCTGTCTCTCTCTGTCAAATAAATAAATAAAATCTTTAAAAAAAAAAAAAAGTACTTTGTAGGGGCTCCTGCATGGCTCAGTTGGTTAAGAGTCTGACTCTTGATTTCAGCTCAGGGTCATGATCTCAGGGTTGTGAGATCGAGCCCTGCGTCGGGCTCTGTGCTCAGCACAGAGTCTGCTTGAAATTCTCTCTCCCTCTCCCTCTGCCCCTCCCGCTGCTCACACTTGATCTCCCTCTCAAATAAATAAATAAAATAAAATACTTTATAGAACTTCTTTCCATGATTCTCAAAATGTGGGTGCAGCCAGTGTGTTGGGTTTGTTTCTAAAGAGTGTGGAGACTGGCGTGAAATTGAGAGTAGGATCTCTCTTGTTTATCTTACATCATCACCCACTGGAGACTGTTTAAAGAGCTAAGTCTCTTCCTGTGGGGGCCTAGAAGCACACCTGGAATAAACAGCACTGCATGTCTTCACTGTCAATACAATATAAGTTATGTGAAAATCTTAAGTTCAACAATATAGTCGTTTGGCTGAAAGGAAGGAGAAAATAAATTTTGTGGAATAAGTATAATTGCTGTGTCACCTCTACCTTTATTTTACTACTCAATCCCCAAACATTGCCAGCCCAGGGAGGGAACATCCAGACAAGCACAACAGTAATAAAATTTCATCCTCTGATAATTTGCCAACTTGGTCATATAAAACCTGAATTTTGGCTTTTATTATTGAATATTACTTTTATATGTGTTTATGGGTCTTCCTATGAAGGCAATCTCTCCCCCGGCGTATAGGGCAGAGCCTATATGAATTGGCAGTTATTAGCTTAATTTCTGAATTTTAAATATTGAGACACCCAGTTCCTGGATCCCACCAGTGTTGGTGAATCTGCACACAAACACACGGGGAAACAGCAAGCAAAGCCTGCCCTCTGAGGGACTCCAGTTTATGTGTAAGCCAGAGAAACCTCCAAAGACTGTGTAATTTTTTTTAGCTCTGATCCCCAAACCGGCTCATTGCCCCCTCTCTGCTTCATAACTGAACGGGGACACTGGGTCTTTGAACACCTGAGTAGGAAGCAGGGGGAACCTGAGGGCAGCCCGAGCATGAAGCTTGAGGAGGGAAAGCCGGTGGTCAGGGTGCAGTCAAGAGCCCCTCGGCAGAGCTGAGAAATCACAACAAACACTGTGTGCCCCCCAAATCCAGACTATTTACCATCTGACCCTTTAGAGAAAAAGTTTGTCGACCCGGACCAAGATCGTGGAAGACTTCGTAAACCCAATTAAGGGACTAAGCTTAATCGTAAGAACAACCACAAGCTATTGAATGGATTTAAACAGATAACTGGCACAATTTTAAAAGTCGCCCTGCAATATATGTTAAGAAAAAAAAGAAGAAGAAGGTAGCGGGAGGGGAAGAATGAAGCGGGGGAAATCAGAGGGGTAGACGAACCATGAGAGACGATGGACTCTGAAAAACAAACTGAGGGTTCTAGAGGGGAGGTGGGTGGGGGGATGGGTTAGCCTGGTGGTGGGTACTGAGGAGGGCACATTCTGCATGGAGCACAGGGTGTTATGCACAAACAATGAATCATCGAACACTTCATCTAAAACTAATGATGTAATGTATGGAGATTAACATAAGAATAAAAAAAAAAAGTCACCATGCAAGGTAAAGGATGGAATAAGGAGGGAAAGAATGAAGAGGGGAAGTCCAGTTGGGGGGTTGTACCAATAATGAGGTAGAAACTTCGGGCAGCCTGGACTAGAGACTGCAAGGTTAAAGGAGCTGTTTTAATCCCAAACATAAAGGTTTTCGTTCCTGCACTGTGTTCAAGAACCACTAGATGGCGCCAAGTTACAGAGAGAAATAATTTCTCTGGCCCAATCTGTAAATTTTTATCTTACAGTGTGCTCAGCCAGCCTTCCGGGAGCCTAAGAGCCGTACTTCAGTGGTCTAACCCTTTGGGTGCTTTCAAGAAGCAATTGCTTCCTATTAAGTTAAATTTATATCTATATTGTGTGTTTTTGACCAGAGCTATGAGCCAAGGATATCATCTGAGAAAATAAAAGATGAACCATATTCACCCCTCCAATTAGATATGCAGCTGTACCCAACAGAATAATGGACAAAAGACCCAAACAGCCCCGCTGACTAAAGAAGAGATACAAAGATCAGTGAGCACACTCAAAACAACTGCTCAGCTTCACTAGTAATCAAAGAAATGCTCAAACAAAAATAAGATAGCCTGTAGGCCTAGCAAGGTTTTGCTTTTCCTAAATGATGATCCCAGCATTGGCAAGAACATGACAAAATGGGCACGGCTGATGGCAATGTAAATTGGTATATTTCCAAAGGGCAAGTTCTCAGTAAATATCCTGGATATTTGAATTGTGCATGCCCACTGACCAGTAAATCCACTTGTATAGATACCTAAAGAAAGAATCAAGACTGTGCACAAACGTTTCCATCAAGGACGTCCACCATATTATTTATAAAACTGAAAGCAATCTAAGGGGCCAACGGCAAAGAACTCATTCATCGAGGTATGCCCACGCTTGTGTGAACCAACAAATAGTCCTTGAGCTCCTACACTGTGCTGGACACCATGCTGAGTATTGAAGACACAGGGCTGAGCACAATGGACCACGTCCTCGCCGTCCCAGAACAGAATTATTAAAGATGTTATTTTCAGAGACTATTTCATGAGCTGGGGAAATGTTCATGCTATCATAAGTCAAAGGAAAACAGGATTGAAAAATGTGTATGCAACCCGCTGTGAATTTATTTAAATGTACACTATAAAAACAGCATGAACAATTTCATGTACGTAAGAAGTGCACACTTCATTTTTCATAAATCAACTTAATTTTACCTCTAAGCCCCAATCCTGCAGAGTTGTTAAAAGATTTGGCCTTGGGTCAGGCTCAGATCTTCCTTCTCTTAGCCCCCTAGGGTTTTGTTAAACAGGTTCTGGGTTTTACCCAGGACCCAGGTATTTTTGCTCATGTGTGCACAATGATTATCCCCAAATACCCATCACCAAGGCCCTGTTGTTCTATCAGATCTGCTGCCCTGGGCTTTCTGTGAGGATCAGGAAAGATCACAAGTCTGGAAGAACCTCATCCACAATCCCCTTGGGCCACCCCCTAGGGCCCGCTACTCCGAGTGCAGTCTGGACCAGTAGCACGCCCATCGCTTGGGTACAGCTAGATCAGAATCTGCATCTCCATCAGATCTCTAGGTGATTCTTGTGACTAGTACGTTCTGGAAGCACCACCTGAAGAGGTCTGAACCATACTGGCCCCTTACTGCTAGGAGGAGCCCAGGTTGGGGCCGTTCCAGAACCCCTGCGGCTGCACAGTCACTCACCGGTCCAGAGAAGCTCTCCTTTATTTCCATCAATGAGCATCGACGTGTAATAAAGACGGCAGAGGGAGGAGTACAGATAACGTCAGCCTGCTGTCCTGCCCCTTCCACGAGCTCCTCCCTATCGGGCAAGACCAGGGCCTGTGCCTGCTTTAGTAAAGGAAAAGCAGGAGAAACCTCATGGAGGGAACATAAATTGCAGTCACAAATATATCTCGTCTTTCATAAAACCAAGACTAAAAAGAAACTATCATAATTAAACTATCATAATTATAGCGCTAGATCTTATTTTTAGTCTCTGCCTTCAACCTTTCTGTATTGTTTTTCCATGATGAATATAATTCAGTTTACAAGTGGGAAAAAATTAAACACTTGCTAATAGAGTATACTCCTGTAGATGAAACACATACGCAAAATGAACCTAGAAATGAGGTGAAAAATTGCACCACCCGAAGCAGGGCTGAGGAACAAATTTTTAGAGAGAGGGCACAGACCACCTGCATTTACTGAGAGGCTAGCCAGATTGCTCAAAAGGGTTCTCTCCTATCTTCTCGATGCATTGGAACTTACTCATTAAATCCTATTTCCTGTTAGGGTGTTTGGGCTTTTAAAGAAAGAAAGAGAGAGGTTACATGGTAACTGAATAGAGGGAGAAATCTGCCAGCTCATTCACGTCTCTCCTTTCAAAAATAATGCACAAATTATAGGCGATTCCAAACAAAATTAGGTGGTTGTTTCAATGGGCTGTTAGCATGAATTACTGAGACAACTGGCTACTGAGAACAAAAATGCCCACTACCAACGGCAAGCCCATGTTGCTGAGTTTGTGGGCTTTAACAAAACACATTTAGGGCTGGTGTCTCACTGAGGTCAACCTAAGGTACTAACAGGACGTTAGATGGATTTTTCCTATTTCCTGCAGCTTTTCCCACAGGCAGAGTGTCCCAAGAGGGTCCGTCTCAGTTTTCTGAGACCCACTGCTCCTCTATGTGTCAGAACTCTGCCCAGGGAAGAGTTGAAGGAGGAGATCCAGTTAAAAGGATAAGCAGGGAAGCAGACACACACCGCTGTTTATTTCAAGAAGTTGGCAGAGACGAAAGCAAGTCACGGTGCCCTTCAGCCAACTCATCCTTCCTGTGCAAGTCACTGGTGAGTAAATCAAATGGGGATCTCTGGAAAACCCTCGCTAAGCCACCTTCCTCTCAAGAACAATGGCATTTATGAAGTATGCACTTCAATCTTACTTTTTTTCAAAGAACGAGCTCCTAGTTTCGATGATCTGTTCTACTGTTCTTTTGGTTTCTATTTCATTGATTTCTGCTCTAATCTTTATTATTTCTCTTTCCCTGCTGGATTTAGGCTTTATTTGCTGTTCTTTCTCCACCTCCTTTAGGTGTAAGGTTAGGCTGTGTATTTGAGACTTTTCTTGTTTCTTGAGAAAGGCTTGTATTGCTATATACTTTCCTCTCAGGACTGCCTTTGCTGCATCCCACAGGTTTTGAAGAGTGTGTTTTCATTCTCATTTGCTTCCATGAATTTTTTAAATCCTTCTTTCATTTCCTGGTTGACTCATTCATTCTTTAGTAGGATGCTCTTTAATGGACATCAAAAGAAAGCTGGGGTAGCAACTCTTCAGACAAATTAGATTTGAAACCAAAGACTAATAAGAGATGAAGAGGGATACTATATCATAATTAAAGGGTCTATCCACCAGAAGATCTAACAACTGTAAATATCGTATGCCCCTAACATGGAGGCAGCCAATTATATAAACCAAGTAATAACAAAATTAAAGAAGCATGTTGATAATAATACAGTAATAGTAGGGGATTTTAACACCCCACTCACAGCAATGGACAGATCATCTAAGCAGAAGATCAACAAGGAAACTAGGACTTTGAATGACACACTGGACCAGATGGACTTCACAGATATATTCAAAGCATTTCATCCTAAAGCAACAGAAAACACATTCTTCTCAAGTGCACGTGGAACATTCTCCAGAATATATGACATACTGGGTCCCAAATCAGGTCTCAACCAGTACCAAAAGATTGGGATGATTCCCTGCATATTCTCAGACCACAATGCTTAATGTTTAAAACTTGAACTCAGTCACAAGAGAAAATTTGGAAGGAACACAAATATATGGAGGCTGAGTATGTACTTCAAAGAGAGCTTTATACTTGTAGGCACTAAGGGAGCTCAGATTCCGGCACAGGGCGATGAACATGGAGACAGGAATCCCAGAGTCCACGTTCACCTAAAGCATCACCGGGTGTTAAAGAATCATTTGTTTAAAAAGTAAAACCATGATTTTCACACAAATATAAAGTGAATGTGTGTCAAAAACTCATGAATGAATGGAGGAACCAGGAAGACGTTAGCACTATTTCAAAAGAAAACATGAAGAACACACCCACGTAGAGGCAGCCAGGAATGCTGAGCTGAATTTAGGGCGCAGTGTAGAAAGTCGATTATCCCGGGGGCACCAATCACTTGTATTCCACTGGACAAAACTCATTTGCATTTATCTCAACTCTCTACAACCTGCAGAGTTATAGACAAGTCAAGGCACACAGAACCAGGAAGATGCACCAGACAGAAATTCCAGTCTTTCTCTTTTTTTGGTCGATTCCAGAATCTTTCCATCCTTCACAGATTTTCCTTTCCCAGTTTACCAAATAAGCTGAATTCCACAGGACGGGAGGCAAGAAAGCAAACGTACTCTCCTCCACGCCTTACATTCCTTCCGTTGACAGAGTTCTCTCGGCCCCTAGTGAAGCTGCAAGCAGATGCCAAAGCCCTTCCTGTCCCTCTTGGGTTATTAAAAACCCCAGCTCTGTCCAAATTCCAAATAATCCTGTAAGCTGCTGGAAATGTCTCTTCTCTCGGCGGGGCCCGCCGGCTGCTTGGAAGCCTGTGGTCAGGGGAAAGGAAACGGCTTGACTCAGCGCCTCGCTGTTGGCTCAGCTAGCTTTCCCCACACTCGCCGAAGGGCAGAGATCTCTCACGGGATTAGGAGTGTATTCCGGCCTGGGCGCCGGCTGCCGGACGGAGGCTGCCTCCAGGGACTGAGTCTGTCACTCACAGACGGGGCTCTTCGGAGACGCCCTGCCCCCATTCCACCTGTCGATGGGGGGGCTCTCCCCTGCACTGCCCTCCGCTGCACCCTTCGGCAGACCACACAGCTCTCCTCCTGCGCTTTAAGGGACTCTGTGGTCCTCCCCTTTGTAGAGTCACCTCACCACCCACCCCGTCAAGTGATCCCCTTGGCCAAAGTCCATCTCAAGTTCATCCCGTGTATCTCACTTCCATGGGATACACCAGAGGTTTTCAACCAGGGCAATTCTGCCCCTGCGAAACGGTTGGCAATGCCTGGGGACATTTTTGGTTGTCACAAAGAGGAGGAGGGATGCTGAAATTTAGTAGGTGCAGGCCAGGGATGCCGCTCAACATCCTACAATGTACGGGCCAGGCCCCCTTCATGCAGGGGCGCGTGCGCACGCGCACACACACACACACACACACACACACACACACACGGAATTATCAGCCACAAGAGTCCACAGTGCTGAAACTGAGAAACTCTGGGCCAAGCCGATGAGGGGCAGGAAACACAAACCTTCCCACCTCCCAGCACAGGTCCCGGCCCGCCCTCCACCCCACCACTCAGAGCCATACAGGATTCAGACCCCAGTCCTTGTGACCTTCAGACTCCTGGAGACTTGTGTCAGTCTCCCAAAATGCTTCCCTTGACCTGAGGTAAGACTGAAGCACAGCGACCCTCTCCAAACACATCCTCCCCGGGGATTCTCTTGCTCAGGGAGGGGAGGGAGGCAGGTGCGTGGCAGGTGCAGGAGGAACACCGTGCCACTTCTGAGGTGATCCGAGCATCCAGCCCTGTCCTCAGAGCCTCCGGTGGAACGCGACAAAATAGAAAATCGCATTTAACACTGTTGCTAACTTGCTGTTATCAGCAGAACTGTGTCCCCCCCACCCACCCAAATTCATGTGTTGAAGCCCTAACCTCCAGAATGTGGCTGTATTTGGTGGTAAGGCCTGGAAAAAAGTGATCGAGTTAAACTGAGGCCGTGAGGCCGGGATCTAACAGTGCGACTGGTGTCCTTCCGGGAGGAGGAGGTTTGGACACACACAGAGGGAAGACCATGTGTGGACGAGGCGAGAAGGCAGCCATCTGCAAGGAAGGGAGAGAGGCCTCAGAAGAAACGGAACCTGCCCACACCTTGATCTCAGACTTCCAGCCTCCAGACCTGTGAGGAAATAAACATCTGTTGTGTAAGCTCCCCAAGCCTGTGGCATTTGCTATGGAAGCCCAAGCAAACCAATGCAAGCGTATATTGGCCCCACCTCCGATCTTTACTGGGAAAGGGGCATAGTGTAATACCTAAGTAAAACATAAATAAGTAGCCCTCGGGGCTGGTACGAGAACTCCATCCCCATCCGAGCAACGCACGGCTGGTTTCTACTTTGTTGTTCTGCCAACCTCCACACCCAAGCTTCCAGCCTCTGGTCCGAGAGGGTTTCGGGAGCTCCCACCATCCTGTCCTCACTCCTGTCCCCAAGAAGGAGAAAAAAGGGAAGGGGAGAGGCATTTCTCTCAAGGGTCAGTGTGGAGGTTGGACAGCACCTCTGTTTTTGTGCTGTTGGCAAGAATATAGTCCTGTGACTCTGGTCGTTGCCAGGCCAGAGAACATCTTTAGCTGGAAGAGGGCATCCAACCACAAAGCCTCCTGCCCTGTAAGCAGGGAGAATGGTACAGGACAGCCCGGAAGCAGTGACATTGCATCAGAGTTTGCTAGAGGTAAGAAATGGCAGAGCTGATTACAGTTTCAAACATCCTGGGGCACCTGGCAGGCTCAGTCAGAAGTGTATGTGGCTCTTGATCTCAGGGTCATGAGTTCAAGCTCCACGTTAGGGGGAGAGATTACTAAATAAATAAATAAATAAATGTTAAAAAAAAAAAGATTTCAAATATTTTAACAATCCATTGGATTATCCATAATCCATCAATGGATAAATGGATAAAGAGGATGTGGTATACATATACAAGGGAGTATTACTCAGTCTTAAAAAGGAAGGAAATCAGGTGCCTGGGTGGCTCAGTCAGTTAAGTGTCTGCCTTCAGGTCATGATCCCGGGGTCCTGGAATCGAGCCTCACATCGGGCTCCCTGCTCAGCGGGGAGTCTGCTTCTCCCCACTGTTTGTGCACTCCCCCTCCCCGGTGTCAAATAAATAAAATTTTTTTTAAAAAGGAACGAAATCTTACCTTTTGCAACAATATGAACGGACCTTTGTGGCATTATACTAAGTGATGTAAGTCAGATGGAGAAAGACAAATACTGTATGATCTCATTTATACGTGGAATCTTAAAAACAAAAATAGAAACAGAACAGACTGGTGGTTGCTGGAGGCAGGGAGTGGGAGGTGGGGGCAATGGGCAGAGGAGGTCAAAAGGTACAAACGTCCAGTTATTAAGTAAGTTCTGGGGATGTGATGGACAGCTCGGTGACTACAGCTGCCAATACTGTGTTGTATATTTGAAAGTTGCTAAGAGAGGAGATCTTTGAAGTTCTCACAAGGAAAAAAAAATGCGTAATGATGTGAGGTGAGCTGATGAGTGTTCGCTAAACTTACTGTGGTTATCATTTCACTATATATGCATGCATCACACCATTACACTGTGCACCTTAAACCTCTACAATGCTACAAGTCAGTTATGGATCGGTTGAGGTTCTGTATTTGCAAGTTCTTCTCTCCCACTTAACTGGGTGTTCTTAAAGCTTCGAATTTCTGTTTTCATTCACTGGCGCCCCTGCCAGAGCCCAGCAGTGCTCCAGGTTCATTAAGATGAAACATCCTCCATCACTCATGGAATTCACACAGTTTTTGAGCACCTGCTATATGTAGAGCTTAAAATCTCCTCACCCTCTGTCATTTCAAACGCACGTTCCTTGGACAACATTCCCAAGCGTCAGAAGCCCACTTCATGAAGTCAGAAGAGTTTTCGTGGAAGAAAATACATTCTCGAGTACAGACATCAAGATCAGAGCTGCAGCTGCATTCTCTTGGTCTCGGGATTAGCGAGGATGACATTTTACAGAGGGAGACAGATGGTGGCTTTTTTAAAAAATGGAAAGATTCTCACTCTCAGGGGAAAGTCCAGATGCAGCCAGTCCATGGCTGGTAAGGTGGTTCCGTGCCAGGAAGTCCTCAGGGACCCATGTTCTTTCCAGATTATTACCCCTGGACTGCAGCCCTAGTCCTCACGGTCCAAGATGTTGGCTGGAGCTCCAGCCATCACAGTTATCTCCAAGGAGCAGGAAGGAAGAAAGAACAAAGGGCAGTGGTTGAAGTAGCCGCATCCTCTTGAAGCCCCTGCAGCCAGAAGCATTCTCCAGGCTTGGAGGAGCCTTGTCTGCTGCTCTTCAACAATTTGGCAGTCTGTGGAGACTGCGGATAAAGGGGCCAGGATATGATGAATAAGAGGGAGTAGCGAAGCCAGCAAAAGCAAAAAGAAAAATCCCAGGGAGTCGATGGTTCACTGGAGAATGTGAATCATTCTTCTCATGAGCTTTTTCTCAAAGGCGAAAGTTTCAATCTCCTTGAGTTTCAATTATACGAATCCCATCCCAAAGGAGTATTTGACCAAGGAAAGGCTGAGCCAGTAAATTACCACCGGGACATCTGGAAAATCAGCAAATCGAAGAGAAACCACAACATCTTTGGGGAACTATAGGGACCAGCTCCTTGCTTTATAGTTTGGGAAACTACTTATTATCACCAGGAATTTCTGGGTCAGATGACCTCACCCAACACCAGATGATCTGTGTGATAAACTCTGAGGGACCAAAAATAATTCTGTGCCTGTCCCAGGGTTCCTCGACCTGGGTCCCACGGACTCTTGCAGATGGACAATCCTCTGTTGTGGGGGCATGCGTGTGCGCTGTGGGGTGGTGAGCAGCATCCCTGGACCCTACTCACTCGATGTCAGTAGCACTTCCAGTTGTGACAACCAAAAATGTCTCCAGACATTGGCAAACGTCCCCTGAGGGCAAAATAGTCTCCAGGTGTGAACAACCAGTCTTGATCTTCTTTTAGAAACTTGAAACAGAAACTCAGAGCTGATAACTATGGATCTGGATTTCCTTCAGAGACCGCTGTATTTTTTCGGTTTAATATTTTCACCCCTTTGTTCATTCATTCATTCAGTGACATTGGGACTCAGGAGTGGCCAAGGCAGAGAAGGTCTCCGGCCTCACAGAGCTTCCATGCCTGGCAGTCTGCCTGCACTGGGCCTCCATAAGCCCCATATAAGGATTGTCACACTACTATAATATTCACTTGACAGAGAAAATAACTGAGGCTCAGCAAGGTCAAGTCACTTGCCCAAGGACACACAGCAAGGAAATGTCCGGCTGCAGGAATTTGAACTCATATGATCTGAGCCCAGAACCTGCACTTTTAGCCATTAATTTAGTATCAACACACCAAGCATCATGTTCACTGCTTAACATTATTATCTCAAACCTGAGAGGCAGGGATGATTGGCCCCATTTTATGGATAAAGAATCTGAGGCTCGGGCGCCTGGGTGGCTCAGTTGGTTAAGCGACTGCCTTCGGCTCAGGTCATGATCCTGGAGTCCCGGGATCGAGTCCCGCATCAGGATACCTGCTCAGCAGGGAGTCTGCTTCTCCCTCTCCCGCTCCCCCCTCTTGTGCTCTTTCTCTCTCTCACTCTCTCTCTCAAATAAATAAATAAAATCTTTAAAAAAAAAAAAAAAGAATCTGAGGCTCTAAGGTGAAGCCTGGCTCCAAGCCCAGCTCAGCTCTTTCCACCCCGCTGCCTGGCCTCTGAGTAAAGCAAGCTACTGTCAGACTCAGGGTGTCTATTCGCACTTCAGTTTATAAAAAGGAGATTGGGTACAGCGAAGTACGTCTGCCTGTTCATACTAGCTTGGAGTCTGTGGCTTAGGTCATTTCAGGATTCTGTTTTTTACCAATTTGGCTGTACTGTCAGAGTTCTCGGGCGGCCGAGTAAAACTAGCCTGGCTAAGTTTTAAGAGGCTAAGTGGAAGAAAATACCCCACTTACCACAGCAGCAGCAGCACAAAAGATGTGAGACATATAGATAAATTTAAGAAACATATAGAAAAAAATTTAACTTTATTAAGACGTAAAGGAAAAAACAGTAAGGAATATTCTTTTTAGATAGGAAGTCTCAACATTAGGAAGATGTCCACCCTCCTTAAATTCATCTACAGAATCATCTAAGACGAAAGGTTCTTCTTACCAAAGGCTACCCCTGCAAGTGATGGGCATTCACAGAAAGCAGTGACGTCTGACAGAGATAACCACATTTATTGACAGATTGCTATGTTCCAGACACTTCAGCTGGGTCCCACCATTAACCCCACTTTTCAGATGATGAAACTGGGCTTTAAGTATCTTGGTGAAGATCCCCCAGGCGACACAAGGTGGAGCCAGAACTGGAACCCAGGTGGTATTCATCACAGCCCCCATCCTTAAACATTACACAATCCTGACATCCTCTTCTGCCCCCAAAGTAGGATGTGGTCTTTAAAGAGAGAATCTTGGTCATCTCGAAGAAGTGACATTAGAGACAAGAAAGACGTACCTTTGAATATCACTCCTCAAAAGAGGCTATTATGGGTGGAGAGAACCCCTTGGTTTTAGGATGTGGTGTGTTTACACACCATTTTATTGTATCCCTCTGTTAAAACACTTGTGATGCTATGCTGTAGCTAAGAGTCTGCACACCTCATCAGACTCAGCCCCTTGAAGGCAGGGACCGTACCAATAAGGATGCTTTTGGCAACAAATAACAAAATAGCCTACTCATAGTGGCTTAGACAACAACAACAACAACAAAAGCAGTTAATTATGCAACCTAACAAACATCTGTAGGCCCAGCGGTTCAGTGACAGTACATCAACCATGTCTCTCTCCCCGCTCAAGACCGCAACATGGCCGCCTTAGCTCCAACTACTGGCTCTTCACCAAAATTCATCTCAGGCAGAAAGCAAGTTAGGAGGGGCAAAAAGTGTATCTTCTTACATGCTTTTCTCTTTTCAAGCAGAGAATCACCAGAAACCCCCAGACAACTTCCCCTTATTACTCCTGGGCTAGAACCAGGTCACACGCCCATATCTCAGCCATTCGTCAAGAAAGAGCAGTGCGATTGCCATGACAAGCTGAGGCCAATCATGATTTAGATCCTGGGACAAGGTGCACGGCCACCAACACAAAGTCTGGGTGCTGCTGCCAGGAGCGAGAGGGAAAGCTGTGGGTAGGCAACCAACAAGGAATGTCCCAGTGACGTGGCTGTCGTTTCATGTCCAGTATCTCTCATGGTGCCCGACACACACTGAGTAAATGTCTGCTGAATGAATGAGAGACTGCATTAGTGAGCTCGCACTGCCATAGCAAAATACCATAGTGTGGGTGACTTAAACAACAGAAGTTTCTTTTCTCACAGTTCTGGAGGCAAGAAGTCCGAGATCAGCTGCCAGCATGGTGGGGTTCTGGTGACAGCCCTCTTTCTTGGTTGCTGATGACCACTTTCTTGCTGTGTCCTCACACTGTGGGGACAGAAAGAGAGAGAGAGAGAGACCTTCCTCTTCTGAGGCTGCAGTCTTACAGGATTAGGGCTCCACCCTTATGAGTGCATTTAACCGAATTACCTCCTAGAGCCTCTACCTCCAAATGTAGTCACATCGCAGTGAGGGTGTCAACATACGAATTTTGGAAGGACCCAATTCAGTTCATAGCAGAGACCAAAGAATATAGGGAACCAAATGAAGGAGCCAGTGAATGAATGAATGACCAAATAAATGAACAGAGGCAAGGGTTTCGTTAGATACTATTTCAGGACACATGAAGTCAATAGTTTGCAATTCGATATAGGGCCAAAATATGTGCTTTGTCACTGAGGTTTGACTTCTGGACACCCTCCTGGAAATGTACTTTCTCCCTTTCAGAATGTGAATGAACAGCACTGGGCGTTAGGTCACACTCAACTTGCGACCCATTACCAAGCAAAACATGCCACTGATCCCCAAAAGGAAAGAAGCTGATGAGCGTGGATGAGTGGAGACGCACCAGAGAAGCAAAAGTTCGGGGCCAGCTAGCCCTGGGCGACACTGGCAGGACAGGCCAGCTGGCTGGAACTGCATCCACAGTCACTCACGGCTCTGCGTCATCAGCAGCACACGCAGAAGGCAACCCCTGGGCTGGACATTAAGTCAGGCCCATTCCACTGCAGCTGCCACGGGAGGGACTCACCATCAGGCAAATCTCAACTCTCAGAAAAGTATGAGCATGTCTGAGGCAAAACCAAGAAGCCCACTTTTCTTTTTTTGAAAGAAATGTTTCCTATAAAAGCCTTAGTTTAAAAAAAAAAAAAAAAAAAGCCATTCCTACCAAGGAAAACACTCATGTTACCATGGCTCAGATCATATACACAGAGCTATTTTCTCCTTCTGCTTCAGGGAGGAAGGTTCCAATGCAAAAAAGTCAACCCAACCGTCCTTGGAGCACTTAATGTCCCTCTGTCCCCTTCCACTTCAGATGATTCCATAGCTATTTTCGTCAACCAATGTTCCTTTAAATTATGAGGTCAGTGAAATGAGAACATCTTCATGGTCAACCTCATGGAACTCTGAAGGATACTAACGGTTGTGATTTTTATATCTTACTCAATGAGAGAGAACTTCCCATGGCTGGGTCCACCATTTATTTACTAAATCCTTCCATGGAATAAAGCAAGCCAAAGGAACAGAGGAACGCTGAGGAATCATGTCAAATGGTCAGAACTAATTCCTCCAGCCTGGTCACAACCATTCTGTCTTGGCAGCATCTGTCATGCTCTATCATATTCATTATGTGTCCATCTCTCCATCTCTCCCAGCCCCAGACACTACTTCTTGGCTCCTCAAGAGCAGAGCCCACGAGGATTAACATTCTACCAACAACAAAAGGATGCCCTGGGCAGGCGGATGGCCAAGACACTGGTGCTGTGTTGGAATTACACAATACACACATTTAACACGTGCAAGCTCAACTCCACGTGTTCTGTATTGTTCTGCAGAGGGAGGGAGATCCTAGCCCATGCAACATTCAGCAGGTATAAGCCCGGGTACTCCGGTGCTCAGGAGATGAAAGACATGAATTTACTGTTCCCTCTATTGGTTTCCGTTCCTGTGGCTTCTGCTGGCATGAGCAGCTCACTGGGGTCTGAGAGGGTAGCTTGGACGCCTCCTAATTTTCTCTTCATATCTGGCTTTAGAACTTGACCGCTGGGAGAGCAGCTCGGCCTGAGCAGACCTGACTGACAGAAACAGATGGAGGTGTGTGTGACCTCATGCACTCGCATTATCTAGATGCCACGGACAAGGGCTGTGGCGGATGCTCGTGTGCTGCCCAGCCCCCTCCAGGACTGAGACCCTTCCGCCGGCTGCAGAGTGCAGTGGCCAACAGCCATCAGCTGAGTCCTTCTCGAGGCTTGCTTGCCTTCATCTGAGAGAGACCAAGGTCGACCTAGGTCGACCAAGGGGGCGGAGGAATTCCACACCGGTTAACGGTCAATGCCGGAGTGTGGCCCGGGCCCCTCGCCCCAAGCCAGTGCAGCTCTGCGGGGCCTGCCAGCTCCAGGGCTGCTGTCGGTCCGGCTGGGAACAGTCACCCCTCTGTCCCAGCCCCCTCCCCAGCTCACTGCCCCATACAGGTGCATTTCCTGCGTGCCCAGGCCCATCCCCGAGAACACAGTGACAACAGATCTCCATGGGAAAGCCCAGTTCTAGAGAACGGGAGAGACTGGCCACACCCTGGAGACATGGCCCCTCCCTGGCCTTGCACAACAAGGGAGAAGCCAAGAAAGGGAAATCAGAGCACACCCTCGAGTGCGAGTCATTCGAGGCTGGACAGCAGCTTCAGCGAGGACTTTCCTTAAAATGAAGGAGAAGCACTTTCCAACAAGCACTTCCCAGTCTGGGAATGTCCTCCCAGGAGCTGAACCATCTTGTGCCTCCAGAGCCTTTCCTTCCTCTGGGGACCCGTGGGCTTGGGGCCTGGCACAGGGAGGGAAGTGCCGCCCTAGGAGGGCGGTCTTGCCAATGTTCTGGGACGCGTGCCTGACACCTGGCACTGTACAAAACCACCACGCTGTGTGGACCTTTCATCCAGTCTCAGCCTCTGGCTGACAGCAGGTGTCTGCCTGAAGTACCAGCTTCCTACAGAATGAGAAGGGGGCCACAGGTGACAGATGCTGCCCTCCAATCCAGCACACATGGGCCAGCAGGAGCGACACGCGCCATACTCTGCAGGTGTTACCACCAGCAGCAGCTCCCTCTCCTCTCAGCATCCACCACCAGTGGTTTGACTTCTGTTCCCCTAAACAGGGAGAGCAAAGCTGTCCGAGGACCGTCCTAATTCAGCTCTGGACTCACAGCACACAGCAGGCCCAGCTGCTTCTGTGGAAGCGGGAGGAGGCGCCTGGGAAATCAGGACGCAGAGCAGACAGGTGTCCATACTGAGAAGCGTGCTCGTGGGCCAAGTCCAAGGCTCCTAGAGAAACGTGCTGGGGTTGCAAGTCTGGTTCCTTCCACGGGGATTCTGTAGCCCTTCCCAGCTCTTCTGTAAAATGCAGTGAATAGAACACTGCCCCATGGGGTCACTGTGAGGCAGGGCCCAGGCTGAGATGAGAAGAGCCTGAGAGCGAGCACCTCTTTAAACCTGGCCCCCCAGAGACACACCAGCCTCACCCCAGTTCCAGCCGGGCTGCCAAGGCTGAAGGAGGAAACACGTGCATGACATGCACTCAGGAGCCTGGGCTCTAGGGCACGGCCACACGCAGGTCCCAGGCCCCCACCACCGCTGCCACCCCGGAGAAGTACTGGGCCTCTATGGCTCACCATCCTCTTTTCAGCTTCTAGAGGCCCCCACTGTCCCCAGCTCAACGGGCCCCTTTGTCCTCAGCAGCTGCAGATCCAGCCTCATCTCCATGCCTGCATCCTTTTCCGGGTAGCAGGGCAAGGCTATCTACCTGTCAGGATTAGATAAGGCCCATCTGGATAATCTGGGATCATCCCTTATCTCAAGGTCCACTGTATTAAACAACTCTGCAAAGTCTCTTTCGCCATGCAAAGTCACATATTCACAGGCTCAGGGATTGGGACGCAGACATCTTTGGGGAGGGGACATTTTGCAGACTGCACACACAGAAAGATGTTTTTGTGTATCAGCATTGATCTGGCTCTAAAAAGACAACAGGTCTGGCTACTTATTTAGCTGATCCTACATGAAGTGCCTACAGTGCTATAACTGCATACACCAGAGAACCGATCAGACAGAGTCCCTGCCTCCACAGAGTTTACAGCCTAGTCGGGCAGCTCCCAAAGTGTGGTCCTCAGACAGCACCGTCAGGATCCTCTGGGAACTTGAGAGAAAGACCAATTCTTGGACCCCATTCCAGGCCTGCTGAGTCAGAAACTGGGGGGAGCGGGGACAGGGAGGATTTTTGTCCTAACAAGACTTCCAGGCAGTTCTAACACATGCTGAAGTTTGAGAATCACTTTTTGTGGGGGTGGGGGGGGTCTAGTAAGCCTCTATCTCAGGGGCTGGCAAACATTTTCTATAAAGGGCCAGATAGTAAATAGTTTAGACTTTGCAGGCCATTTGTGTCATAACCACTCAACTCTGCCATTCGAGTGCAAGGGCAGACATGACCGTACATAAATAAATAGGTCTAGCTGTATCCCATTAAACTTGATTCATAAAAACAGGTGGTGGGCCATAGTTTACCAGTCTCTGCTCTATCTAAAGGAAATGAGTTTCCCAGGCTCTAGGGGGAAGACTATCTTTAAGGATAAAGATTTTATTAGGCTTTCACAGAATCAGGTGCCCCCCCCAACCATTCTGCTTCCTCTTTTCTGATTCCTAACTCATCAAGAAACCTCCAGATAATAGTTTACATTTCCAGGAATTCCAGAAAGAGGGTACCCTCTATACACAACACTCAAGTATTCTGGTCTCAGAAAAAGGGGTCTCATCATTATAAATGAATACATTAATCTGGAGTTAGCATGAGTCGGTCACCAAAGAACTGCGCATCTATGGGTGTGCTAAGAACACTCACTGAAGAGTCTGAGACACTGATTAATAGGAATGTGATAAATGGGACAGTGGCCTCCAAAGATGTCCACTCCTAATCCCTAGACCCTGTGAATATCTGACCTTACATGGCCAAAGGGACTCTGCCGATGTGATTAAGGTCATGGGTCTTTAATGGAGCGACTATCCGGCACATCTTGATGGACCCCAATGTCATCACAAGGGCCCTTATGTGAGGGAGGCAGGAGGGTCAGAGTTGGAAAAGGAGATGCAATAGAAACAGAGGTCAGAGTCAGAGATTTTGATTCTAACTGCTGGCTTTGAGACTAAAGGAAGGATCCATGAGCCAAGAGAAGCAGCTGGCCTCTGGAAGCTGAAATATGCAGGGAAACAGATTCTCTCCTAGAGACTCCAGGAAGAATGCAGCCCTGCCAACCTCCAGAACTATGAGAGAATAAGTTTCTCTTGTTTTAAGCCGCTAAATTTGTGGTAATCTGTTACACCACCTAAGAAACTACTACAGACCATGACACGGGGATGCCAAAAGCATAATGTGCATGGTTCTATTCCCTAGTTCCATATCAGTGCAGGCTTTACTAATCAATCCCAGCAGTCTTTGTCCGAGTTGATGAAGCCTTGGGATTTCTTCCCACCCAGATCTCCAAATGGCCAATACCTATTGACTCAAATTGGCATGCAAGAATGGGTCAGATTCTTGAATATAAATAACAAAACCCACTCTGTCCAATTTAAACAGACAGGGGATGTATTAAAGACATTAGGTGGCTCACAGACTCTCTAGGAAGGTCAGAAAATTAGGCCCAAATCACCCTTTTGGACAGCCCCAGTGTGGAGCCTTTGGCCACCATCACCGGTCACACACTGGAAGCACTGATACGAACACAACAGCTGGGACATCTGCTGTCTAGGTGCAGCATGCTCCTCCCCAGCTATCATAAGAGTGAAGTCCACACTGGGCTTGTTCCTTACAGCACCACTTCCCAGTCCAAGTCTAAAAATGGCTAGCTCTCTCCCTGCTGTTCAAAGTCAAGTCTGTGGATCAGCTGCATTGTTATCACCCAGACCTACTGAACCAGAATCTGCATTTTGTCAGGATCCCTGGGTGATCCAGATGCCCAGCTACAGGTGGAAAGCCCTGTTCTGCACCACCCTACCCTGGCCTGAGACAACTCAATGGTGCAGACCCTACAGTCATAACATCACCGGTGTAATGACTCCAAGAAACACAACACTCAAAACAGAGGACCCAAGTATTAACCAAGCCAAGGGAACAAGGGAAGCTGGGGAAAGTTAGGAGCACTCCATTTTGTGATTAATGAAGGAAATACAATAAAGTGCTAAGATGTTTTGTTTTTTTTTTTAATTTTATTTTATTATGTTATGTTAGTCACCATACATCATTAGTTTTTGATGTAGTGATCCACGATTCATTGTTTTCAAATAACACCCAGTGCTCCATGCGGTACGTGCCCTCCTTAATACCCATCACTGGACTAACCCATCCCCCCACCCCCCTCCCCTCTAAAACCCTCAGTTTGTTTCTCAGAGTCCATAAGTCTCTCATGGTTTGTCTCTCTCTCCGATTCCCCCCCCTTTATTATTCCATTCCTTCTAATGTCCTCCACGCTATTCCTTATGTTCCACAAATAAGTGAAACCATATGATAATTGACTTTCTCTCTGCTTGACTTATTTCACTTAGCATAATCTCCTCCAGTTCCATCCATGTTGATGTAAAAGTTGGGTATTCATCCTTTCTGATGGCTGAGCAATATCCCATTGTATATATGGACCACATCTTCTTTATCCATTCATCTGTTGAAGGGCATCTCGGCTCTTTCCACAGTTTGGCTATTGTGGACATTGCTACTATGAACAATGGGGTGCATATGGCTCTTCTTTTCACTACATCTGTGTCTTTGGGGTAAATACCCAGTAGTGCAATTGCTGGGTCATAGGGTAGCTCTATTTTTAATTTTTTGAGGCTCCTCCACACTGTTTTCCAAAGTGGCTGTACCAACTTGCATTCCCACCAACAGTGTAAGAGGGTTCCCCTTTCTCCACAACCTCTCCAACATTTGTTGTTTCTTGCCTTGTCAACTTTTGCCATTCTAACTGCTGTAAGGTGGTATCTCAATGTGCTTTTGATTTGAATTTCCCTGATGGCTAATGATGATGAACATTTTTTCATGTTGTCTATTAGCCATTTGTATGTCTTCTTTGGAGAAATGTCTGTTCATGTCTTCTGCCCATTTTTTGACTTGACTATTTGTTTTTTGGGTGTTGAGTTTGAGAAGTTCTTTATAGATCTTGGATACCAGCCCTTTATCTGTAGTGTCATTTGCAAATATCTTCTCCCATTCTGTGGGTTGCCTCTTTGTTTTGTTGACTGTTTCCTTTGCTGTGCAGAAGCTTTTTATCTTGATGAAGTCCCCAAAGTTCATTTTTGCTTTTGTTTCACTAGCTTTTGGAGATGTATCTTGAAAGAAGTTGCTGTGGGCGATGTCAAAGAGGTTACTGCCTATGTTCTCCTCTAGGATTTTGATGGATTCCTGTCTCACATTGAGGTCTTTCATCCACTTTGAGTTTATCTTTGTGAATGGTGTTAGAGAATGGTCGAGTTTCATTCTTCTGCATGTGGCTGTCCAACTTTCCCAGCACCATTTATTGAGGAGACTGTCTTTTTTCCATTGCATATTTTTTCCTGCTTTGTCCAAGATTATTTGACCATAGAGTTGAGGGTCCATATCTGGGTTCTCTATTCTGTTCCATTGGTCTGTATGTCTGTTTTTGTGCCAGTACCATGCTGTCTTGGTGATCACTGCTTTGTAATATAGCTTGAAATCGGGCAACGTGATGCCCCCAGCTTTGTTTTTCTTTTTCAACATCTCCTTGGCGATTGGGGGTCTTTTCTGATTCCATACAAATTTTAGGATTGTTTGTTCCAGCACTTTGAAAAATGTCATTGGAATTTTGATCGGGATGGCATTGAAGGTATAGATTTCTCTGGGTAGCATAGACATTTTAACAATGTTTATTCTTCCGATCCATGAGCATGGAATATTTTTCCATCTTTTTGTGTCTTCTTCAGTTTCTTTCATGAGTGTTTTGTAGTTCCTAGAGTATAGATCCTTTACCTCTTTGGTTAGGTTTATTCCGAGGTATCTTATGGTTTCCGGTGCTATTGTAAATGGAATCGTTTCTCTAATTTCTCTTTCTACAGTTGCGTTGTTAGTGTAGAAGAAAGCAACTGATTTCTGTGCATTGATTTTGTGTCCTGCCACATTACTGAATTGCTGGATGAGTTCTAGTAATTTGGGGGTGGAGTCTTTTGGGTTTTCCACATAAAGTATCATGTCGTCTGCGAAGAGAGAGAGTTTGACTTCTTCTTTGCCAATTTGAATACCTTTTCTTTCTTTTTGTTGTCTGATTGCTGTTGCTAGGACTTCAAGTACTATGCTGAACAATAGTGGCGAGAGTGGGCATCCTTGTCATGTTCCTGACCTTAAGGGAAAGGCTCTCAGCTTTTCCCCATTGAGGATGTTATTTGCTGTGGGTTTTTCATAGATGGATTTTATGAACTTGAGGAATGTTCCCTCTATCCCTATACTCTGGAGAGTTTTAATCAGGAAAGGATGCTGTGTTTTGTCAAATGCTTTTTCTGCATCAACTGAGAGGACCATATGGTTCTTCTCTCTCCTCTTATTAATGGGTTCTATCACACTGATTGATTTGCAAATGTTGAACCACCCTTGCATCCCGGAGATAAATCCCACTTGGTCGTGGTGGATGATCCTTTTAATGTACTGTTGGATCCTATTAGCTAGGATTTTGTTGAGGATTTTGGAATCCATATTCATGAGGGATATCGGTCTGAAATTCTCCTTTTTGATGGGGCCTGTGCCTGGTTTGGGGATTAAGGTAATGCTGGCCTTATAGAATGAGTCTGGAAGCTTTAAATGATGCCTAAGCCACGCATTAGAAGAGAAATAATTAAAATTAGAGCAGAGATCAATGAATTAGAAACCAGAAATGCAGTAGATCAGATCAACAAAACTGGAAGCTGGTTCTTTGAAAGAATTAATAAGATCGATAAACCACTGGCCAGACTTATCCATAAGAAAAGAGAAAGGACCCACATTAATAAAATTATGAATGAAAAGGGAGAGATCACGACCAACACCAAGGAAATAGAAACGATTATTAGAAATTATTATCAACTATATGCCAATAAATTGAGCAATCTGGAAGAAATGGATGCCTTCCTGGAAACCTATAAACTGCCAAGACTGAAAGAGGAAGAAACTGACAACCTGAATAGCCCAATAACCAGTAACGAGATTGAAGCAGTGATCAAAAACCTCCCAAAAAACAAGAGTCCAGGGCCTGATGGATTCCCTGGGGAATTTTACCAAACATTCAAGAAGAAATAATACCTATCCTCCTGAAGCTGTTTAAAAAAATAGAAACAGAAGGAAAGCTTCCAGACTCATTCTATAAAGTGCTAAGATGTTTTTAACCAGGAAATATACAGAGATAATGTTTGGACACCACGGAGGGTTTCCTATTCATTACATCTGACCCTTCAACCAGACTCGGTAGCATCGAGAAGAACTCGGAACAGAACTCAGAACAACATGGATGATTTTGTCTTCTACACACAGGAAACTCCTGCCTCTTTTCATTAATTTGACTCAGTTGCTACAATTTGTGAATCAACCATAAGAAAATGGACTTGGAGAAGCAAATTGGTTTTTACCCTAAGTTTCCAAAAGAGGATCTGGCAGAGTACAAAGAAAAAAATGTTCTTTTAAAAAAAGCATAAAAAGTAACTTGACCTGTTCCTTGCATTCAAGTGTTTAGAAAACAACTCACTCTCTACTCACAGAATCTCCTTGAAAGTCAAGAGATTAAGAGGAAGAAGTTTGTGGTTTTGTGGTTTTGAAATGTTTTATAATTTCCACACTGGATTTTAAAAGGGAAAATTTACAGTTGTTGGTTTTTTGTTTATTTGTTTTTGAATCTGAAAAATGACAAATGAGAAAATGGAGGGTTTTGTGATCCAAAAGTTAAACCCAGCCTAGTGGGGCATATCTTTTTACTGTCACATAGAGACAGGAAGTAGGCTAGGGGCTGAGGGAAGGAGAGAATGGGGATGGCTGCTAATGGATATGAGGCTTCAGTCTGGGGTGATAAAAATGTCCTAGAATTAGGTAGTGGGGGTGGTGGCACAACCTTGTGACTATACTAAAAACCACTGAATTGTATATTTTAAAATTATGAATTGTATGCTATGTGTAGCTAAATTTTAAAAAGGAAATGAGATATTTACAGACATACAAAATATTAAGAACCTAATGTATGAGTAAAAATAAATCTTAAAATGAGTTGGAAAATAGGGGCACCTGGGTGGCTCGGTCAGTTAAGCATCTGACTCCTGATTTCAGCTCAGGTCATGATCTCAGGGTCCTGGGATGGAGCTCCACATCGGGCTCAGCGCCCAGCGGAGAGTCTACTTAAAATTCTTTCTCCCTCTCCCTCTGTCCTTCCTCCCTGTGTGCACTCTCTCTAAAATAAATAAATAAATCTTTTTTTCAATTAGTTGGTAAACAAAAGCTTATTCGATGCATAGTATTAAAATACTTGGACACTGACCATCAAAATCCTAGAGAACACAGGCAGCAACCTCTTCGACCTCAGCCGCAGCAACTTCTTCCTAGAAACATCGCCAAAGGCAAGGGAAGCAAGGGCAAAAATGAACTATTGGGACTTCATCAAGATAAAAAGCTTTTGCACAGCAAAGGAAACAGTCAACAAGACCAAAAGACAACCGACAGAATGGGAGAAGATATTTGCAAATGACATATCAGATAAACGGCCACAATCCAAAAATCTATAAAGAACTTACCAAACTCAACACCCAAAGAACAAAGAATCCAATCAAGAAATGGGCAGAAGACATGAACAGACATTTTCCCAAAGAAGACATCCAAATGGCCAACAGACACACGAAAAAGTGCTCAACATTGCTCGGCATCAGGGAAATCCAAATCAAAACCTCAATGAGATACCACCTCACACCAGTCAGAATGGCTAAAATTAACAAGTCAGGAAACAACAGATGTTGGCGGGGATGCAGAGAAAGGGGAAACCTCCTACACTGTTGGTGGGAATGCAAGCTGGTGCAGCCACTCTGGAAAACAGTACGGAGGTTCCTCAAAAAGTTGAAAATAGAGCTACCATATGACCCAGGAATTGCACTACTGGGTATTTACCCCAAAGTTACAAATGTAGGGATCCGAAGGGGTATGTGCACCCCGATGTTTATAGCAGCAATGTCCACGATAGCCAAACTGTGGAAAGAGCCAAGATGTCCATCGACAGATGAATGGATAAAGAAGATGTGGTATATATATACAATGGAATATTATGCAGCCATCAAAAGGAATGAGATCTTGCCATTTGCAATGACGTGGATGGAACTGGAGGGTGTTATGCTGAGCGAAATAAGTCAATCAGAGAAAGACATGTATCATATGACCTCAACTGATATGAGGAATTCTTAATCTCAGGAAATAAACTGAGGGTTGCTGGAGTGGGGGGTGGGGTGGGAGGGATGAGGTGACTGGGTGATAGACATTGGGAAGGGTATGGCTGTGGTAAGCGCTGTGATTGTCAAAGACTGATGAATCACAGATCTGTACCTCTGAAACAAATAATACATTATATGTTAAAAAAAAAAAAAAGATAGTAGGAAGGGAAAAATGAAGGGAGGGAAATCGGAGGGGGAGACGAACCATGAGAGACTATGGACTCTGAGAAACAAACTGAGGGTTCTAGAGGGGAGGGGAGTGGGGGGATGGGTTAGCCTGGTGATGGGTATTAAAGAGGGCACGTATTGAATGGAGCACTGGGTGTTATGCACAAACAATGAATCATGGAACACTACATCAAAAAAATTAATTTTTAAAAAATAAAACAAAATACTTGGACACTGAGTTAAAAAAATAGGGTTAATTTTCTTCTGCATGCCATTTAGACAAATTAATGTATTTATATACTTGTATGTAAACATGAAAATGAAAATCTGCAGATGAATCAAAAGGAAGGAGGGAAGGAATGAACCAACGAATGAACGAGGCATGAAGGAAGGAAAGAAGCAAAGTGCCTGGCACACTGGAATATTCCTAAGGGGATGCTGATACTATCATGGCAGAGTAGGCTTTGTGGCACTGGGCGGTGTTGGGTCCGGTAGACAAAGGGCAGGAAACAGAATACGGGAAGGAATGGAAGGAAGACCATTGGACAAGGATGTAGGAACAGCCTTCCCATCACTATTACAACTAATTAATACTCATGTATCACAACCCACATCCTTTCCATGAGTAAAAGTAGGGATTTAAGACCCAGAAGAAATTCACAGAAAAATGTTCAGACCCCTCAGGCCAAACTTGAGTAATCAAAACTCAATGACTTAAGACCCTTATTAGCAAGTGACCAAGGCAACCATCCAGTGATGCCAGGTGAGTGTCATGTGCCCTTGACACGATGTGATGAGAAGACACGTCACCTCCGTGGTATTCTTTCCAGAAACCCATAACCCCAGCCTAACCATAAAAAAAAAAAAAAGAAAGAAAAAAAATCAGACAAATCCAAATTAAGAGACCTGCCACAGAGTATCTGATCGGTGCATCTCAAAACTGTAAAAGTCATGAAAAGCAAGGAAAGAAACTGTCATAGACTGGAGGAGACTAAGCAGACATGATGACTTAATGCAATGTGGTTCCTCGCATAGGATCCTGGACCAGAAAGAGGACATTAATGGAAAACTGGTGAAATCAAAACAAAATGTGCAGTTTCGTGAGTAGCAACGCACCAAAGCTGGCTGCCCCGTTTCCACAAAAGTACCGCGATGATGTAATATGTTAACAATAGGAGGAGCAGGACGAGGGACATATGGGAACTCTCTGCACTGTCTCTGCAATGTTGCTATAAATCTACAACTATTCCAAAATGAAATACATAGGTAGGATTTTCCAACACTCAATTACATAGCAACGTGGCTGGCCATACCAGAAACTCCTAGTTCGACTCAGATCATCATAAAATGTGCCCAGCCCTCCCACCACACTCACAGATGAGCGGCCTTCTTGTTCCTTCCCCGGAGCTGCCCCCGCTGTCAACTCATGCTCGGGCACTGAGTAACTCTTGCCTCTGCTCGTTCAAACCGCTCCCCGTAATAACACGAGCTTCCAGCCAAGCCCAGACCGAAGCTGAGCCTTCGTTGGGGGAGAGGCTACATAGGGCCAGGACCCTCGTGGAGGCAGCTGCTACGTGTGCCTCTGTGAGGGAGGTCAGGAACAAAAGGGCCCCTCCAGCTCTCCCACACTATTGGCAATGTTGTAAAACCCAATTCCTGGTACACAGTGGAAACACTCCCTGTCGATACTGGCCAGTTCTATATCTATGTGGGCACATACTCACCTCTTCTTTTGGGGCGAACAAGTTGCTGCACCGGCCAGGTCCCCCTTCAAGTCCCAGTTGTCAGCTGGAAGCCTCTAGCTTTACAGTTCCCTCTGGATTTGCCTCAGCTGCAGAATGCCATCTTGCCCAAGATTTGCACCCAGCCCACGGCCCATGACTGACAATGTGGTGGGTATAAAGGCCCAACCCTGTCAGCCCAACAGGGATGACTGTGATGAACCACATCTGCTCCAGAGCTCCCCAGGGTGGGCTGAGGCCTGCCTGCATCACCATTCAGCTTCTTCCTCTGCCCAATCCTGCCCCCTTCCCTCTCCTCCCCTGCCCTGCCCTTCCTTTCCATTCCCTTCCCCACACCTCCCCTCCTGAGCACACAAAACGTGGCAAGGACAGCTGAGGATGTGAATTTTAAACTTTGCTTTACATGAATTCATTTACATTTAAATAGCCACGCATGGCTAGTGGTCACCATATTGTCCAGAGCCTCTTGATGACGTCAGGCAGGGAGCACACGTCCGAGTTCTTGCCAGGCCCACTCTAACCACAGGGAATGAGAAAAGAAAGGAAGTCGGAGGCACAATGCCAGATGGAGGGGAAGTGGCTGCTGGGGATACGAAGACAATGGAAGGCTTTCTGGCTTGCACAGCTGGCTGGAAAGTGAGGCCATTCACAGGGAAAGAAAACACTGAAGGGTGACCAGATCCGAGGGAACAGAACACAAACTCAGTACCGGACATGCAAGTGTGGGTCGCCCATGAGGAGAGGTCAGAGGAATGGTCTGGAGCTCCAAGAAGGCTGAGCCAGAGGTACAAATTTGAGGGGCACTGGCGTAGAGCAGGACGCTGACGTGGGGACAGGATGAGACTCCATAAGGAAGAAAACGGGAGTGGGATCAGCAGAGGGGAGCCTCGATGCTCAGCGGTGTAGGGAGGAGGAGGAGCTTGAGAAACGGGATGAGAAAGAGCAACCACGGGATCAGGGGGGAAACTGGGAGAACGCCATGCAACAGGAGCCAGGAAAAGAGAAGGGATCGAGAAGGAAAGAGTGGTCGACAGTGCCAAATGCTGCTAAGTCAACCAGACATGGGTTAAAGATGAAGATGTGCCACGGGCTTAAGGACAAGGAAGTCGCTAGTGCCCTTTGCGAAACCTGTTTCCACGGAGTGACCAAGGCAGAAGCCAGGAGGGCATGGCTTGAAAGACGAAGAGTGGAGAAAGCAGGTGCTGACCATTCTTTCAAGAGCTTCAGATGCGAGGGGAGGGCTGAGGAGGATCTGCAGGGATATATGAACCCGGAGAAGGGCTGAGGTCTTTTATGAGAAGGAAACGAGTATTTGCAGATCGAGGTCTCATCCCACCTTTTCCCAAGACAGCAGTATTTTAAAGGCACAACTAAGCCATTCAGTGACTTAGGAAGAAAAAAAAGTCCATTAAGAGGCTTGAACTTCAAAATGGTTTGCTCGGACAATGTTCACTTAGGATGGACAGAATTAATCAGGAAGTCCCCCAAGGCACACTCCCCCCCAATCTACCAGTAATTTCAAGATGGTGTCTTCTTCAAAAAGATAAAGGGATACAATTTTAAAATACATTTAAAATCTCTGTCTCTGTCTCCCAGAACAGAAAAAGAAAATAAAGGAAAATGGATGGGTGGTAAGAACAATCAACAGAATAAAAACTATGAGAGAGGCTTCAAAGGAGGGAAATAAAGTCGAAGCTGGTGATTATAAGAATAAAATGTCAGTCCAGGTTAAGGAAGCAATGAAAGATGCCTACAAAAGCTGAAAAGAAGCCCAGAAAGGGTCCTCGAGTTACCAACCTGGAGTACTTAAGAGCGATTAGCTTGGGATGCTTCTCAGAACCTCCAGAACCTCCTGGAGGCTGGAAACAGGTGCACGTAACGTATCTACCACAAGTGTTAGTGTGCGCTTTCAGAAAGGATGTCCCTCTGGTCTCCACCATGAAGGGACACACCACTAGCGAGTCTTCATGTGACTACAGTCCATTTAAGACACAGGGAGCACTGGGGCGCCTGGGTGGCTCAGTCGTTAGGCGTCTGCCTTCAGCTCAGGTCATGATCCCAGGGTCCTGGGATCAAGCCCCGCATCGGGCTCCCTGCTCAGTGGGAGGCCGGCTTCTCCCTCTCCCACTCCCCCTGCTTGTGTTCCTGCTCTCGCTGTCTCTGTCAAATAAATAAATAAAATCTTTAAAAAAAAAAAAAAGACACAGGAAGCACTATCGCGATATTTTTTACAACTTATGCAAGTACACTTACACACCACAAACTTCACTCATGTTAAGTGTACAAATGAATGATTCTGAGTAAGTTTATTCAGTTGTGCAACCATCACCCTAACCTGGTTTTCAAACATTTTCATCACCCGGACTGTGCCCTCTGATAGTTAATCCCCACCACCATCCCCAGTTCTAGGTTCTAGAAAACTACGAATTTACTCTCTGTACAGATTTGCCCTTTCCATACATTTCCTGTGAGTGCAAACACAGAAAGTGTAGTCTCTTGCGTCTGACATCTTTCGCTTAGCATACTGGCTTTGAGATTCACTCATGCTGGGCATGTTATCAGTATTCCATTCCTTTTTACTGCTGATTCATGTTCCATGGTGTAGACACGCCACATCTGGTCTATCCGGTCACCAGCCGATGGACATTAGGCCATTTCCACTGTTTGGCTACCGGGAATCACACTGCTGTGAACATTCACATCCAAGAATTTGTGTGGACATTTATTTTGATTTCTCTTGGGTAGATTTCTAAGAGAGGAATTACTGGAGTCAGGTGATAAGATTGTTTTGCTTTCTTTAAAAACTCTGTTGGCGGGCACCTGGGTGGCTCAGATGGTTAAGCGTCTGCCTTAGGCTCAGGTCATGATCCCAGGGTCCTGGGATCGAGTCCCACATCCGGCTCCCGGCTCAGCGAGGAGCCTGCTTCTCCCTCTGACCCTCTCCCCTCTCATGCTGTTTCTCTCTCGCTTGCTCTCTAAAAAATAAATAAATAAAATCTTTAAAAAAAAAAAAACTCTGTTGGCTGTTTTCCAAAGTGTCTCTACGGCAATGTTTGAGGCTGTTGGTTAGGCCAGGGACGGGTGTACAAAGACGAACAAGACAGCTCCCACTCACAAGCAGCATACAGTCTAACGGGAGAGAAATGATCAGTAAAATTACCGTCCAGTGGAGTTACTTCCTGATAGCACCGAAAAGGTGGGGTCTATCAGGCAATTGCACAATTAAGATCGTCTAGAGCAGAAAAAGAGAAAGACACAGGGCTTCTTCCCTTCAAACATTTTTTTGAGCACCTAATATGTTTCTGACAGAAAGCGGAGATGATTAAATATGAATACGGTCATGCTTCAGGGATTTTGTTCAGCTGTGCGGAACAGAACACCTCACATTACTAGAGCTTACATAAATAAAACGTTGCTTGTCTGTCACATAACTAGAAACCTGGAGGCAAGGAGTTCAGGGCTTTGCCTGCCTCTCTGTAAAGTCAGCAGGGATTCATGCCCCCCTCCAGGTTTGGGTCCCCCAAAGGATCTGGCGCTTGTCCTCAGACTTGCAAAACAGGAAATAGAGCTCCAGCCTCCATGCCATCATTCCACTCAAGGGCAAAAGAGAGTGTGCTAGTTGAGTCTGCTACTTGGCTTAACTGAGTCACCTCCCTGGACCTCCCCTACATCCACTGGCCAGAATCGGGTTATGCTGCCCACAAGGGAGGCCAGGAAATGAGTGTGTCATCTGGGCATACTGCTGTCCTCAGTAAATTAGGAGTCCATTAGTAAGGAAGAAGGGGAAAATAGGCATTAGGTGAGCAACCCACAGGTCTGCCTCTGTCTTTCCTGAAGTAAATAATCAAGCAAAGAAAAGAGCAGGCCAGAGACACGAGGCACACAGTAGGTGTTCTGTATACCTTACTTTGGGCTCTCTCCCCTCCTCCTCTGAGCTGAACCCATGAGAGACTTGGGAACAGGTAACGTATTTGGGAGATGATCCCAGGAAACAGGCATAAGGGAGAAGGGAGAAGAGATGAAGGAGGCCATCGCAGTTCAATGTCACGGGGACATCTGGGCAGCATGCGAGGCAGCCCTGCATGCCCACCGGAAGGACAGGGGGCTGGAGAATTTACTCAGTGGCTCCAGCCCTTAGCAGCTGAGTTTTGCCCCAGATGGTGCTCACTCCCCTTCACTTCCAAGCTGAACTTGATCCAGCTAGGAGGGCCACCACCTAACCACTCCCCCACATCAGGGGAGATCCTGAGACACCATGTGGGGGCAGGGGGGGAGCCCTGGACATGGGACCCAGCAGAGTGACTGGAAACTGAGCTCCCAAGGACCTGCCCAGCAAGAGGCGGCTGGGGGATGGCAACGCAGGTATGAAAGCCATCTCCTCCTCAGAAATCATTAAGATCTCTAATATGATCTCTGGCCAACGCTGTCCCTGTTTACCGGCATGGGACGTGACTACCAAAAGGGGAATAAAGTGAATAAAGTACATAAGATTTGAGGAAATTTGTAAAAAAAAAAACAGTTCACATTTGAGCTGGGTCTTGAAGGCTACGATGGATATGGGAGACACAAACTCAAGGAGGAGCTCTTCGGGCAGAGAGGACACCTGGGTGGATTCTCTCCTAGGATAAGAATCTGCTCGTTACGGTTTATTAGAACATTCAAAACAGGCAGCCCCACATGTGCCAACGATACATGGAAACACTGGAGACTGTCGTGTCTTGCAATTGTTATTAATAGAGCCAATGCATTTGTAGAAGATTTGATGAAAAAGTGATGCTGCATCTGTGCGGCTCCCCCAGGAAAGCAGGGGGCAGCGTTGAGGGAACACCAAATCAACACTCATTAGCACAGAGGGTGCCTCTGAGGACGCAGGTCCGCAGCGGCAGGCCCCGCCGGCTCCCCCATGCTCAGCCCATGCCATGCACGCACAGAGGGCTGAAGGACCCAGCAGATGATGGATCATCTTGATTATCTAGCTTTGCAGGTAACGCCCAGAAAGGATGAAGATTATGTTTTTCCCCAACCTGGAAGATGGATGGTTTCGCATCAGAAATCAAGTTGCTCTGCTGAGAATAAGTAGAAGCGCTACCTCTTATGCCCCCAGGCAGACTGAGATCCCTAGCCAGGCGCCTTTTTTATTTTAGTAGAAACTGCCAAGAGATGAGACTATTCACAAACACTAGGACTGCCTGCGAGTGTTCTCCCAATAGTCTCTCCTGAATTCGATATCTTTTAAATTCTTGTTAATCTAACTGGAAAAATGGTTTTGGAGTCCCGTTTGGATTTGTATTTCCCTGACTCCCCAGAAGGCTGGACATCTTTTCGTATGTTTACTATCTGTTTGTATTTGCTCTTCAGTGGATTTCTGTTCATATCTTTTGCCCAATATTCTAAGAGGTAATTTCATCTTTTTCTTATTAATCTGAAAGTCTTCTTTATCTATAAGAGATGGCAACCATTCATTGGCTATGGAGAATGTTTTCTTCCGTCTCTTGATGTTGTTTATGGTGCTTTTTTCCATACTCTACATTTTGGATTGCCCATCTTGTTAAGAAAATCTCTCCGTTCCACAGTTTCATAAATATTTAAAATGTTCTTCTATTTCCTTATGCGTATTTCTTCTATCTCATACACACACACACAAAGTTAGACAATAGTTAGATGGATCATTAATCCATCTGGAATGTGTGTGTGTGTGTGTGCGTGCATGTGTGTGTGTAGGGCCAAAAGGACTCCATGCTTCCAGAGTTCACAAGATCCTCGTGTGCAGCACCAAATGTGATATGAACCAGGTACTGAAGTCTATTGCTGAATTCTGCCTTCTACATTTTCTAGCTCGAAAGGCATCTCGATCCTCCCTGCTACTTAAGAAGGAAGAAGGAGAGGGGCTTCCTGCCCATTGCCTCTCCCACAGTTCCATGGCCAGCCACTCTCAAATCTCTGCCACTCTTCCGCCTGAACATCTCTGCTCCTGTCCTCCCCTGGCCCCACGCCGCCACCTCTTCATCCTGGTTCCAGGCTACCATCATCTTATCCGAGACCTCTGAAGCCCTGGCCTCCCTGGTTCCTTGCCCCTCCCCTTCCAATCCATTCTCCACCCTGCAAGGGGGAGTCTTTTTAAAGGGCAGCCCCCTCTTAGCCCCCACTGCCTAAAGCCCTTTCTTCTTCCACGGCCCCCAGTGCCTTCAGGAGACAGTCCAAACTCCCATGTACGGTGGATCCAGACACTTCCCGACTTTTGTTTAAAAAAAAAAAAAAAAAAAAAACCTTTGCAGCCTTATTTCTCAAATTGTGTCTCCCAGCTCCACACTCTGGCCAAACTACTTTCAGTTCCTCAAAAACACCACGCTTCCTTATAAAATACATAAATCACAGGGATAAAAAATACAGCATAGGGAAGGAATATGGTCAATAATACTGTAATAACATCGTCTGGTGACAGAGGGTAACTACAGATATCAGGCCAAGTGCTGCATAACATATAGAATTGTTGGGTCACTATGTCATACACCTGAAACTAATATAACACTGTGTGTCAACTGTACTTGAGTTAAAAGAAAAAAAACCACCAACCTTCCTTTTCAATAGATCTCAATCCTGGCTATGCCCCAGCTCACCTGTCGAAAACTGAACACACATTTGTCCAGGTCCTACCCCTGTGATCCTGATTCAGGAGGTCTGGTGGGTCCCTGTACCCACATTCTATGACGATCCCCATGGCCACTGCTCTTTTGTCTCCAGGTCTGGGGTATGTGACTCCCTCTGCCTGGGACCCTCCGCTTACCTCCTTCATGCGACCCCAGCCCCACGCCACTGCTGGATATCACCTCTTCTTCCACCAAGGCAAAGTTTAGATGCTCTTTCCTCCAGCAGTGTCTCTATCACCTTGATCATCCAGGTTAGGGCCCCCCCAACGCTCCCCCAGCCCCCTGGGCTTCATCATCACGCATTCATCACAATGAAATATAACATCCTGACTTCTCACCTCCCACCTCGGACACGGAGTCCAGGGGAAACCGGGACAGTGTGTCAGTCTGGTTCACCGTTATATTCCCTGCACCCAGCAGAGACCTGACACAGAGCAGGTGCTCCATAAATGATGGCTATTAAAAAAAAAAAAAACTGAATTAACAAATTGGATGAATGGATACCTGTGGCAGTTTCCATGACCAATAAGAACTGCTCCGCCAAGGCAGCACGCAGATGAGCGGTCTGGCCTGCAGAGGGCACCAGCCTGCTTCTTGAGCTCCCTGCCCGCGCGGGCACTGCCGCCGTCAGTGGGGAAGCGACCGATCGCTGCTCCCTGCTCCGCGGTCCTTTCCCAGCGCTGAAGATGAAGTAGGAGTCTGCCTGCAGCCCGTGTGTGAAGGCTGAGTGCTCCCCCCTCACTTCCAGCAGCAGGTACCACATGCCCGGTCCTGCTATGAAAACAGCTGAAACTCCAGGCACCAGTGGCAGCTTTTCCATTCCCAGGTGGGGGTGTGAGAAGGGGTAAGAAGGAGGGAGAAGGACGAAGACGCAGAGGAGTGCCCGTCCTGGAAAAGCAGAGGAAAGTTCTCTTGTCCGTCTCCAAGCTGACTTTCTCTCCCTCTCCCTCAGCCTGGACTGGACGGGCATCCACCGCAAGCATCCGGAGGGGGATTCCTTGCTGCCAGCAGCAGCAGGTTCTGGACGCTGCCAGAGCCCCAGCTCCCACCCACCCGTCCCTTAGCAATGAACGCTTCGTGCTGCCTGTCTGCTCAGCCAACACTGCCCAACAGCTCAGAGCAGCTCGCAGCGCCCTCCTTCAGCAATCAGAGCAGCAGCGGCTTCTGCGAGCAGGTCTTCATCAAGCCCCAAGTCTTCCTGGCGCTGGGCATCGTCAGCCTGCTGGAGAACATCCTGGTCATCCTGGCTGTGGTCAGGAACGGCAACCTGCACTCCCCCATGTACTTCTTCCTCTGCAGCCTGGCGGTGGCCGACATGCTGGTGAGCGTGTCCAACGCCCTGGAGACCATCATGATCGCCGTCGTCAACAGCAACTACCTGACCTTCGAGGACCAGTTCATCCAGCACATGGACAACGTCTTCGACTCCATGATCTGCATCTCCCTGGTGGCCTCCATCTGCAACCTCCTGGCCATCGCCGTGGACAGGTACGTCACCATCTTCTACGCGCTGCGCTACCACAGCATCATGACGGTGCGGAAGGCGCTTGCCTGGATCGCGGCCATCTGGGTGTGCTGCGGTGTCTGTGGCGTGGTCTTCATCGTCTACTCCGAGAGCAAGATGGTCATCGTGTGCCTCATCACCATGTTCTTCGCCATGCTGCTCCTCATGGGCACCCTCTATGTGCACATGTTCCTCTTCGCCCGGCTGCACGTCCAGCGCATCGCGGCGCTGCCACCTGCCGGGGGGGTGGCCCCGCAGCAGCACTCGTGCCTGAAGGGGGCTGTCACCATCACCATCCTGCTGGGGGTCTTCATCTTCTGCTGGGCCCCCTTCTTCCTCCACCTCATCCTCATCATAACCTGCCCCACCAACCCCTACTGCGTCTGTTACACCGCCCACTTCAACACCTACCTGGTCCTCATCATGTGCAACTCCATCATCGACCCGCTCATCTACGCCTTCCGGAGCCTGGAGCTACGTAACACCTTCAGGGAGATCCTCTGCAGCTGCGACAGCCTGAACCTCGGGTAGGGCGCCGCGGCCACGGAAGTGGGCAACGGCTCCGTCACTGGTGAGCCCCCAACCAGCCAAGGTGTTCAGAAAAAAGAAGAGGGGGTAGATAAATCCTTGGAAGACTTAAAATATGTCGAGAGCCATGATTGTACATGTCTTTTGTCTTCGTGCTTGCAAAGCTTTTCAAAGGGGAAAATGGTACGTAACAGGCTTTCTCGAAGGATTCCAAAGTGGGTAAGTCACTGATTTCCCAAAGAGGCCCTGGCGGGACTCAGTGAGGGCTCCTCTGGGTGCTGCCTGTATTCATTTCCATGCACCTGGGGTCTGCAATGCCCACCTGCTCCATCCAGCGTCCTCCCCGTGTCTCCCTGCCGCAAGTCAGACCAGACGGAAGGACTCTCGTTGACTGTAACAGGGATTCGAATGTCTCCCCAGCAAACCTGTCACAGTTCTGGCTGTCAGCTGCTCAGATGGTCTTGTCCTCATTTCGTAAGAGACTGAGTTTCTATTCTATAACTCGATTTACTGTAAAACAATTGCCTAAAAAATACTGAGCTGTGTGTGGAAGAAGCAACGCTATGTATGGCCCTCTCCTCAACCCCCATACCAGCCTCCCCCCGAAAATGAGCATGGGGATGTAACCTATTTCTATTTCGGCTGCTGTAGTGCTGTTGTCGGGTTCTTATGCATTAAACCTAAGGCAGCTTTCAAAATTCCAATGAAAGGCAGATACAGTGCTTTGGAAAATCAGCACATACCTGTGTACAAAGTATTTTGATACCTTGCTGTTTAAAGGTATAAATTTCCCTCTTTAAAAAAAAAAGCTTTTTTCCGATTATTCCTTTTCTGTCATTAAAGCAAGAGAGGGAATCATGGATGGGAGGGCACGTGCCTCAAGAAATGGCTTTACTATAGTTTCAGAGAGTTTCAGAAACTGTGAAAATGCCTGTGGTTTTCTCAGAAGCTCTGTTTTTGCTCACAGTAGCCGTGTCTCTATCACCTGATCTCCTGAGTTATCTGTGAAAGAGAAATTTCTTGGTTCACTGCTCCTTTTTTCTGGCATGGTGTAAAAGTTGGGGTGACCCAGCTCTCAATGCCTGTAGCTTATTAAGCAAAGCACTTCATCCCCGTGAGCATAGGGTGAGCTGTGCTGACTAGGACTGTCTCTGCATGCTACACGCACCCATCAGACCCTCTCCTGCCCTGGAGAACTTCATGCTGTGCTTTCTGGCTGGCCTCACACTGCCCCCCCACACACCTCCCCAATGAATTCTTATAATATGCTGTGTCTTTGGTGTACCATTGTGTGTTTTTTCTTGTGCTGGAATATACTGTGGGTTTTTGGTACTTGAAGACATCCTGCCAAAAGAAGCAATATCACTTGTCTCTTGCTTTGGTTGTGATGTTTGGAAACAATAAAAGGCTTTTGTGGCTGCTAAACGTGTGACACGTTAAAATATGCCACCCGGAAGCATCCTGGTGACTTCTGCACATGGCCCCCACACCTTACACTGTGATTCTGAGTATTTGGTAAATGGCATAAACACTGCCATTGACCACAGTGCTCAGCTTTTCTAGGGCAATGCCCTTCAGCCAAACTACAAAATTCTCCCATTTAGTTTCCAAAAATACCAGGCCATAGTTCCTGGGCCACTGTCACTCTCCATTATTCTAATTGAGATGCCAAATAATAGGTCATGCCCATGGCTACTCAGCCAGCAAATGGGGAAAATGGGGAATTGGAATCTTTGAAAATGTATTAACAGCTGTAAAAATTATGATGTCCCTTTTCTATGTAAACAAGATAAAAATAACTTACTTTTCACTCTCTGATATCAGCTTTCACATTAGTTCACTTGCCTCTCAACAAACTTCTAAAATAGGTGAGTCATGTCCCAGATGAAGACCTGGGCAGGAGAGGTAACGTGGCCGTCCAACCACGCCCCGCTGGTTAGGGTCACAGTGTATCTTGTGTCCTGGGGATGATGTCTCTTTGCCCCAACACGATGCTGGCAACAGGTTTCCATATTCAGACCCGACTCGGCTCTCCTCCCTGTACGCATTTTAGCTTACAGTGGCATTTCCAGATGTAAATGCCCACAAGAATCACCTGGGATCTTGTTCCAGTGCAAATTCGAATCAGCAGGTCTGGGGTGGAGCCTAAGATTCTGCATTTCTGACTCTGACAAGTGCCCAGGGGATGCAACTGCTGGTCTGGGGACCACCTTTCACAAAGCAAGGGCACAGAGGACTTTCAAAGGAGCATAACGGAAACCCAAAAGTATTCATCTGCCTAGAGTGCTGACCCCGTGCCAAGAACCATGCTAAGTACGTATAGACATTTGCTTCTCTGACCCTTGCAATCACATCACGAGGTAGATACTATGATCACCCTTATTTTGCAGATGAGACACCTGAAACTCAGAGATCAAGGAGCTTGTCTATGAAAATTCAGCTAGCAAGGAGAGAAGCGGAGGTCCAAACAGGCTGCCCAACCCGCATCCCCAAGTCCAACACCAATGCCCTAGCGCCTCTCATGGAAACAGTATAGATGGTTGAGCCATGACCCAATGACATCAGAGGCAATGTGCTGCCATGGAGGGAGACTAATACATATTTCTACAACTCTCAAGTCCAGAATTTCATAATGGAGTTTCCACAGAGATGTCATAAAAACCAAGAACCAATTAATCATTTTATTTGCTCTCCTTTTCCAAAGCCTATGGGTAGCCCTGGGGAGTACACCTCTTACTGGGGGTTGAACATTAGGCTGACAGGGCCACTTCATGTGGGAACCCACTGAACATCTTCAGCAGCAGGAGTTAGGTTTGAAAATGCTTAATCTGGGTAAATAAAAGCTCATCATGATTTTAACTCACATGTTAAGCTACATTCACCTTTCACTCCCATCCCCAAGGCAAGATCACTGCAGTGGTTGACTCCCTGGGTCTCTAGAAATGGTTGCCTGTTGTCCTTAAGTTGAACTTTTGTGCGTAATTCCTATAGGGCTGGGGGCTACAACATACTCAAGCCTCCTCGGCTGAAAACCTTCACCACCCTCACCTCCACCAAAACCCATTCTCCACACAGCAGCCAGTGCAATCCTTTAAAAATACAAATCAGGGGGCACATCTGGGTGGCTCAGTCGGTTAAGCAGCTGCCTTCGGCTCGGGTCGTGATCCCAGGGTCCTGGGATCGAGCCCCACGTCAGGCTCCCTGCTCAGCAAGAGCCTGCTTCATCCTCTGCCTGCTTGTGCTCTCTCTCTGTCTCTCTGTCAAATAAATAAATAAAGTCTTAAAAAAAAAAATACAAATCAGATCATATTGCACTCCTACTCAAAACTCTTCAGTGGCTTCAAATAATATTCCACTTCCTTACCTGGCCCTAGAAAGCCTTAAAGATCTGATCTCCTCTGGTAAATCCCCAACACCCTCCTGCCCACACTTAACCACCCCCACTGGACTCAAACTCACCATACTCATTCCTGCCCCAGGGCCTTTGCACTTGCTATATCCTCTGCCTCAAGCTTCTTGCCCCCATATCTTCCCATGCTTGGCACCTTTTTATCATTCAGGCTTCAGCTCAGTCCTCTGAGATGCCTTCCCTGACTACTCTTTCTCAAGAAGACCCCATGTATTCACATGGACTATTATTTTATCACAGATCTTGTTGCTATTTTACATTTTCTTATTAGTTTATTCATTTAATTATCATCAATCTCTCCCACTAGAAAGCAGTGCCCAGCATCTAAAACTGGTCAATAAAGAATATGTGTTAAATGAGTAGATGACTTCATTAATACACTTAAATATGAGTTCAAGTCTAACCAAAGAGAATATAATATGCCAGCGATCCTCAGATTTGGTGAATGTCAGTAGCAAACATGGCATCTGAGAAAAACAGCCCCATCTCTGAAAATTACAATCCAGCAGGTCAGAGGTAATGCCAGGCATCTGAAATCTTCAAAATCCACAGGCAATTATGATGCACAGCAAACTATGAGAACTACCTAAACCAACAAGCACTGCTCATTTCTGAAGAATAACAAAAACCAGCACCGGGGGCTTAAGTTTCTTTCCCACCATTCCCTGTCAAGGTGTCAAGCACCTGCAATTAATGTTGGGCCCTCCAAGAACCAACAACATAAATCTAGAAACTGGGAGCACCAGATGACAAAATGCAGAACAAAAGGAAAACTTGCAGTTGAAGAACTCAACCTTTCTCATCTAAGAACACCTATGTGGGAGCCAAGTCAATAGAAATAATAATTAGACCCTATAGGGTGTTAGTATGTGCCTGTCACTGTGCTAAGCATTCTGATACATTAACTCGCTGAATTCTCACCAAAAGCCCATGACCTAAGCACTACTACCGTTGTAGCCTACAGAAAAGGAAGCTGGATCATGGAGGAGGTGAAACCGTCTTGACCCAGGCTTCCAAGAGGGTGAGAGACAGAGCTGGACCCCGTAGCCACCGTCAGGATCCGCACCCCACGTGTGAGCCCCAGCACCATGCAACCCCAGCTGTGTGTGTTCCACACTGATCACTAACCAGCGTGTCATCAAGCAGGACTGGGCGCAGATTCTACCTCCCTTCTACGCCGGGAGGAGAATAATTCGTGAAAGCTGGTCTTCACCAAGGGCACAGTTGTGTCACTGATGCTCAGTGAGTCCCAAGTGGTGTCCCATGACTCAAATCCGTTCACTCAGAAAAATCTAAGCCCCCAGCACTTGGCTACTCTGGGTAAAAGTCATTAATAACAACAATAACTAATGTTTAGAGAGTGTTTCATTATATGCCAGATACTGTCCTGGGCACTTGACATATGATCTCGCTGAACCTTCACAACTATCTTCTAAGACCGTGGTTCTCAACCAGGGACCATGTTGACCCCAGGGTCCATCTGGCAATGTCTGCAGATACTCTTGCGGGTCACATCTAGGGTGGGGGTGGTCCTGGCATCTAACAAGTAGCGGCGAGAGCTGCTGCTAAACGCCCTATGATGCACAGGACAGGCCCCCACAACCAAGAATTATCTGCCTCAATGCCAACGGCACTGAGCTTCAGAAGCCTTGTTGTAAAGTAAATAACCTCCATCCTCACCATCTCACAGATGAGCAAAATGAGCTTGTCCAAGATCACGCTGCTTCCAGAAAGCCCTAGCCCAGAGCCCAGGCTCTAGACTCAGCCCATCATTAATTCAGCACATGGAGGGGGCCTCCTCTGTGCTAGCCACTCCCAGGTGGGCAGGTGGATGGGGCTCTGCCCTGCCGGAAGGCCAGCTTATCAGGGAGATGACAGGTACAATGACAGGAACAGGTAGGAAGGGCGGCTGAGGGCTGCAGAAGCACAGAGCGGCCCCTCCCCTAGCCAGGGACACCCTCAACGGGAGCCTTGAGGAGGAGGAAATGGAAAGGGAGGTGAATGAGAAACAAGCGGAGGAAACCAGAAGCAGCACATGCCAGAAACTAAAGAAATCTCAATGACCCTGGAGGCCCAGGGCCATGCCTGCTACCACGAAACTCCTGGCTTCACTGCCCAGGTAGCTCTAGAAAAGGCACCTAAGAGCCTCTAGGGAGTCCTGTAATCATCTTTCCCTGGTGACTACTTACAGCTCCTCAGAACCTTCTGGTCCCCAAAAGGGATTAGACCTGGTGTCAGAAATGTCAGCTTACCTAAGCTAAGCCCCTTTGCGTCTCTCCCAGGTGAGCCTCCCATGTGTTTCTTGCTGAGCAGAGAGAGGATTTGGGAAGCTCTCCCCCTCTGCACCCTGACCGGCCGCAGAGCCCATGTGGTTAGTGAGAGCTCAGCACAGGCGGCCTGGCTGGGGTGGCAAGCCCGGTGGGAAATGCCGAGTCCTGCAGGGTTACAGCATGAGCTCACTGAGTCCCCAGTCCTGCCATGGTGTGAAGGCGGGTCAGGGAGGTACAGACAAAAACCAACACTCAAGGACACCCAAGGCTGGGCTATCGTAGCAGAGAGGAAAAAGAGGCTTCGGGGCAATGACACCAGGCCTAGGTGTGAATCCTCAGGCCCATTTTTCACCTCTGTGAGCTCCGTCGCTCACCTGTAAAAGGGAGGTTCGACCCACTTACCTGGCGGCATTTAGTTGTGACAAATGAATGCAATGTCACAAGGTCCAAAAAATAATCAACATATGAATTTCACAGTCCCTTTCCCTCCACTGGCTTGCCCCTAGAAATTTCTGCAATCGCCTGCAAGCTGCCTGCCCCTCCTCCCCCGGGTACCTGCAAATGGCTGTCACTAGGGAGGGGGAGGAAGGGCAGAGGAAGGGGTGAGGTGGAAGTCAGCCCAATGTTTCCCATTTCCCAAAGTACAGAGTAAGTTCCACAAGGGTATGCAAGATGGTCTGCAATGGCCCACATATCAACACTTGCCAACTGTTTCTATTGTAATAGAAAACTCTCCCAAGTGAACCACAATTTGAGTATTTGGATTTATATTTGTATTGTAAGTATGTCCAAATGCATATTACATTGTTTACGAAACTCGTGATCTCTTACATAGTGTTGCTCAGGATGGGCCTCAGGTAGCGTTTACAAATAAAGACGTGAGTTGGCTATGATGAAACTATTGAGTAAATGGGTCACGGACACAACACCATCATCAGGGACACACACGGACGAGTGAAGTTTGAGAAAACCTAGCCCAAAGGTTTTCATCGTAAAAAGAAAAGGATCGGAGGAGAGGAAAAAATGGTCAGGAAAAGGGGCAAGAGGGAAGAAGCTGCCATCCATCCATGTGAGTTTAGAGAAGGGCAAAGGTAGAGTCGGGATTCGCAAAGAGGCTTCTGGTGCGGTTTTCTCTGGTCCCTAGGCATTCTCTCTGGACACCACGGCGACTGGCACTGAATTCTACCCGGGTTTTTCAACCTTGGCACCACGGACCTCAGAGCCAGGTGATTCTGGCCTGGGGCCACCCCGTCACATTGTAGGACGTTTACCGGCATGCCCGGTCTCTACCCACTAGAAGCCGGGAACACCCTCACAACACGACACATGGCAACACGTCTCCAGACACTGACTGACGTCCCAGGCTGGGGGAGGGCAAACCCACCCCCAGCGGAGAACCACTGCAATACGCTCATCCTTTCTCTGCACCCTCTTTCTTTGTGATGCCACACTGAGACTGAACCAAGTGATTTATGCAGGCTGCCAAGGGATGTGTGCAAACATCCTATCGAGGACTCTTGAAAATACAAAGTGCTCAGAAAACGGTGTTATTGTACTAGGTCAAATAATCTCTCATTCAAGAGGACACCCACAGCATGGTGAGGACTGCGTGTCCCCTTCTCACACCACTTGCTCAAGTCCTCAAGGATGGGCTGAGTGGCCCCTCGTCCACCTCCCAGAGAACTTACCACGTTGTGTAACTGTTCTGTGAACTTCTCTCTCTTTTCTGCCAGTGAGCCAAACTGAAGTTAGCAAGGTGGAAAGGGTGCCAGGAGACTCAGCAAATGGAAGCATGGGCCTCTGACATGGGAATTGGCAATTAGCTGCACAGACATAGAAGAAAACCCTCATTCCCAGAATTCCCGTGTGATCTTTTTTTATCCAATCTCTGAGGTCAGACAGACCTGTGTTCCAAGCCTGCATCTTCAACTTGCTGCATAAAGAATGTAAATTCTCATAAACCAAGTAGAAATCTGGCAGCCACTAAACCGGCACTTTATTTTATAATTAAATTGTTTTCTTTGGCAGGAGGGGAGCTCCCTGAGAGGTTGGAAGCTCTTCTGTTTCTCAATCCACTTGTGAAAATTCATTACACTTTATTATTTATGTACTTTTTAAACATACAGGAAAGTTCTTACAAATTCTCTGCTTTGCCAGGTTTTGTGACAGGCCACACAGGAAGGATGTCTACCCCAGAGCCAACAGTTGGCTGAAGTGGAGAAGCAGAATGGGGTGAGTTGCTCTAGCCAAAGAAATGCATTTCCCATATGAGACCTGCAGAACCAACTCAGTTCTCCAAACACTTTATAGGCCACACATCTGACCTGAGCGATATAGATACACTCATGTTCCTGGCAGTGTTTTCTTTGTTTTTAATTGTGGGGGGAAAGGTCCTTCCTTGCACTTACTGTGTTTATGCTCTGACATGTGCTGATTTTGAAGAGGTTGACACATCCCACTCAGCACCAGAGGGAACACAAGAGCAATGTCACAGATGGTCTTTTGGGGTGAATGCCACAAAAGTGGCTTTGAAGGACTCTGTTTATCAGCAAAGGACAGGCTGTGTGCCCCACCCTGAAAAGACTGGGTGGCCAAATGGAGGAAACTCGGAGCTGAAATTCGGGAGAGCCCGGGACCAGGCACGGTTCTAGGCTCGTGTGACCCTGAGCAAGTCTGTCACTGTCTCTGGGCTTTGGGCACACGCCGGTGCGAGTGGCAGAGCTGGACTTGGTGGGTGGTTTTCGACCCTTGTCCGTGTCCGTGGCAGTCACAGGTAGCCACTGCTTCAGCACTGTGGCTCACGTGGCACATACCCCACCTCCATATCAGCCACAAGGCAGGTGCCTGGCCCACACCTGACCATCTGTGGATCCTCCACCTCTTGGGCACAGTAACCACATCTGTGGCCCAAGGCAGCCCAGGGAGACCCCATACCTGCTCTGGAACCAGTGAGAATCACAGGCCCTCGTGCCCCTGGAACTCTGGGTACCAAGCTGCCAGGGCTGCAGGTGGGAGGGACCAGTCTGTGTGAGGATGAAGCCAGCATCAAAGGAAGCAGGCAGAAGAAAGAGAGAAGACTGCTGCTGTTATTATTTGAGCACCTGCATCCTACTATGCCTGAAGCTAGTCCTAAATCTGGCCTTTCGGTTACTGAGCTACTGCCATTTATAAGCAACAGCATTCTGACAAATACTATCGATTCCTCAGGGACCAAGGGGGGAGAAGTCAGGTGGGGGTTGGGGGGAGAAGGGCAGAAAAGTAAGAACAGATAAGGACTCCAAGCTCCAAGCTCAATGAGACCAGCTCCGGTGTGATCCAGTGTGCATACTGTGTTTACATGTAAGATCAGATTTGCAAAAACAGCTGAAAACAAAGACAAACCACTAGAGTAGATGATCCAAGGAAACCTCTGGTCTGCCCTCGTATTATACTAGGGTAAGGGTAAAGCAAGCAGAACTGCAAGGAAACATTTCTAATTAAGGGATGAAAAGGAAGGTAGAAAACTGGACAACCAAGCCAAAGTTTCCAGTATGCTGGGCCAGTCACTTCCTCCTCAGTGATCCCTCCACCTTTAGAGGCACCTGTCTCAAGCACTGCTCTTATGCTATCATCACTGGAGAATATGATGATGTTAACGCAATCCAGGTTTTCTTGGCAGCCAGATTCAGAGGGAAAGACATGCCCATGTCGGGCAGATACTCTGAGAAACGGCAGGGAATTGCATGGATCTCAGGAGTTTGGGAACAGACAGCAAAGAGCAGAGTGTCTGCGGAAGGAACAAGAAGGGTCTGGAAGTCTAGTGGGGACAAAATCTGAAATGCCTATGGTCACCAGTGCTTGGAGCAATGGATTTACCCTTTGGGGGTGGGGGCAGCAACAAAGTGCTGAGTCCCACCTCAAGGTGGTCCCAGGGCATGGACTTGGGGTGCCCACAGCGGGGAGCAGGAAAGGTTCAAACTTTATTCATGTCTGCCAACTCTTCCCAACCCTCGTCCCCTCTTCCCCTCCCCTAACTGGGAGCACTGTGAGGAGGCGGGCTCCAGCTGACTTCCCCAAGTCCACCCCAGTCCTGGTCCAAAGCAGGCACTCAGAAAACATTTGAGGAGTGAACGAATGGATGTGAGCAAATGGTCCCTCATCTTTAACTCATTCAAACAGAGCAATGTTGTAGCACAGGGCCCAAGGTCATGAACTTTAGAAGCAGGCAAGACCCCCTGAATTCGGCCCAGGGTCCTGCTTCTCACAGCCTCTCACCTGAGACAGTAATTTATTTCTGTTTCCTCACCAAGAAAAATGGTAACACTCACACCTAGGTCAAGCGTGGTTGAGACGTTTCAATGAAATAAAACTTGTAAGACTCGCTATCGTGGTGCTTGGGGCCCATCAACATCGTTCCCACTGCTAATATTATCATTAAAGAAAATTAGTGGGTCATCTTGTTCCATTCTGGGCACACCCCATGGGGCTTCTCAGACAGGAATATGCACCCACAAGTCCCTGGGGATCTTGCTGAGCTGCAGATTCTGATTCACGGCACTGGGGTGGAGCCTGGGGCTCTGCATTTCTAACAAGGGCCAAGCTGACGCCCTTGCTGCTGGTCTCAGAACCACACCTTGGGTGGCGAGGCCTCCCACAACTGAGACATCAGAAATGAGGACGAGGCAATTTTCCACAGCTGAAAGTCACAGTTTAAGGTGAATTCTTGACAAAATAATATCACTGATTCCATCCCAGGAGGCCAAAGGAAAATCAAAAGGGATGGTGAACAAGTGAAATCATCTTGAGTATTTCTTCTTAAGGAGACATTTCCCAGGCCCCCTTCTAGCACAGGCAGCCTCCCCCCTCAGCCCAGAGCAGCCACTTGTCTGGGATGAAATGAAGCAAGCAGGTGAGTCATCGGTGTGGCAGACATGGGCAGGAGTCCCCTGGAAGACAGTCCGCTTTCTGAACACCCACGACGGAGACAACTGCATCCATCAGAAAACTCCAAAGGCAGTAAAAACAGGCCGAGTAGCAAGCAAGGCCATGGAGCCTCCGGGGGACAGAAAGGCGAGTAAGGGTGACACAATACTTCTAGAATTATCGTCACTGGTTCTACATCAACCAGAAACACTCAGAGCCGTGGTTCTCAATTTTGGAGGCACCTGGCAAAACTTCAAAAATTCTGATTCTGGGTCCTAGATGCCAGAGAATTTAATTGTTAGGGAGTGCAGCCCCACAGCACATCAACCTCCAATGTGATGTTTTGGATATTTGGAATCAGGTCGGGATTGGAATGCCATCAGTGCTGGGTGATGCTCACCCCTCTGCGCCTAGAGTCTCCCATCTAGGAGATGAGAATAGAAACTAGATTCAGGATAATGGTGAGCCTCACAGATAAAAAGTGCCAAGACTCTACTCAGTATACGTCAGTCATTCCTGGGCGTCTTCTTGCCCGAATAAGACCTCATCTTCTTTAACTTAGATCTTACCTAAAGTCCCGAGCCAATTTACCAGTCATCCACTTCACAACTGCTTATTTTCCAAAGACGTTAGGCTTCAAATATCCCACTCGGCACATACACTGCATACTCCCTTCTGAGCCAGCCTGTTCTTCTCCACATCCGCATCTTCTCTTCCACCATCACAAATATTGGTTGAGTGTTTAATATGGACCAGCTACCATACCTGGGGCTGGGGAAGGAACACTGAACATGATGGCCCTGTCTTCAGGAAGCCTGGTGGCAAGTGGAGAGACTGCCCTGGGACAAGCAAGGTCCAGATTCCCTTTTAAAGCGAAAGTTGGCAGGAAAGGAACACACAGCTCCAGGCAGATTGATCTCTTCACTGTGTCTCCATGACACAATCACTCGGCCATTCCGTGCCTTGGTTTTCTCTGTAACATGAATGGCTCTTGTTCTCACCAGCCATCCTTCAGTGGGTAAGCGGGCCAAAAAGGTACTAAGGAACACTCCATCAAGTGGATCCAAAACTGCTCCAGACTTCCCTCCCACAGTCAGATCACTTCCCCAACAAAGGAAGAGAGAAGGAAGCAATGGCAAACAAAGCAAACAAGCCAGGCCAAAGGCAAACAAACTGTTTTGTGCGCTCTAGAGCTCAGCCAGAAACACTTAGTAAGGCCAGAATTTGCTCCACAACACTTAGGAACAGGAGATAGCATATTATTCTCATTTTTAAAAATAAAATTCTGGGGGCACCTGGGTGGCTCAGACAGTTAAGCGTCTGCCTTCGGCTCAGGTCATGATCCCAGGGTCCTGGGATCAAGCCCCGTGTCAGGCTCTCTGCTCAGCGGGGAGCCTGCTTCTCCCTCTCCTTCTACTGCTCCCCTTGCTTGTGCTGTCTCACTCTATCAAATAAATAAATAAAATCTTTTAAAAAATAAATAAAATAGGGGCGCCTGGGTGGCTCAGATGGTTAAGCGTCTGCCTTCGGCTCAGGTCATGATCCTGGAGTCCCGGGATCGAGTCCCGCATCGGGCTCCCTGCTCGGCGGGGAGTCTGCTTCTCCTCCCTCTGACCCTCCTCCCTCTCCTGCTCTCTGTCTCTCGTTCTCTCTCTCTCAAATAAATAAATAAAATCTTTAAAAATAAATAAATAAATAAATAAATAAATAAATAAATAAATAAATAAAATAAAATTCTGATGACTTCTATTTATTCCAAACATGAGCAGAGTCAAGACTCTTAAAATTGCAAGCAACAAAAATTCATCTCACACTGGCTTAAGAAAAAAAAAAGAGGGAGGAATGAGTTCAGGCCCTGCTACATCTAGACACTGAAATGATGTCATCAGAAATCTCTGTCTCTCGAGACTAATTTCCTCTCCTTTGGCTTCTTTCTTAGACAGGTTTTTTTTCACACAGTGGGCCCAAAAGCATGAGACTCTATTCTATCAGCTCACTCCTCCAGTAGAAAACAGCTTCTCTTTCCCCATGGTCCCCCTACTCATGTCCCACCACCCAAAAGAGAAGAGAACAAACTTCAGGCCAACTAACTTAAATCAGACACCAATCATCGTATCTGTTGCCGGCCAGTGCCTTCACTCAGGCCTGGATAGACCCCCAGCTGGCCACAGGAACCCCCTGTGAGCGAGCTAGGTGCTGCTTCCAAGGTAAGTAGGCACTCCAGGCGCTGTCCATGGTCTCTGGTCTCTCGCTCTGCAGCCCTGCTCCTCCAAGTACTCTCAACTGGCTCATCTGGGGGCTCCATCTGCATGGCCCGCTTCACAGTTCTTTTGTTTCCCATAAAATATACCTGCTAATCCCTAACTAACTCTTCAGTGCATTCATTTTAAGCTAATGAAATATTGTTTAAAGAGTCTATGAAGGGGGCGCCTGGGTGGCTCAGTCGGTTAAGCGTCTGCCTTCGGCTCAGGTCATGATCCCAGGGTCCTGGGATCGAGCCCCGCATCGGGCTCCCTGCTCCGCGGGAAGCCTGCTTCTCCCTCTCCCACTCCCCCTGCTTGTGTTCCCTCTCTCGCTGTGTCTCTCTCTGTCAAATAAATAAATAAAATCTCAAAAAAAAAAAAAAGAGTCTATGCAGAAACACAAACATGATAGAAAAGATACTGAGTAGGGACGCCTGGGTGGCTTAGTCGGTTGAGTGTCTGACTCTTGATTTCCACTCAGGTCATGATCTCAGGCTCATGAGATGGAGCCCCACATTAGGCTCCGTGCTGACTGGGGAGTTGGATGGAGATCCTCTCCCTTTCTCTCAGCCCCTCCCCGCCCCGGCATGCACTCTCTCTCTAAATAAATTAATTAAATCTTTAAAAAGAAAGAAAAGATACTGAGATTTTAACTGGGTGGTCCTACAAGTTTGGTTTTCTAGTTCTTACTTTCAAACATTCAAGGGCTAAATGGTTTGCTTCTCACCCCCAGTCTTGACCTTGGTTTCAAAAAACCATTAGCGGGAAGCTTTGACCTTTCTGGGCCTTGGTACTCTTCAACACTAATCAAGTTGGATGCGTCTTACGAATCAGACAGAAATATAAGTAGACAGGGGCACCTGGGTGACTCAGTCGGTTGGGCATCTGACTCTTAGTTTCGGCTTGGGTCACAATCTCAGGGTCACAGGATTGAGCCCCGTGTCAGGCTCTGCACTCAGCGGGTAGTCTGCTGGGGATTCTCTCTCCTTCTCACTCTGCCCCTCCCCTGGCTCCTGCTCATGCTCTCTCTCTCTCTTCAAAATAATAAATAAATAAATGGTTTTTTATTTTATTTTTTTTATTTTATTTTTTTAAAGATTTTTATTTATTTATCTGAGACAGAGAGAATGAGAGAGACAGAGAGCACATGAGAGGGGGGAGGGTCAGAGGCAGAAGCAGGCTCCCTGCCGAGCAGGGAGCCCGATGCGGGACTCGATCCCGGGACTCCAGGATCATGACCTGAGCCGAAGGCAGTCGCTTAACCAACTGAGCCACCCAGGCGCCCCAATAAATGGTTTTTTAAAGAGAAATGTAAGTAGACAGTATCTTACCTTTTAAAAGAGCAGTATAAAAAGAAAACGAGTGGACCATTTCCTTAAATATCACTTCCATTTGGAAACTCCCCTCTTCCCATCACAACTCACATACGTAGTGCAACTATTATTAAAATAAGTAGGTTATTCAAGCAAATGTTCTAGAAGCATTATTCATAATAGCCAAAAAGTGGGAAAACCCAAATGTCCACTGACCGGTTGAAGGGATAAACAAAATGTGAAATGTTACTCAGCATAAAAAGAAATGAACACATTTACAACACAGATGAACCTCAAAAACATGATGCCAAGTGAAAAGAAGCCAGACACACTAGACTAGATTTTGTGCGATTCCATCCATGTGAAACATCTTTAGAAAAGGCAAATTCATAGAGACGTAAAGTAGATTAGTGGCTGTGTGGAGCTGGGGGTAGGGACGGAATGAACTGTAAACAGGCACAAGAGATCCTAATGAGGGGACAGAAACACCCTAAAACTGGACTGTGGTGTTACTATGCGACATAATAAAAAGATTGATATTTGGTCTTTGACTCTGGTTCCTGGCACAGACTCCTAAAGTCCTTAGAATCTCTTGCATGATGACAGTGAATTTTGTATGCTAATGAGATGAGCTGGTCGGGGTGGGGGACCCTGAGATAGCTTCAGGTTGAGGGCTGGTGGTCAGAGCGACCAAGGGCATGATCAGAAGGTTGCAAGTTTCAGCCCCCGCCCACGGAAGGAAAGAAGAGCTGAAGACTGAATAACTCACCAATAACCAATGACTCATTCAGTCCTGACTCCGTAGGGGAACCTCCATAAAGACCCCTAAACGGTGGGGGTTCAGGGAGGTCGGCAACCATATCAAGGACCTGGGAGGTCGGCACACACTCCTTCCCACATACCCTGCCCTGGGCATCACTTCCATTTGGCTGTTCCTGAGCTGTGTCCTTATGATAAACCGGTAATGGTTAAGTAAAGTGTCTTCCTGAGTTCTGTGAGTCATTCTAGTGAATTATCTAACCTGAGGATGGGGATGTGGGAACCCCAATTTATAGCTGGTCAGTCAGAAGTGCAGGTGACAACCTGAGACTTATAACCAGTCTCTGACCTGAGGACATTATTGTGGGTGAGCCCTTAACCTGGGGGTCTGCACTAACTCCGCGTAGTCAGTGTCAGAATGGAACTGAACTGCAGGACACCCAGGAGATGTCCAGAGAGTTGGCAAATTGGTTGGTATGGGAGAGAAACGCACACATTTCATGCCAGAAATGTGAGTAAAAACAGTTCATTGCACAACTGAGTAAAATTACTAAAAATCACTGACTATACACTTAAAATGGGTGTATTTTGCAGTATGTAAATTACATTTCAATAAGGTTGTTTAAAAAAGTAAACCTGCCAGGAAATAGACAAATAATATGAGGTGTTGCACACGTTGTCCCAAAACACAATGTTCAGGGACCCAGCTACCTGTATTGGCAGGAAGTCCAAACCACCCCCCAAAGATACTCCAACACCCTCTATTTTCATTAGTGTCAGGGAGGGAAGGGTCAGTCCTGCTCATGCCTTTCTCCAAGAACAAATTAGACGCACGCCCTTTGAGACCATGGATGAGCCCAGTGTGGAACCCCACTCCACCAACACTATGCCCCACCCCACAGTGGCCCAGACCCCCACTACCTCAGGGACCAGACCCCTTAACCTTGCTCAAGCTGCAAATTCTTGGGGCATAGACCTCCCACAGCAACCTACACCCAGCACTTCAATGTACTCCCAGTTCCACGTCAGACCCAACCCCCAGGGGTCCTGCCACTCACCCACTATGCAGGTTGCCAGATTTAAAAAGTAGGGGATGCTCCATTCAATTTTAAGTTTCAGATAAACCTATATTTTTTTCAATATAAATATATCCCAAATATTGAATGGGACATATTTATAATAAAAAATTATCATTTATCTTGCAACCCTCCATAGGGAATGAATGAGATGGTTCTAATGAGATCTACTTTTATTCACTAAACCTGGCAACACTACCCCTCCCCACCCCCACAGCTATTTTATCTCCTGGGACTCTTTTTCTTCCCTGCTTCTGGATCTTTGTTGGAGCCCAGCCCACACACACAGTAGGTCTTCTTAACTTCAATCCCAGGGAGAGGCAGTTGTATTATCAACCTTTTCCCTTCCAGAAGTTTCCAGGGCTTCTTAATGTTAGTCGGACTGCCTTCCCCTAAGCTCTACATTGCAAAGGCCAGGGCAGCCTTGCTAAGTGCAATAAAAACTCCACTTTCCCGTTGTCCCCTGAGCCAGCAACACCTCCTCACCTCACACTGGTCCGACTCAGAGGAACTTCAAGGGACAAAAGCATCTGTAACTCTGTATCTACGCAGAGACCAAATGGCAGCTTCTCTTGCTGAAAAGAAAAGTTAGTACATGCCCTATCTTCGTGCAGGACCAGCACTTGGCTCGGGAGATTCTTGTTAGCACTGATATTTGCAATTTCTACAGCACCTACGCTGTGCCAGGCTGTGAAGTCAGGAACCCGGAGCCCTGTGAGGACCACAGCAGGAAAGGGGACTAATATTTACTGAGAGTGTACTGAGCACTGGGCACCATTCCAAGGGCTTTCAATGTACCAATGTGTTCAATTTCATGCTTATTTCATTCCCTTCACACCCTTGGATGAAGAAACTGCTTATTATCCACCTTTTACAGATAGGAAAACAAAGGCAGAGAGCAGGTAAGAAACCATGCCCAAGACAGGCACCTGGTGAGTAGCCACATGCTTAACCACGCAAGTTCTAGGAATCAACCACTGACTGACCAAATACTGTTCCAGGAAGCATATGTCATCCTTCGTAAAGGGCTTGCGTGATGGGATCAGATCGTGGGGCATTCAGACGTGGATTGTACCACCCATGAACTGGGCATCATCCAAAACACCATCCAAAACGGCCACTACTTACTGGGAACTGGCTCCATGCCAGTCACTGGGCTAAACCTACCACGCGGATCTGAAAGTCTGAAAGGATGATGTCACTTGCTCCTTTAATTTTATTTCATCTTCGAAACCGCAGAGCAATCATCCTCATTTCACTGAAGCTGATACTGAGGGTCAGAGAGGCAAGACGGGAGCCAGAAGCTGGAGCTCTCCACTATGGCCCAATGATACAATGTGTAAGATGGGGCTGGGGAAAGAGCCTCAGTCATTTCATAATAAAAAATAAATTGTTAAAGGATTTGAAAGTTTAAACCATTTTAAAAAGGAAAAGCTAGCATTTGTTTAAAAAGAAGAAAATAATCAAAGCTGGAAGTCTGAAGAAGACCACAGTCTGTCTGACTTTACGTGTCCATGACTGGATAATGATTGGCTGTTCAGTACACATACAATAGAATTAATCTCATTAAATGAGACAAGAGTGATTGTTGCTGCCTAGAAAAAAAAAATCTTAATAATTATACATTCCCCTCTAAAATGAAAGGTCAGGCTGTCCTATCCAGTGAAACTGTCACACGAGCCATTAGCCATTTAAGCCAACGAAGTTCTGTCTTCAGTGTTTTGATTGACTTCAAAAGCTGCTCTTAATGCCCGGTGCCTCCCTCTTCCATGTCCGGTACATGTCATGCAAGGAACAGACCCAGCCTAGACAGGTACAAACCACTGGCCCAGGCAAGTCCTTTAAGAGCAAAGACATTGAATCTGAGACACACTGTCCCTTTGTCATTTGGAACCTGCAGCGTCCCCCCTTGCCAAATGCCCAAAGACAGCTCAAGCAAAACTCGTGGACTGAGCAAATTAACGCCACTCTTGGAATCCACTTGTGGTCTTGTACAACAGGCATTCTTGGGGATCCTGAGCTTTTGTTGAACAAATCCCCATTTTTGTGCTTTTCTCTGAAAGCCCTTACTGGAATTCATTTCTCAGAAGTGACGATTCCTCTCTTGGAATTAATCTGCAAACAAAACGGGCTGTGTTGAGGGGTACAGGAATGAGGGGAGAGGAGGTGCCTTCCAATGTGAACAGTATTAATGCAATCATAACAACATATATTGACTAGAGTTTTGGTTAAAATCTGTGGTAATGAGGGGCGCCTGGGTGGCTCAGTTGGTTAGGCGTCTGCTTTCGGCTCAGGTCATGATCCCAGCGTCTTGAGATCAAGCCCTGCATTGGGCTCCCTGCTCAGTGGGGAGCCTGCTTCTCCTTCTCCCTCTGCCTGCCTGTCTGCCTGCTTGTGATCTCTCTCTCTCTGTCAAATAAACAAAATCTTTAAAAAAAAAAAAAATCTGTGGTAATGATATTGTCATAGGGTGACACAGAAGGATAAGGAAGCTAAATCCTCACTCTCTATGGTGGGAAACCCACAGATGACATCTAATATGTGGAACCAAGTAGACCCGGAGGCGGACTGCCATCCAATGGGACAAAACGCAGACCTCCCCTGTCCGACTGCCTTCCTAGGGCCGCTGGTGATCACGGGGACAAGAGGCTTTTGTAAGTCACGCTGCATGGTCACCAAACAATAACAACAAAGGCTAGTAATGCGACAGGACCTGATAACCTTTTAGAGAAGAGAGAAGGACAGAAGCAACCTGCTGGGCACCATGCTGGAAGCTTTAAGTGCATATGTCACCAAGTCCCACAGCCCTGCGTGGGAGATGCCACTGCCCACAGGCTTTGGTGGTGGGAAACAGGCTCTGAGAACCTAGCTGCATTTCCCAGGCCACACGGCAAGCTGGAGTCAGGATCACACTCCAGAGCCCTCTGCATCCTGACCTGTGGTTTGCCTGCACTGCGGGGCACAGAGCACACTCCTCTGTGGGTGAAGGCACAGGGCAAATACAACTGAGAATAACTTTCTGGTTTTAAGGTAAAAATGCCTCCATTCTGCTAATGTATCACAATAGCTATTAACATGTTTTCTTTCATAAGCACAGATCCAAAAAAAAAAAAAAAACCATCTAGCAGGTGCTACATTCATGGCTCCAGACCCCATAAGGGGCAAGTTAATGACTCATTTAGTAACCCCCATGATGTTCCTTAACATTTAAAATGAAATGGACAAAGTCTTTTATGTGCTATAAAAGAAAAAAGCAGCCCAACAGGTGCATTAAAAGGCTGTATTTTACAAATGCATTTCTGTTTATAATTATTGGCATTTGTGCTTTAATGCAAGATGAAAATCCTTCTGCTTAACACACTGAACGTCTCTCGAGGGAAGGAGTACAAAAAAAAAATCAAGTCTGCCTTGAAACCAAACTACCTTTTCAAACAGCCTGAGTTTCCCAGTAGTTTCCCTGAGTTGCCCTTACATCTAGGAGGTGATTTTGGACTATGAACAACACCCCTTTCTTTTTTAAAAGCTTATTTATTTATGTTTTTAGTAATCTCTACACCCAACGTGGAGCCCAAACTCACGACCCCAAGAGTAGCACGCTCTTCCGACCAAGCCAGCCAGGCACCCCAACTCCCTTCGCTTTCTTAATCAAGAGCTGACTTTTCAGCTAAGAGGTCCCCTCCTGCAGGAAGCCTGCACTGACTGCAACCAGGCACCAGTGACCAATGCCTCCTGAATGCCTGGAGCATTTATTACACACAACCCCCAGTTCTTCCATCGAACAAGTAATTGTGTGAGCACCTACCCATTCCAATTACTGTGCTCATGTAGGGAACAGAGCATGGAGAAGACAGAGAAGAGCCCTGCTCTCCTGGATCTTACCCAACTAAATAAACAACAAGATACTATCAGTTGTGGTAAGAACTATGGTAAAAATAAACCAGTTGATACCACCGAAAGTTACTGGGATGAGGGCGGTGGTATGCTGATAAATGCTGAACCACCAGCTCTCCTGGGGGGTGAGGGGAGGCCCTAATCAGAGGGTTTCTCATTTCTTTTGGGTAAACACCCCTCATCGTTGAGTTCAGGCTAGCACCATGGCATCACGGGGCAGGGACTTGGGAGGATGGGTGCTGCAGTGCTCCATTCCACGAGAGCACCGCCATATGGAGAGGAGCGCTGCATAACCTCAAGAGCACAGAAAATATTAAAATGTAGTAAAATAATTCGAAAGTAATGAATCTGGAGTATTCATCATCTTTGTTTTTAATGCGATTTACTTCATCATAACTTCATACAACTTCATTATTTAAAGAGAGAGAGCGCACACGAGCAGGGGGTCAGGGTGGGAGGGACAGATGGAGAGGAAGAGAGAGCATCTTAAGCAGGGTCTACACCCAGCATGGAGCCTGACACAGAGCTCAGTCTCACAACCCTGAAATCATGACCTGAGCCAAAATCACGAGTTGGATGCTTAACTGACTGAGCCACCCAGGCGCTCCTATATAACTTCATTTTTAATAGTGACTATGCTTATTTCGCTCAGTCAAACAGAGAAAGACATGTATCATATGACCTCACTGATATGAGGAATTCTTAATCTCAGGAAACAAACTGAGGGTTGCTGGAGTGGGGGGGTGGGGTGGGAGGGATGGGGTGGCTGGGTGATAGACACTGGGGAGGGTATGTGCTATGGTGAGCGCTGTGAATTGTGCAAGACTGTTGAATCACAGATCTGTACTTCTGAAACAAATAATGCAATATATGTTAAGAAAAAAAAAAGAAGAAGAAGAAGGTAGCGGGAGGGGAAGAATGAAGGGGGGGAAATCGGAGGGGGAGACGAACCATGAGACGATGGACTCTGTAAAACAAACTGAGGGTTCTAGAGGGGAGGGGGGTGGGAGGATGGGTTAGCCTGGTGATGGGTATTGAGGAGGGCACGTTCTGCATGGAGCACTGGGTGTTATGCACAAACAATGAATCATGGAACACTACATCTAAAACTAATGATGTAATGTATGGTGATTAACATAACAATAAAAAAATAGTGACTATGCTTGACAAGCAGCTTACAACACTCTTGAAAATTTAATAATCAACTCTCTTGAGCCAGACAGGCAAGCTCCAACACATGACATTAATGAGGGGGACAGAGAAGGGCTGTTCTGAGCAAGTGACTTTCACAATAAGACCAGAGAGAAGGGGAGGAGCCAGTCATACAAAGATGCTGATGTGCGAGAGGCACTAGTGGAGTGACCTGACCGGGAATGCAAACCCTAAAGAATTACTTTAGGGAAAACATAGTTGTAATCAGCTAAATAAATAAAAATCGTATGTGTTCATGTACAAAGGCCTAAAAGGACACCCACTAAAGAGCTAAGATTCATCACATCTGCAGAGTAAAAAAGAGGATAAGAAAATTTGTACTTCCTGCTTCATATATTTGGGGGTTTTTTTAAGATTTTATTTATTTATTTGAGACAGAGAGAGAGCACAAGCAGGGAGAAGGATCAGAGGGAGAAGGAGAAGCAGACTCCCTGCTAAACAGGAAGCCTGACGCGGGACTCGATCCCAGGACCCTGAGAACATGACCTGAGCTGAAGGTAGACACTTAACCAACTGAGCCACCCAGGCACCCCTGCTTTATTTATGTGGCTAGCATCTGAATATTTTGACAGGCATGTATATGTTATTGCTTCTTAACACACAAAAAAAGGAGAAATATAAAGGAAATATAATCAGCATCTCTGTCACTGGGGTTTCAGTGACTAAGGGCATTTGCAACAAGTAATGTCCTTGACTGTCCTGCCTCCCTTAACTGAATTCTCTGAAAGGCTTCAACGTTGCTTGGGCATTTTTCTCTCTGAAACGCTCAGCTTTAACAAAATTCTGGGTAGAAGTAGAACCATGAGTCACAATTACAGGAAGGTTTTAGAAATATTATGTAAAAATTACCTAAGGCAGCTTGGCTAAAACTTGCGCAAGCAGGAATGATTCACCCCAATCAGTAACTGGGTGAGGAGGGAAGAAGAGTGGAAACCCTCATGGGTCATTTTGTTTAATATCATCCCATGCTGCCCATATCCAGAATGCTGGGATAAATCTTCGCTTTCTGATTAAACAGATTTACATTTGTCACCACAGTCGGGTTTGGTTCCAACAGCCAGGCACGTAAGGCCCTTCCTGGATTCTCACACACTGAGGCCACCATTTTGAAGAACAGTGTTCTCCTGCTTTCAAGTATAGGGAAAAAAATACATCAAGCACAATTTTATAAGGATAGTAGAAAAGCCCAGTGGATGTCTGTCTGGTGGCATTTGCCAAGAGAGTCATATTTATATCTATGCTTATCCATCTAACCCTTCTCAGTATTTTCGATAAAATCACATCACATCAGACATCACCTGAAGCTTCTACTTCTTCACACCTTTAACCAGACTCGGCCACTTTTCTCCCATCACTGTTTTCACCAACTGCCTGAAGCTGAAGACAATCCTGTCTTCCCTAAAGCCAAGATTCCTTTGGGCATTTCTGTACTTTCTATTCTATTTTACATTAAACCTGCCTTTCCCAAATTTCAGTTATATTTGTAGCATCTTCATGGTGATGACCAGATCGGTTTACAACCTGTCTTAAAATTGACTTAACATTTTTAAGAGTACATCTTTTTAAACTTAAGTATTTCTTTTTAAAGATTTTATTTATTTATTTGAGAGAGAGAGAATGAGAGAGAGAGAACACCTGAGAGGGGATAGGGTCAGAGGACGAAGCAGACTCCCTGCCGAGCAGGAAGCCTGATGTGGGACTCGATCCCGGGACTCCAGGATCATGACCTGAGCCGAAGGCAGTCGCCTAACCAACTGAGCCACCCAGGCGCCCAAGTAAGTATTTTTTAATGGAAAATGGATATCTCTTTCTAAAAATGCAAAAACAGTACCACTTGTTGTATTAGTCAGGATCTGCTGTTTTGTGGCAGAAACAAACAATCCCAAATTCTCAGTGTCATTACACATTAGAAATTCATTTCATGACTGACCCAAGTCCACCACCATCCAGGCTACCCTCTCCAGTACTGAAGTCCTCTGTAGACCCAGAACTCCAGACTGCATTCACCTGACACTTGCCAAACCAATATGTGATTCTGCAGTCACTGACTGGAGAGCTAAGCACTGGCTACTGAATGCTTTCCCATCTAAGTGTCAACCATGCCCTCAGTTCACATTTCATTGGCCAAAGCAGGTCACATGACCATGCCTGACTTCAAGAGGAACACAATCCTCCTGTGTGTCCAGAAGTAGCAGAGACCAGACAGTGGTGAGTCATGGAAATGCCTGCCCATGTACATCATGAGAGGCCAGTAAATCCAAAAATAAATATAAGAATGAGCAATGCTGTTAAATTCTAGCTTGATGCTGTTGCCTGCCAAAGGGAGAAGAGCCAGAGACAGAAAGGTGTTAAAGAAATACAAGCAGAAGAACCCCTCTAACATGCCATGGAGGACAGTAATTCCAAAAATAAATGCAATGAAAATGAACGAATAGTATTTTAAAGATTGAGATGATATAGTCAAAGTGACTAGCTCATTGCTTATGACTAAGGACTAATTCCATCACTTTAATTATTATTATTATTACTTTAAAGATTTTATTTATTGGGGTGCCTGGGTGGCTCAGTCATTAAGTGGCTGCCTTCGGCTCAGGTCATGATCCCAGGGTCCTGGGATCGAGCCCCACATCAGGCTCCCTGCTCAGTGGGGAGGCCTGCTTCTCCTTCTCCCACTCCCCCGCTTGTGTTCCCTCTCTCACTGTCGAATAAATAAATAAAATCTTTAAAAAAAAAAAGATTTTATTTATTTACTTGAGAGACAGAGAGAGAGAAAGAGAACGAGCCTGGGGAGGGGCAGAGGGAGAAGCAGACTCCCTGCTGACAGGGAGCCCAACGTGGGGCTCGATACCAGGACGCTGAGATCACCACCCAAATGGAAGGCAGATGCTTAACCGACTGAGCCACCCAGGTGCCTCTAATTATTATTATTAGTTCCATTCAGAGAAGCAGGACACACATACTCATTGCAATAGTTATGGAAACTGTCCAGCAACATTGAAAAACTCATACACTACGTGAAAAAATGCAAACTGCAAAAATGTAACCATGAGATAATTGCTTCATAAAAATGTGTACTTGACAATGGAGTACCATCCAGCCTTAAAAAAGGAAATCCTACCACTTGCAACAACATGGATGGGCTTTGAGGGCATTACGCTGAGTGAAATAAAACAGATGCAGAAAGACAAATTCTGCGTGATCTCACTGATACGTGGAATCGAAAATGGTCAAACTCACAGAGGCCAAGGGCAGCATGGTGGCTGCCAGTGGCCAGAGTTGGGGGAAAATGAGATGTTACTATGAGGGCACAAAGCTCACTCACATAGAAAGAGCAAGTTCTACAGATCTAACATACAGCAGGGTGACGATAGCTGATGGTACTGTATGCTTGAAATCTGCTGGGAGTACATCTTAAGTGTTTTTACCACCAAAACAAAGGGTGACTATGTGGGGTGATGGATGTGTATTAGCCTGACGGCAGTAATTGTTTCACAACGTATATGTCCAGCAAAACATCACATACTCTTTAAACATGAACAATATTTATTTTTAAAATTTAAAAACATAGAAATATGTATATGAATAAGGACTAGGAGGAAAGTCCTGTTTATGGAGTGTCCGTGTACTGGTCCCTGTGCAAAGTGCTTTCAGCTTCACTGGGTCATTTAATCCTCAGAATTATCACAAGAAGGGCACCTGGGTGGCATAGTTGGTTAGGCGTCCAGCTCTTGATTTTGGCTCAGGTCATGATCACAGAGGTCATGAGATTGAGCCCTGTGTTGGGTTCCATGCTGAGCACAGAGCCTGCTTGAGATTCTTTCTCCCTCTCCCCACCACCGAAAGAAAGAAAATAAAAGAAAAGAAAGAGAAAAGAAGGAAAAGGAAAGAAAAGAAAAGAAAAAGAATTACCATAAGCTAGGTGCTACAAGCTACAGATTACCAATGAGGTAATGAGGTCACCAGAAGGACTAAAAAGGACAGAAGGACCAGTGAGGTCACAGAAGGACTAAAAACTAGCCCACACTATAGAGCTTGTTCCTGAAAGAACAGAGATATCAACACAAGCCTGATGCTCAAGCCTGGGCCCCAGAGGGTTCATTTTAATTTCCATCATTTTAATTGCTTGCCTTCCAAGAACTCATATATGCAGAATGCATTGTATCTCTTTATTTGCCATCAAATGATTTTGAATCAAAGCCCTCATTCTGCTGGGCTGGTAAGAAATTCAGCCCTAATTAGTCTTAGTGTTTCACTAAAACCACAGCCATTAACCACCATCACCTGCTCCTTTAGGACCATGCACAGGGGCTAGAAAATTTCCAGCACCAACTGGGAAGCTGCCCAGAGTCTGGCTGTCTGTCCACAGTAGCTGCAGCCAGAAAGACCATGTCTGCCTTCAGCTTCACACACTCTGCCTCTTACACACCAAATGCAGCACCAGGCATCTCTGGAATGCCCATTGCCCCTGCCTAGGACACACTCCCCCCTTCACCCTATTCAAGTAAAGGTGGCCACCCCTCTCTAAGACCTTGTGGTGGGGAGAGTTTCCAAAGAACAAGGCTTGGGATTCTGCTCAGGATCCCACTGAGAACAAAGGCTTTCCTCTCCTGCCCCAATCTATGGAATTTCTTCTTAAATCTGGGTAAATCCTTGCATCTCCCATCAGCATTCCTCCTCTCCTCCAACCCATTCTTTGGTGGGTTTCCACCAGGAGCCACAAGTCAAATGGCTTGCAAAGAGCCCAGGAGAGCATGCAAATGCGTGAAGTCAGCAGGCAAAATGAAGACCACATGGTCCATGGAAAGAAGGGAGCTGCTCCTCAGCACCTGCCCAGAGCTGTCTTAGGAGAATTTTAGGATCAGAATTGCCAGTTTCCTGGAGATCTCAGAAATCCAGATGCTTAGGTGAAATGGTACTATCTTTAAAATGCTATACAGGGGGTCGCCTGGGTGGCTCAGTTGGTTAAGCGACTGCCTTCAGCTCAGGTCATGATCCCGGAGTCCCTGGATGGAGTCCCACATCTGGCTCCCTGCTCAGTGGGGAGCCTGCTTCTCCCTCTGACCCTCTCTCCTCTCATGCTCTCTCTCACTCTCTCTCTCTCTCAAATAAAAAAAAAAAAAATGCTATACAGGGGGGTGCCTGGGTGGCTCAGTCGTTAAGCATCTGCCTTCGGCTCAGGTCATGATCCCAGGGTCCTGGGATCGAGCCCCGAATCGGGCTCCCTGCTCAGCGGGAAGCCTGCTTCTCCCTCTCCCACTCCCCCTGCTTGTGTTCCCTCTCTTGCTGTGTCTCTCTCTGTCAAATAAATAAATAAAATCTTTTAAAATAATAATAATAATAAACAAATAAAAATAAATAAAAAATAAAATGCTATACAGGTCCACTAGAAGTGCCTTTCAGGCTACAACGTGCCCTATGAAGGTCAGTTTGTGATCCTTGTCTAACTTAGGCTTTGAAAAAAGAAACTGGGAGAGTAAAGTGTTCATACAATTCCTGCTTCCTGCAGTACCGGAGCCTTCCCACAAAGAAAGAAAAGCTAAAACCTTCTCCCTACCTGAATGGGAAAACAAAGAGAAGAAAAACATTACAAATGTCTCAAAAAAAAAAAAATCCTGCTACATTTCCATTATTGCCTTATTTGTACAAGCTATAGAAATTCAAAGACTATTTTGCCTCCATAATCTAACACGTTATTTATCCAGATTCTTTTTTGGTTACAAGTGATAAGAAAACAACTAGCTAAGACACGAAGAGATTTTATTGCTTATATAACTAAAAAGGGTAGATGTGGCTTTGGGCTCCATTTTATAGATAATTCAGACACTGTCACAAAATCTTGGTTTCCCGCCATCTCAATGAATTGGCTTCTCCATTTACACATGGTGGCAAGCCAGTGGCAGCCTGGAACTTGCTTCCAGGTTCAAATATGAATGAGATTCTCTGTCCCAGGACTCCCTCTTGAGGCTCCTTGCATTCCACTGGATCTGATTTGCATCCCTGAACCAATCACTAAGGCCAAGAGATTAGGACCTGGTGACTGACCTCGCTCAAGGTCCTGCTCCACCTGGGAACTCCAGGCACCCTACCCAAGCACACAGTGGAAGCTGAAGGCAGGCTTGCCGAAAGAGACTTGAAAAATGAACAAATGGGTGCTGAGAAGGCAGAGGATATTCACCATAAGAGGCCTGGAAAGCCCTCACTCAGCAACCTGTTTTGCACAGCTGCTTAAGAGAAGCTTAACAGTTTGGAAGCGGGGCAGAACGACAATCCCCCCCAATCACTGACAGTTTCTAGCTACATAATCTGCAGGGGCCAGTGCAAAATAAAAACGTAAGGTGTCTCGTTCAAAAGGTAGGAGGGGAAATGCTGTTACAGGTACCAAAAGAGAAAGCTTTCCCTTTACTCTGTAGTCTCTCAACTGATCACGGTATCTTTTATTCGCTATATAATATCCTAAGGAAAACCTAAATTTTACATTGTGAGCATGAATTTTACTGCTTCTCTTTCCTTTATGCAATGTCAGTTTAAATGCAAATAGAAGAGCGTTTCACTCCTCTGCAGAATTACCAAAATTACACAATTTGTATTTTGTAGCTCACATGTGCACCTGCATCTCATTTCTACCAGAACAGTCGAAACGCAGCACAGAACTAGCTCAGCTGTCTGTATCTCACTTTTTGAGACCTGCATGTTCTACCACACTGTTTACCTTCCACTACTGATGAGTAAGGTAGACTGGAAGGAAAAGGAACTCTGGACCGCCCCCACCCTTCTTGTTCCTTCCAATGCATCACCTTCAGCATAAACGGTTGGCTTATCAGGGGAAGTGAGAAAAGAAATGATGGGGCCCTTGGTCGTTTGTGCTTCTTCCAACAACACTGCCTTCTTCCTGCCTTTAAAGCAGGCTCTGGTTCGAATAAGGTAATTAGCCTCCCGAGGCCACCCGTGTCCCTGCTTACTCAGTCGTGGATGTAAGGCGCTCATCTTGTACTCCCTTGGAGGCTTGCTGACCCCCGTGGAGGGTGGGTCGAATGGAATTCTGTGCTTATGGGCATCATAACAGCTACGTGCAAATGAGACAGACAGGAGCTGCAACAGATACACACTCGATCACGAGTGTCTCCTCTGCTCACGCAAACATGTCGTTGTCCCGTTGGCCTTCATTTACAAAACACAAGTTCAAAGACTAAATTGCTAAGAGTTTCAAGGTGGTGACAGCAGGGCATTTAACCAAGCGCAGGGCCCCTCTGAGAACACGACCTCAGAGAGACAACTGTCCGTGAAGCCGGCCCTGACTTCAGGAAGCATGGCAGTCGTCATGCTGACACAGATGTTCTCTGTGTTACTGCAGATATTTCAACCCCCTCATCACCACCCGAAACAAAAGACTCAACAGACTCAAAAAGTAGTAGTTTAAAATAGGCTGGCCAATAGACAGGAAAATAAAAGCTCTATAAAAGCCAACGCTAAACCCTACAACATTGCCTATTTGGCTAATTATATGTTGTTCTGCTCCCTAATGCTCCTTACATTCATCATCATTGAGACGGTACAGATCGAGCTGTGCCGCATGTTTGTTTCTCGTGGGTCAATGTCCAGAAACAAATCAAGTGACTCTGTGTACCTTTGCGTAAGAAGTTTGGAAAGGAGACTGGGCCCGTGAATCAAGGCCCCGGGGATCTATCACTGACAGGTCGTTCACAAAAGAAATGACTCATGTTAAGTGCCTTTGGAACAAATTAGCTTTTATTTATAAAGCACCTCTGTAGCTCTTGCTCAACGCCGGCAACTGTTGTAAACATTTCACAAATTTATTAATCCCCAGGAAAATTCTAAAAGGTAAGAAACCATCACTATGCCCATCATATAGGTGGTCAAACTAAAGTACAGAGAGATTTATTAACACCTGGCAACACAGCTTGACAATCGTCAAGGGGCAATTGTGGTGGTCAAAAAGTTCAAGTTCTAAGAGAATCGATTAGTCCTGTTTGTCGCACCAGGCATAACACAACCCGCCCAGGAGGAGTAACCTTTACTCAGCTGGTCTGAAACTAACAGACCGTTCCTCTGCCCCACTGGCTCCCAGCGCTGACTATATCTTGTAAGAACCTGGACAGCTCTTAAATATCAGATTGCCCTGGCTCAGCCCAATATAGTTGGGACCCTAATGCTGGCAAAATCTGAGGCAAGAGTCCAAACTGAGGTATACATTATCAGAAGTGTCAATATTTCAGTTATAGGGCGCCTGGGTGGCTCAGTCATTAAGCATCTGCCTTCGGCTCAGGTCATGATCCCAGGGTCCTGGGATCGAGTCCCACATCGGGCTCCCTGCTCGGCAGGAAGTCTGCTTCACCCTCTCCCACTCCCCCTGCTTGTGTTCCACTCTCTCCCTGTCAAATAAATAAATAAAATCTTTAAAAATATATATATTTCAGTTATAAATTAGAGTAACAAGTTATTATGGGGGAAAAACTGAGAGCTTTCCCCCTAAAGTCAGGAACATGGCAGGGATGTCCACTATCACCACTGCTATTCAACATAGTACTAGAAGTCCTATCCTCAGCAATCAGACAACAAAAAGAAATAAAAGGCATCCAAAATGGCAAAGAAGAAGTCAAACTCTCATTCTTCACTGATGACATGATACTCTGTGGAAAACCCAAGAGACTGCACCCCAAAATTGCTAGAACTCATATAGGAATTCAGCAAAGTGGCAGGATATAAAATCAATGCACAGAAATCAGTTGCATTTCTATACACTAACAATGAGAAAGAAGAAAGAGAAATTAAGGAGTCGATCCCATTTACAATTGCACCCAAAACCATAAGATACCTAGAAATAAATCTAACCAAAGAGGCAAAGGATCTGTACTCAGAAAACTATAAAATACTCATGAAAGAAATTGAGGAAGACACGAAGAAATGGAAAAGCGTTCCATGCTCATGGACTGGAAGAACAAATATTGTGAAGATGTCAATGCTACCTAGAGCAATCTACACATTTAATGCAATCCCTATCAAAATACCATCCACTTTTTTCAAAGAAATGGAACAAATAATCCTAAAATTTGTATGGAAACAGAAAAGACCCCGAATAGCCAAGGGAATGTTGAAAAAGAAAAACAAAGCTGGTGGCATCACAATTCCGGACTTCCAGCTCTATTACAAAGCTGTCTCATCAAGACAGTATGGGACTGGCACAAAAACAGACACATAGATCAATGGAACAGAATAGAGAGCCCAGAAATGGACCTTCAACTCTATGGTCAACTAATCTTTGACAAAGCAGGAAAGAATGTCCAATGGAAAAAAGACAGTCTCTTCAACAAATGGTGTTGGGAAAATTGGATAGCCACATGCAGAAGAATGAAACTGGACCATTTCCTTACACCACACATAAAAATAGACTCAAAATGGATGAAAGACCTAAATGTGAGACAGGAATCCATCAAAATCCTAGAGAACACAGGCAGCAACCTCTTCGACCTCAGCCACAGCAACTCTGTCCTAGAAACATCGCCAAAGGCAAGGGAAGCAAAGGCAAAAAATGAACTATTGGGACTTCATCAAGATAAAAAGCTTTTGCACAGCAAAGAAAAGTCAACAAAACCAAAAGACACCGAAAGAATGGGAGAAGATATTTGCAAATGACATAGCAGATAAAGGGCTAGTATCCAAAATCTATAAAGAACTTACCAAACTCAACACCCAAAGAACAAATAATCCACTCAAAAAATGGGCAGAAGACTGAACAGACATTTCTCCAAAGAAGACATCCAAATAGCCAATGAAAAAATGCTCAACATCACCACTCAGCATCAGGGAAATCCAAATCAAAACCACAATGAGATACCACCTCACACCAGTCAGAATGGCTAAAATTAACAAGCCAGCAAACGACAGATGTTGGCGAGCACGCAGAGGAAGGGGAACCATCCTACACTGTTGGTGGGAATGCAAGCTGGTGCAGCCACTCTGGAAAACAGTATGGAGGTTCCTCAAAAAGTTGAAAATAGACTACCCTAGGACCCAGCAATTGCACTACTACGTATCTGACCCAAAGGTACAAATGTGGTGATCGAAAGGGGCACCTGCACCCCCATGTTCATAGCAGCAATATCCACAATAGCCAAACTTTGGAAAGAGTGGGCTCTCTCCATCGACAGATGAATGGATAAAGAAGTGATATATATATATACAATGGAATACTACTCAGCCATCAGAAAAATGGAATCTTGCCATTTGCAACCACGTGGGTGGAAGTAAAATAAGTCAATCAGAGAAAGACAATTATCATATGATCTCACTCATATGTGGAATTTAAGAAACAAAACAGAGGATCATAGGGGAAGGGAGGGAAAAATAAGACAAAATCAGAGAGGGAGAGAAACCATAAGAGACTCTTAATCATAGGAAACAAACTGAGGCTTGCTGAAGGGGAGGGGGTGGGGGAATGGGGTAACTGCGTGATGGACATTAAAGAAGGTATATGATATAATGAGCACTGGGTATAAGACTGATGCATCACTGAACTCTACCTCTGAAACTAGTAATACACTATACGTTAATTAATTGAATTTAAATTTTTAAAAAAGGAAAAAAAGATCACCTAGTAATTAAACTTCAGAACCAGAATTCAAATACATATTTGTAAACTCCATAAATAAATAAATAATAAAGTAACAAGTTGTTAAATATGTTCTATCCTTCTAGTTTGACAAACACAACCACCCAACAACAAAATGGAAAGAAAACAAAACACCTGTAAAGCAACATTGTCTCCACACAATTGAACAAATTTGAAGTAAGTTTCATTTTCGGCCAAAGACCGCAACGTGCTCTGGAGCAGGAGTGGGGATAGGACGGCGGATTGCAGAGAACATCCCCCCGGCCTCACTGGGTGGCCTCCTGGCTTCCTCAGCTAATCACACTCGGGATCCACAGACACTTCCTCTTTTCGGAGAGAACTTGCCCGGAGCCAAAGGCTGTAAGTACAGTTACTATCCCCACTTTGCACCTGAGAAACAGAAGCTGATAAAGGTGAGGAACTCCCAAGATTCTGCACGCATGGCGCAGGGCCAGGATTTGAAATAAGCACTAACTCCAAAACCCATGTTTTTAACTGATTCATTACATCTTCTCCCCTTCCGTTGCCTAAATTACACCCCTTTTATGGGGTCTCTGCAAAGCCAGACTACCTCGGCCAACCTGCCCCTAACCCCCACTGACTGTGATCTCTCCACCCAGCCCTGAACCCATGTTGTCTCTGACAACAACCACACCACAGTGTGAGCACCTGAGAAACTCTGGGATCAGCCTCATGGATGGTAAGGAAATCAAAGAAATCAACTTCCAGATTCTCAAAGTTCATCTATGCTCTTTCTAAATCTGATAATGAGCACATTCCTGGTGCCCAGAGATGCTCCAAGCTCCCTGCTCACTCTCCTCTCCCCAGTTCCATAATCACCCTCTCCTACTCTACAGAAGCCCACCTCTCCTCACCCCGAATCTCACCACAGCACACTGTCCCCAAGCCCAAACACTCCTGGGGCACCACACAAAGGACCATCAGAAAAGGAAGTGTTCAGAAAACAAAGGATCCTAACGTCAGGAACAGAGCCCTCTAACGAGTCCAGTGGCTTCTGAGTCTTTTCTTGCAACAATATTACAGCAGGACCAACTGAGTTGTCAGCTCACAGATCATTAGAAATAAATTTTCTGACAAATCACCACGTGATTTTTGGACATAACTCAAGAGTTTAAATAACTGAGTGACACTGCTGTACCAAAACTCTTTTTATTTCCATCAATTTATTCATGTGTGAACAAGGTTTCTACAAACTTACATCTATAAAAAATGAAAAATAAGAACAGAATGAATGTTGAACTCTGCATCATTATGGTAATAAGTGATTTCCTCCTTTTGAATGGCCTTTTTAAAAAGCCCTATTCATCTTATTAAGAGATGCAGTCCAATAAAATGTTACTTTTTATGCTCAATAATTACTTCTCACATTTTATGAGAATTTCTGTTATGTGGACCAATTATATTAATAATAACTAAATTACAAACTCAATCCAGAAGAATTTTTTTAAGCCCTAAAAGCCTTAAGGTTCCAGGAAGCCATGTTTTGGCTTTGATGTATCTATATTTATTTACAGAGAATCATGATAAAATGGTCAATAAAAGTTTTTAAAGCCCAAAAATATATGTCATTAGAATATAATTCTCTGTGGAAATAAAAAAAGAAATTATAAACTTGAGGAGAAGAAGGGGACAATGTAAAACTTATGGAAGAATTTTTTTTCACCCATTCTTAAATGAATAATGGTGGGTATCAACTTGTTATGGTGTTTAGATTCTACTGGATATAATTTTTTTAAATATGTAAACTTTCCATTGTAAAACATCAATATTCATAATATGCCAAAGGTAATATTCTCTGCAACTACTTAAACTTACAAAGAAAAATTTGAATGTCAACCTCAAAATGTATAAAGGGAATTCATAGTGTTTCAAAATATTTTTAGGGCGGTATGCACGCAAAAAAACTATTCAAGCCATTAGCCTGTGTCATTCGCCAATCCCCACCACCGCGAGACTTGGTTTCGGCACTACTCAAATACGCTGCTGTCTTGTTTGAATTTCCTCATGGCAGCCTTGTCTCCCCAACTCGACTTACAGCAAAGAGCCACACACTTTTCTGCGTCTTCATCCCCAGCATAGAATGAAGCTGAGCCCAGACCCCAACGGCTCTCCAGCCACCCCCTTTAACTCAAGAATGAAAACCTGAATGGCTCCATTTTCCCATCTGTAAAACGGAGTCAAGGCCATACACCTACTGTATCTATGTTACAGGATTTTTATGAGGCTCAAATAGAATAATCTTTCCTCCTAGTTTTAACTCCAATTTTTCAAGTATTGCCTTGCAGCCTGTTTGCTTGCTCTGAGCTCACAAACACCCCCCCTAAAAAAGAATAAAAATGCTCCCCACAAGACAAAATCAATGGCCTTCACCATCACCACCCCCAAACAAGTGAACCTATTCCATCTTTCTTGTCCAATGAGCCAAATATGGCCTAAAATTCCTTCACAAAACCCACAGCTCTCTAAGTCACCACCAACTGATCTTCAAGGCCACTTTCCCTCTGATGTGTTTATTGATTATTGCATGTTGGGTGTATGTATTACTGAGCTTTTGATGGCACCTCCCTCCCAGGAACTCAGAGGTCCCATAGCAGAGCCCTCTGTTGTAGAGACTCACACTTAACTGCAGCATTTGCCTGGAGAGTTAGGAAGGCATGGGGGGTGGGAGGAGAACTACAGGTCTATGTCCCACCCTCCCCTCTCCAAAAGAGAAGCCAGAAAACGTCTCCACCTGGTTGCAGACTCTCTCGGCAGTGTCTCTGTTCCATCTGCGACATCCCCTACAGAGCCTGCCAGTAATGTCTCAGAACAGGGTTTGCTTCAAGAATTTAAGTAGGAGAGAATCCACTACTCTGCCTGCCGCCTCTGTGTGCAAGCGGTTTATTTTATTAACAAAAAGACTCTCTCAAGCTGGAAAGCCCTGGGAAGGCGGATAAGAGAAGCAGAGTGACTCAACCAATAAGCCAGGGAAAGAGTCTTGGCAATTGCGCTCAGTCACCCAGAGAATGAAGACACACCAACCTGAGTCCCAGGAAGGTAAAGCCACTACAGTTCTGGGACTCGTCCTCAAGCCCACAGCCGCCATCCACAGGTAAAAGTCAATACAGTCTTGGGCTTGAAAATCAAATCTGCCACACCTCAATGCAACTCCATTTCTCTGTCCTGATGGTGAAGAACAAGGCTGTACCATCCCTTCCCACATGGTCTCACTATCTGCAAACATGCCCATGCATACAGAGTCCAGAAGGACTTACACACTGGGATCTACTGGGCTTGGTGTCTTAGTTCTAATCAATATAGATGCCACAGGATGGGGATGCCTGGGTGGCTCAGTCGGTTAAGCGTCTGCCTTCGGCTCAGGTCATGATCTCAGGGTCCTGGGATCAAGCCCTGCATCGGGCTCCCTGCTCAGTGGGGAGCCTGCTTCTCCCTCCACCTGCTGCTCCCCCTGCTTGTGTGCTCTCTCTCTCTGACAAATAAATATTTTTTTAAATAAATGTAAAAAAAGAGCAGGGGGGAAAGATGGCGGAGGAGTAGGGGACGCTATTTCAGCTGGTCCCCGGAATTGAGCTGGATATCTACCAGACCACTCTGAGCACCCACGAAACCAGCCTGAGATGTAAGAAAATCTGGATCTCTACAAACAGAATATCGCAGGCGGTTCGTTGTGAGGTAGGAAGCGGAGAGCCGTGATCCTGCGGGCAGATATCGGAGGATAAACGGCGGCGAGAGGGTGCCTGGACGTGGGAATCCTACACCGCCGGTAAGTGACAGCCTCGCGCACTGCGGACAGGGCACACACTCGCAGACCAGTAGCGGCAGGGAAAAGACTTTAGGGCAGCCCCCGGGGAGGGAACCCGGAGAGATGGGGTCCCGTGGGCGAACTGGGAGCGGCTGGCGGTTTTAGAAGCACAAAGGGCAGAGACGTGCCCCAACCTGGAGGCAGGACTGGGGGCGCTGTGGAGGGGCGCACAACCCAGGACGCTGCAGTTTATAGCAGCACGGACAGAAACGGAGACAGTGTGGCCTGGAGAGCTCACTGAAGAACAGACTGCGGTCTCTCTGCTCTGAGGCAGAGGGTTGGAAACGGTCTCTTCTGCTCTAACTCGCGGAACAGACGCGGAAAGCCGCCAGGGAAAGGCGCCAGAGAAAGGCGCCAGAGAACAAAAGCCCCAAAGACTGATTCCCACTGAGCCCATCCCCCGCCACAGGGGTGCAGGGCAACTCCGCCCAAACAGGGTTGCCTGAGTAACAGCGCGGCAGGCCCCTCCCGCAGAAGACAGGCTGGGAAAACAAGAGGCCAGCAACCCTAAGGTCCCAAGAAAACAGGTGCATCTTGCTTGGGTTCTGGTCAATAATTTGGACTCTATACATTCCCTCAAACACCCATCAACAGAATGACTAGGAGGAGGAGCCCCCAAAACAGAAAAGACTCAGAGATTATGACTTATGCTGCAGATTTACAAATGGATGCAGACATAACCAAGATGTCAGAGGTGGAATTCAGGCTAGCAGTTGTGAAGACAATGGCTAGAATGGAGAAATCAATTAATGGCAACATAGAGTCTCTAAGGGCAGAAATAAAAGGTGAATTGGCAGAACTTAAAAATGCTATCAATCCAATCTAGATAATCTAACAGCTAGGGTAACTGAGACAGAAGAGAGAATAAGCGATCTGGAAGACAGTATAATAGATAAAAAGGGAAAAGAGGAGGCCAGGGAAAAACAACTCAGAATCCATGAAAATAGAATCAGAGAAATAAGTGACACCATGAGGCGTTCCAATGTCAGAATCATTGGAATACCAGAGGGAGTGGAGAGAGAGAGAGGGCTAGAAGATGTATTTGAGCAAATCGTAGCTGAGAACTTCCCTAATCTGGGGAATGAAACAAACATTCGAGTCCTAGAGGCAGAGAGGACCCCTCCTAAGATCAAGGAAAACAGGCCAACACCCCGGCATGTAATAGTAAAACTTGCAAATCTTAGAACCAAGGAAACCATCTTAAGGGCAGTTAGGGGGAAGAGATTCCTTACGTACAGAGGGAGGAACATCAGAATAACGTCAGACCTACCCACAGAGACCTGGCAAGCCAGAAAGGCCTGGCAAGACATATTCAGGGTACTAAATGAGAAGAACATGCAGCCAAGAATACTTTATCCGGCAAGGCTTTCATTTAGAATGGATGGAGAGATGCAGAGCTTCCACGACCGGCAGAAGCTGAAAGAATATGTGACCACTAAGCCGGCCCTGCAAGAAATATTGAGGGGGGGTTCTATAAAAGGAGAAAGACCCCAAGAGTGATCTACAACAGAAATTTACAGGGACAATCTATAAAAACAACGTCTTCACAGGCAACATGATGACAATTAATTCATATCTTTCAATAATCACTCTCAACGTGAATGGCCTAAATGCTCCCATAAAACGGCACAGGGTTGCAGATTGGATAAAAAGACAGGACCCATCCATATGCTGTCTACAAGAGACTCATTTTGAACCTAAAGATACATCCAGACTGAAAGTGAAGGGATGGAGATCCATCTTCCATGCCAGCGGACCTCAAAAGAAAGCTGGGGTAGCAATTCTTATATCAGACAAATTAGATTTTATTTTTTTTTAAAGATTTTTATTTATTTGTTTAACACAGAAAGAGAGAGCACAAGCAGGCAGAGCAGCAGACAGAGGGAGAGGGAGAAGCAGGCTCTCCGCCGAGCAGGGAGCCCGATTCGGGGCTCGATCCCAGGACCCTGGGATCATGACCTGAGCCGACAGACAAATTAGATTTTAAACTAAAGTCTGTAATAAGAGACACAGAAGGACACTATATCATTCTTAAAGGGTCTATCCAACAAGAAGATCTAACAATTATAAATATCTATGCCCCCAACATGGGAGCAGCCATCTACATAAGCCAACTGTTAACCAAAATAAAGAGTCATATTGAAAACAATACGTTAATTGTAGGAGACCTCAATACTCCACTCTCAGCAATGGACAGATCACATTAAGCAGAAAATCAACAAGGAAACAAGAGCTTTGAATGATACATTGGACCAGATGGACCTTATAGATATTTACAGAACATTCCACCCTAAAACAACAGAATACTCATTCTTCTAGAGTGCACACGGAACTTTCTCCAGAATAGACCACATACTGGGTCACAAATCAGGTCTCAACCGATACCAAATGATTGAGATTATTCCCTGCATATTCTCAGACCACAATGCTCTAAAACTGGAACTCAATCACAAGAAAAAACTTGGCAGAAATTCAAACACTTGGAAGCTAAAGACCACTCTGCTCAAGAATGTTTGGGTCAACCAAGAAATCAAAGAAGAACTTAAACAATTCATGGAAATCAGTGAGAACGAAAACACATCGGTCCAAAACCTATGGGATACTGCAAAGGCGGTCCTAAGGGGGAAATACATAGCCATCCAAGCCTCACTCAAAAAAATAGAAAAATCCCAAATTCACTACCAGCTAACTCTACACCTTAAAGAACTAGAGAAAAAGCAACAAACGACACCTAAGCCACGCATTAGAAGAGAAATAATTAAAATTAGAGCAGAAATCAATGAATTAGAAACCAGAAACACAGTAGATCAGATCAATGAAACTAAAAGTTGGTTCTTTGAAAGAATTAATAAGATTGATAAACCACTGGCCAGACTTATCCAAAAGAAGAGAGAAAGGACCCAAATTAACAAAATTATGAATGAAAGGGGAAGATCACCACTAACACCAAGGAAATAGAAACAATTATTAGAAATTGTTATCAACAACTATATGCCAATAAACTGAGCAATCTGGATGAAATGGAGGCCTTCCTGGAAACCTATAAGCTGCCAAGACTGAAACAGGAAGAAAATGACAACCTGATTAGGCCAATAACCAGTAACGAGATTGAAGCAGTGATCAAAAACCTCCCAAAAAACAAGAGTCCAGGGCCTGATGGATTCCCTGGGGAATTCTACAAAACATTCAAAAAAGAAATAATACCTATTCTACTGTAGCTGTTTCAAAAAATAGAAACAGAAGGAAAACTTCCAAACTCATTCTATGAGGCCAGCATTACCTTAATCCCCAAAGCAGGCAAAGACCCCATCAAAAAGGAGAATTTCAGACCAATATCCCTCATGAATATGGACTCCAAAATCCTCAACAAAATCCTAGCTAATAGGATCCAACAATACATTAAAAGGATCATCCACCACGACCAAGTGGGATTTATCCCCGGGATGCAAGGGTGGTTCAACATTTGCAAATCAATCAATGTGATAGAACACATTAATAAGAGGAGGGAGAAGAACCATATGGTCCTCCCAATTGATGCAGAAAAAGCATTTGACAAAATACAACATCCTTTCCTGATTAAAACTCTCCAGAGTATAGGGATAGAGGGAACATTCCTCAAGCTCATAAAATCCATCTATGAAAAACCCACAGTGAATATCATCCTCAATGGGGAAAAGCTGAAAGCCTTTCCCTTAAGATCAGGAACACGTCAAGGGTGCCCACTCTCACCACTGTTGTTCAACATAGTACTTGAAGTCCTAGCAACAGCAATCAGACAACAAAAAGAAAGAAAAGGTATTCAAATTGGCAAAGAAGAAGTCAAACTCTCTCTCTTCGCAGACGACATGATACTTTATGCGGAAAACCCAAAAGACTCCACCCCCAAATTACTAGAACTCATCCAGCAATTCAGTAATGTGGCAGGATACAAAATCAATGCACAGAAATCAGTTGCTTTCTTCTACACTAACAACGCAACTGTAGAAAGAGAAATTAGAGAAACGATTCCATTTACAATAGCACCGGAAACCGTAAGATACCTCGGAATAAACCTAACCAAAGAGGTAAAGGATCTATACTCTAGGAACTACAAAACACTCATGAAAGAAATTGAAGAAGATACAAAAAGATGGAAAAATATTCCATGCTCATGGATCGGAAGAATAAACATTGTTAAAATGTCTATGCTACCCAGAGCAATCTATACCTTCAATGCCATCCCGATCAAAATTCCAATGACATTTTTCAAAGTGCTGGAACAAACAATCCTAAAATTTGTATGGAATCAGAAAAGACCCCCAATCGCCAAGGAGATGTTGAAAAAGAAAAACAAAGCTGGGGGCATCACGTTGCCCGATTTCAAGCTATATTACAAAGCAGTGATCACCAAGACAGCATGGTACTGGCACAAAAACAGACATACAGACCAATGGAACAGAATAGAGAACCCAGATATGGACCCTCAACTCTATGGTCAAATAATCTTGGACAAAGCAGGAAAAAACATGCAATGGAAAAAAGACAGTCTCTTCAATAAATGGTGCTGGGAAAGTTGGACAGCCACATGCAGAAGAATGAAACTCGACCATTCTCTAACACCATTCACAAAGATAAACTCAAAGTGGATGAAAGACCTCAATGTGAGACAGGAATCCATCAAAATCCTAGAGGAGAACATAGGCAGTAACCTCTTTGACATCGCCCACAGCAACTTCTTTCAAGATACATCTCCAAAAGCTAGTGAAACAAAAGCAAAAATGAACTTTGGGGACTTCATCAAGATAAAAAGCTTCTGCACAGCAAAGGAAACAGTCAACAAAACAAAGAGGCAACCCAGAGAATGGGAGAAGACATTTGCAAATGACACTACAGATAAAGGGCTGGTATCCAAGATCTATAAAGAACTTCTCAAACTCAACACCCAAAAAACAAATAATCAAGTCAAAAAATGGGCAGAAGATATGAAAAGACACTTCTCTGAAGAAGACATACAAATGGCTAACAGACACATGAAAAAATGTTCATCATCATTAGCCATCAGGGAAATCCAAATCAAAACCACACTGAGATACCACCTTACACCAGTTAGAATGGCAAAAATGGACAGGGAAAGAAACAACAAATGTTGGAGAGGTTGTGGAGAAAGGGGAACCCTCTTACACTGTTGGTGGGAATGCAAGTTGGTACAGCCACTTTGGAGAACAGTGTGGAGGTTCCTCAAAAATGTAAAAATAGAGCTACCCTATGACCCAGCAATTGCACTACTGGGTATTTACCCCAAAGACACAGATGTAATGAAAAGAAGGGCCATATGCACCCCAATGTTCATAGCAGCAATGTCCGCAATAGCCAAACTGTGGAAAGAGCCGAGATGCCCTTCAAGAGATGAATGGATAAAGAAGATGTGGTCCGTATATACAATGGAATATTACTCAGCCATCAGAAAGGATGAATACCCAACTTTTACAACAACATGGATGGGACTGGAGGAGATTATGCTAAGTGAAATAAGTCAAGCAGAGAAAGTCAATTATCATATGGTTTCACTTATTTGTGGAACATAAGGAATAGCACGGAGGACATTAGGAGAAGGAAGGGAAAAATGGGGTGGGGGGGAATTGGAGGGAGAGATGAACCATGAGAGACTAGGGACCTGAGAAACAAACAGGGTTTTAGAGGGGAGGGGGGAGGGGGATTGGTTAGCCCGGTGATGGGTATTAAGGAGGGCACGTACTGCATGGAACACTGGGTGTTACATGAAAACAATGGATCGTGGATCACTACATCAAAAACTAATGATGTAATGTATGGTGACTAACATAACATAATAAAATTTTTTAAAATAATAAATAAATAAATGTAAAAAAAAAAAAAGAAGCAGCCACAGGATGGAGGGCAGTAAAGTGCCCTCCAGGATCACCTGGAAAGCTACCAGTCATTGTTAGAAGCAACATTGTTGGTTACACTGCAGCAAGTTGTCTCTGATACTCAGACCATGAGCCTCCCAAGGCCACTGCCTCAGAAGGCATGGGAGAAACTCAAGGGTTCCTACGTCGGAGGGATTTGGCTCCTCCATACCAGATACTAATCTCAGTGCCCAAGACAAAGCAATGAGCCACAGACAAAAACCCTAGTGGGGGACAAATAATAAACAAAAAAATAAAATAAAACATATTCCATATCCAACAGTAAAAAGAGACAAGAAGAGAAGGGTCTGAATAGGGAGCGTGTACACTGCAATCTGAGATAGTGTGGTCAGGTCACCTCACTGAGAAAGTGACCTATGAGTTCAGACTTGAAGGAAATGAGGAAAGGAGTTATGCAGTGACCTAGGAAAAGAGCAATCTGGACAGGAAGAACAGCAAGTGTGAAGGCCCCAAATTAAAACCTTTCATGCATATCCTGGTCACAAAACTTAACACAGCATCATCAATTGAGTCCATCTTCCTTTCTCAAGTCCTATAGTGTGCTTATTTGTTGTTTTGCAGGAAGATATGGTATCATCACTCCAATGGCAGATGTTTGCTCCACTACTAAGAAATGTACACCAGCTGCTCGGTGTCCAAGCCTTTCTGTGGGTCTAGTAACTTTTCACTTTGATGCCAAATTATGATGCTGTTTTGAAGATATTTTTAAATGGCAACTAGACCTATGGTAACAACAATACTCATCACTCAACTGACAACTATATTAGCAGTTAGGACCAAATTCACACACATTCTGACAATGACAACCACATCACACCAGTCATCTGGTTGAAAGCAATCTTAAAACACCAGTTCAAGACTGCAAGACTCATGTTTTCAGAGATTTTGAAATATGATATGAGTGATTAAGAAGGTGACTGAATAAAAGATTAATATATAAAAGCCAGCTCTGTTCTCAAAAGCAAAAACCTGGAAGCAACCCAAATAATTGGCCACCAACTGGACAGTGGATGAGTAAACCACAGTGTATTCACACAATGAGATAGTAGATGAAAGTAAAAATCTATCCATTGCAGCAACAGGAAGTAATATGCACAAAGCACGGCATAAGTAAATGAAAAAAGTCCAAAAAGATCGCATAATGCATGATACCCTTTATATAAAATTAAAAATATACTCCTTAAGAGTATATATAAATGCTACAAAACTGCACAAAAAGAGAGAAAGGAAGTAATAACGAGTAACACAAGATTCAGAGATGGTTACCTTGGGTTGAGGGAGACAAAGGAATAGGCTGATGGGGGACCATGTGGTTAAATGAGGCCACAGTCTTATCCTGTGAGTCAACAAATACATATTTAAGATATGAGGGCAAGTACCACCTTGTTAGTCTTCACAGCCACCATAGTGCCTATCTGTGTCTCTAAGGGCAAAGGTGGCAGTAAGAAAAAGAAGGCACAAGCCAGCTTCTCTATTTAGGACCAAGAATAGGGGAAAAAAAATCAAAATAGACAAGAGAAAACTGAACACCTTCTCCAAAGGAGACATTCTAAACAACTTCCTACAGTGGAGAGACACATGGGACTATCACGATGACCAGAAGACAAATTCAGGCTCAGGATCTTTCTGCCTTGTTGGCACAGAAGGCATCCTCTTTGATAGGGAAGCTCATAAAGAAGCTCATCTAGATTATTACTAATAACATTAAATAGCTGTAAAATGGGGATAATAATGTCACTGACTTCACAAACTCATTGTGTAGATCAACTGAGATAAATATTTATTACTGGCTTAGCACAGTATCTGGCAACCAGGACATCAATAAAAGACAACTGCTTTAATTGGATGGATATGACTCCCAAGTGCCAGCCAAGTATAACCTCTCCCAGTCATGGAAAGAGGCAATATTCTCTTCCCCAAGGAGTTCTGCTAAGTTCTTTCATACAAACACAAAGACAGGAAAAAGTATTTCCACTGGAGCTGGCTCACCATGAAAAAAAAAAAATGAGATTCTTTTCTAATTAAGTGACTGCAGGGAGATGCTTCCTCTGAAACCTACTGCTTGCTTAGCCAGCCCTAGCTTTCAATGAGTGTAGCTGCACAGAAGAAAAATTAAAACCCTGAAACGTCACAAAGGAAAGTCATCCCATTTATAAAGTGACAAGGCTTTGGGGGGAGAATTTCATAAAAACTAAAGATAAGGATATCATACCCATCAGGATCCAGGCATACTCAAGTTGGGTGATTTCAAGAAGTATTAATAAAAGACCCATGTGCAAAGGTTAGGGAAATCACAAGGGTTAGGAAATGCCCCAGCTCTAAAGGGAATACATAGATACATCTTGAAGCCTCAAGGAACATGAGGAAAGAACAGTTATCACAACTTGGAAGCAGAACTCCATGTGCAGAGGGCTGCCAAATGCCTACCTGGAGCCATATTCTTTAGCCAAGGAATGCAGCGATCCCAAGTCAAACCTGCAGGGAAGGAGCCAGGGGAACAGACACTCTGACCTCATTCCTCACTCTCATCCCTCCCTCCAGTTCTCTGCTGTGGATTTTTATTGGTCATACCCAACCTGAAACCAGAGGGAAGGGAGCCCATTGATGAGAGAAAGCAAGGTGGATACGGATGGAAAAGGGAACTGGAAGGGCAAATAAAAAATACTGAACAGATATATTGGATGTTCTTCAGTGCCTGCCCATCTCAATCCCAGTTAGCTCATCTTTCTATTTAACTGACTTCCTATTTGCTCATTTTCTCTGGCTGTCGACTCTGCTACTTGATGAGTGTAATCAAAATCCCAAGAGTTTAAGAGAAAATGCACAAAGATTATATTGGCAAGAGTTGTTATATTTGAGGGGAAAAATAGGGGACAACTGACCTACCCAGAGTAGGGAAAGGAATAATAAGGTCAATTCTCATACATACACTGGGTGACTATTATCTCCCTCTAAAAATAGTGGCTCTAAAGTATGATAGGTTGAAAATGTTTAGGACCTAATGTAAGTGAAAACTGAGGACACCAAATAGGCCATATGTATTATGGTTCTACCTGTGTAAAATTAAGCAATCTATGTTTAGAAGAAAATATACCAAAATGTTAGCATGTTTGTGTTTCAGTGGTAGAACTTGGGTATTTTTTCTGCTTTACTTTATTTCTGAAATGTCTTTTAAAAGCATCTAGTACTTCCAAAAGAACAACAAAAAAATACTGGTGGAAAAAAACAGCCAAGGTGTGTTTGGAGGTGGAGAGGGGGTGTTGATGATTCATTTTGGCCCCTGAATTTTCCGATGTGTCTATTCTAACCAAGTCACTTGGATAATGTCAGCTCCTAATGGCATGATGTGAAAATACAAGCATAGTGGTCTTCCATTTCTCCACCATCGCTCTGGGCATTACTCCATCATCCATGACACAGCAGCCAGGGAAGTAGCAAGAGACATTTGTCTCCAGGCTTCGGTCAGCTGTCTCCCTGCACTTTCTCTTTCCCCATGTGAAAGCCACTACCAGCACAATGGACCCTCTCTCCTAGCACTGAACCCCAAACTATAACCCCCTCACAAAACCCATCTCCGGTCCTTCCCCATTCAAGAAATCTCCCCCTTTCACCCAACTAGATAAAATCTCATTTGTATCCCAAATGCCTAGCCCTCATTCTGGCAGATGGTGAATGATAATTTCCTTCTCTTCTCCTCTGCTTTTTTAAACTAACAAACACTTGATTAAACAAACAAAATAATTTCTTTGTAAATTCCAGCCTGCAATGTTTCTTTGGTGGATATCTTTTTTAATAATTCTTCCCTAGATTGCCCCTGTAACATCCACAGCTCGTTCTACTCCCCACCCGCCCCCCTCAATTTCTATGACTTGGTCATAATTCAGAGGTCAGCACCAGAATGAATTTGTTCAACAGTCATTAAGCAAAATGCACAAGTGAAACCAAAGCACTGCTGGGTAACACAACTGTTTCTACGGCTGAACAGAGGACAGCTTTTATTAAATTATGTAGCCAATGTTCCTTTTATTTCCTCAATGACAATGTGGTTCATAAATTGTTATGTGGATTACTTTAATCAGCTAATTTCAACAATCTATAAGCTTGAGGTAATATCACTGCATCGTGTAGAGTGGATTGAACATTTAAGCTTTTGAAAGGACAGCGATTTGTTTTTTGAGCCCTGGACATTCCATGGGTCAGAGGACATGCTGTTTGGGCATTTGTACCTGCTCAGCCTTTGGAGACTTTGTCTTACTCATGCTGGATTACTCCCTTGGGATGCAGCTTCACAATGTCCCTCTCTGCAGAGTTCCAATTGTGTCTCCTAATCACAAGAGCTTCATGTGTTCCAGAAAAAGAAAAAATAAAATAAAACAGCTTCCTGGTTAGACTCACCAGAATAATGGGAAACGTGCTTGAGGAGGGGATGCAGATGCCAGGGGCTTTTGGTGGCAGGCCCGTTTCTAGAAAGGTTTTACTTCAAACATCATACATTAAGTAGAAGACCCAGGCAATCTAACCAGTGAGAATTCCTCTAAGGCCAATAGTAAGGAGTCACCACCTGTGAGTCTGACAAACACTTCTTTGGACCTACGATGTGCTGAGTGCGACAGCAGATATAAGGATGAGTAAGACCTGACACCTACCTGCCTTCAAAGGGCTCAGTCTCCAAGGCACAGTGCTTGGCACTAAGTAGGCTCCTATTCATGTCTGGGTACAGAAGCTCAAACAAGAATACCGTGAAACAAACTAAAGAGATTTCAGTGGAAGCAGATAGTCTGGCTCTGTGACCCTGGGAAAGTTTCTTAGCCTGTTTCTGTTTCATCTCCTGTAAAACAGGGATCATAACAGTGCCCACTTCATGAGGAATTGATGAGCTAAGGTTTTCATCCAGTGTCTGGCTCAGGTTTAATTTTTGTGTTCTACTTAATGAATGGCCTCCCAATTATTCTCAAGTCTGGAAGTTGGTGGTGGGGGATGATGAACTGCGGATGTTCCCGGAGAAAACTGCAGAGGAACTAGCAAAAAAAAAAATATATCCTTGTGTTGTCTGGCATTTGCAAAGAAATTTTTGTTTACTTAATCTTTACTTTTCTGTTTACCTAATATTAATATTTGAGGCATAATCTGAAAATAAAGATTTATCATAGAATCGATAGCTCAATTTAAAAAATAAGATACAAATAGTAAACACCATTGATTTCCACAGTCTCCAAGAGAATTATCTTCATTATTAAGGTAGCTCCCACTTCTAGGAATTCTGATCACAATAAATATCAAATCATTACATTTGATATCAAAATATAGATATGCACTTGGGAGAGGCAGTTATCAAGGAAAAAGTCCACTGCTGTCTCTTTTCCTCATGTCCTACAATTTTCCTTAATAACTGCCACAATTGTTATCACATAACTTCTTGTCATATTTTTAGTGTTATCTTCCTTTGCCTCAATAGACTATAAGTTCCATGAGACAGGAGCAATGTCTGTCTTTTTAATTTTCACATCTCCTTTACCTAATGCAATGCTTGCCACATAATAGACATTCAGTGGCTATTTCTTGGCTGGCTGGCTAGATACGTGGATGGATGGATGGATGGATTGATGGATGGATGGATGGATGGATGGATGGATGGGTATATGGATGGATGAATAGGTAGATGGATGGATGGATGATGGATAGATGGATGGATGGATGGATGGATGGATGGACGGACGGACGGACAAAAGATGAACACTTCTCAGGATCAATGTTTGTAGGTTTTACCCTTTAAATGGTTCATGCACACAACATAGGACAACAGTTCAACAGTTCTCAATGCTTAAGGCAGAGTGTACGAATGTGTCTTGATCAGTTGTGAGGTGGATCATAAGTAATAGCTCCAAAGTTTGTGACTGATTTCCAAGTTTTCCCAAGTTATATCAGATGCAAGATTTTCCTTATTAGAACATGCCCTCTCCTCACTTATATTCAAAAATGCTACCTCAAAAGGAGAAAGGAGGAATGATGTTACAGCAAGAGTCCCTAAAATAAAGCACAAATCCAGGCTCCCTTGTTTTTGTGATGTAGCAGAGACCTTCATTCCCTACCCAATATCCACATGTTTTTTCACATTGCCTAGGCCCCTGCAGTAGGTTGGAGCAATGTGACTAGTTCTGCCCAAAGCACAACGAGCAGAAGCGCCATGTGTCACTTTGAAGCCAAAGCATGTAAGGGCTCCAGATGATGTAGCTACAACACAGTGAAGACTCCCAGGCTGGGTCATTAGCAACTATAAGCAGCCACCCCCCACTCGTGTTGGACATGTGCAGCTAGACAGAAATCGACTTCTATGGTGTTAAGCCACTGAAATTCTGTAGTTGCTTTTACCTCGGCATAGCTTTGCCAACCCTGACCAGAGCATGCCAGGATCCGGCGGTAGCCCTGGGAGAGGCTCGTGCACGTGGCTGGCATCACTCACACACTATAAGACACAGAGAAAGTTGAGAACCACCAGTGTGCTGTAAATTATTCTGCCAGAAGTCTTGCATTTTAGGAAAGGCTTCTTTCTGAACATTTTGTAATTATGAAATCTGTTCTATGTGCAAAAAGAATCACACAACAGATAGTGTACCGACCCTACAAATTTGACAAAAAATTTTTTTTTAAGATTTTATTTATTTATTTGAGAGAGAGAACGAGAGAGAGAGAGAGAGCATGAGAAGGGGGAGGGTCAGAGGGAGAAGCAGACCCCCTGCCGAGCAGGGAGCCCGACGTGGGACTCGATCCAGGGACTCCAGGATCATGACCTGAGCCAAAGGCAGTCGCTTAACCAACTGAGCCACCCAGGCGCCCCAAATTTGACAAAATTTAACATTTTGCCATATTTGCTTCAATTCTTTTCATTAGTAAAACAATGCAGCTACAGATAATGCCCCATTCCATTCCCACCCTGTCCCCCCCCCCCCCCCCAGAGACAACCGCAAACCTGTGTCACCTCTGAGGAAGGTTGACACCACTCATGTTTTAAACACAGCAACCCGATTACTTGAGCTTTCTGTTTCAGAAAGAAATGAGAAGACATTATACTTTTATGTTTCTCTTTTACAGGAGTAGGGTGTGGTTTGTGACATTAGCTACTCTTCCTATTTTCCCACTTTTTTTCTTCCTTCTCATGGTTTGCAAAGCTATTTTAAGATAAGGAACATGAGGGTGCCTGGGTGGCTCAGTTGTTAAGCATCTGCCTTCGGCTCAGGTCATGATCCCAGGGTCCTGGGATCCAGCCCCCCATTGGGCTCCCTGCTCGGCAGGGAGCCTGCTTCTCCCTCTCCCACTCCCCCTGCTTGTGTTCCCTCTCTCGCTGTGTCTCTCTCTGTCAAATAAATAAATAAAATCCTTAAAAAAAAAAAAAGGTAAGGAATATGAATATGTGACCATTTTATTTTCAAACACTGGTCTCTTAAATCAAGGATATTTTCTTAAGTCTGTTTCAAAATTCTTTGAGGAAAATAATTCCAGTTTCTGCATTTGCTTTAGTTTCAGTTTTAGTGAAACCTCTATTTAACTCTTAAATCAAACTGCTTATGTTCTTATACCCACTTGGCCTCCTACTAGGCTGGGTAACCTTGACCAATTCTCCTAATCCTTCCGTGCTAATGCTCCCTTCCTTCATATCAAGGTCTAGATATGAAATAAAGGACACACTCAAAAAAGACCATTAAAGAGAACTTAATGAGCATAACTAAGAGAAAGCAACAAGGGTTGGGGAAATACCCCAAAGCTGGCAACAGCAGAAAGCCATCATCAACCTGGACCATAAAGGGTGAAGGAAAGTAGTGGGGCCAGAATCTGGTGAGACCCAAAGCTGGAGGACAGGGCCACTTGCCAGGAGCTGAGGCTTCAGGCAGGAAGCCCAGCCCGTTCCCTCCTATAATACTATGGCTTGACTTTCCATCTCCTGATGGCTCCCATTGGACAACCCTAACTGGAATTCAGAGGACAAAGGAGCACACCTGAAGTAGCCTTACAGATCATCCTCCCAAGGTAGTGTCGTAAGGAGGATACAGAGGGGCACACACAGAAAATCAGCACACCCCAACAGTAAAATTAGGACAATAATAGTACCTCGGTCGTAAAGCTATTCTGACTATTACATGAAAAAATAAATAAAGAAGAGTCTCCGGCTCAACATATTTGTATATGCCCAACAAATACTAACTTATTGCAGGATTATTAATTAGTCCTCTGAAGCAATGAATAGGCACACTGATATTTTCAAAAAAAACTATAGAAGTGAATTTTTTCCAAAAACCCATCTTACCATGGCCTAAGGAACTTGCATTCATTTGTACATCTATTGATTTATTTATGTATTTGTAGCAAGGAATTTGCCAAAGAAGTCCTTTCAAAGCTGAATGTTTTCACCACACACACTCAAAAAGAAAATCTTCCTTTTCTTATGAGGAGGTCTGTGCCTTGATATAATATTCACCGCCTTGCAGCGGGGGGGAAAAAAAACAACTCTTACAAAATGGAAATGATTTTTCTTCAGAGAACCTGCTGCCCCCAATTTGTTGAAACTGATTTAATATTTGGTTCGATATTTGTCCCGATGCCGGTTTAAAATCTGGTGAGAAGAGAAGTTTCAGGCTTAACCATGTGGCCTGAGGAAGACAATGACGAGAGCTGTTCCAGTACAAAGGATTCCTGTAGGCTGTTTCTCTAGATCCTCTCCCCTTGAAAGCAAAAGACGAGCTTTTGAAAACCAAAATACCAACCAAAAGCTCAACGCTAAAATGCAAAATATAAGATTGCTATCAATATAATTAATACCGGAAGGTTTTCATTTCTGGTGATCAGTGATTTTGTACCAGGTACACCCAGGGATTTGTGTAAGGCTATGGAACCCTCGTGATAGGGCATGAGCAACTTCATAGCCAAAAAGCCTGAGGTGTACGGCTTTACCCCCTCCCTACCTGCCCTTGGGCAAGCCACCTCCATTCTCTGCACCCCCATCTGGATCGGTAGCCAGAGTACCTACTTCCAATTGTAGCTCTGCCACTTTTTTTTAAAGATTTCGTTTGTTTGTTTGTTTGTTTGTTTGAGAGAGAGGGAAAGAGTGCTAAGTGAGGGAGGGGCAGGGGGAGAGGGAGAATCTCAAACTGACCCCGTGCAGAGGGCAGAGCCCGACGCAGGGTTCGATCTCACAGCCCTGAGATCATGACCTGAGCTGAAACCAAGAGTCAGACGCTTAACCGACAGAGCCACCCAGGCGCCCCTCTGCCACTTTTTAACTATATGACCTTGAGCAAATGATTTAACTTTTCTGGGACTCAGTTTCCTCACATATAAAATGGAAACAGTAACAGCACATACTTCATAGTTGTGAAGATTAAGTAAGTTAATGAACACAAAACACTTAGCTCAGTGCCTGGCGTTCATATACTGAGCAAGTATTTGTTGAGCTGCTAAGTGTCCTATTCCTAAGTGTTGTTTTAGGCACAGAAAAACCTCTTGCCTTCATTGGCCTTACATTCTACTTGCGGAAACAGCCTATAAAAACAATAAACAGGCACACTATAGAGCACGTCAGACAGTAATGAATGCTGTGGAGGAAAAAAAAAAAACAGAGCAAGACGAGGAATCCAGGCTTCCAGTAAGTGATGGGCTTACAGCTTTAAGAAGATGGTCAAGATCTAACAAGATGTCACTGATGTAACAACATTTTAGCAAGGGGCTAAAGTTGATAATGGAGTGAGCTACAGGAATGTCTGGGGTGCTCCAGGAAAAACAAACAGCTAATGCAAAGGTCCTGAGGCAGGAGAATCCCCAACACATTCAAGGAACAGTCAGAGGGTCCAAAGCAGTCAATAATCAATATTAATATATTTTCAAAATAAAATTAGCAGGATTTGGTAATGTGGAATATGAGAGAAAAAGGAGTTGGAACTGATTCTGAGATGTTTGTCTTGAGCAAGTAAAGGGATGGTGTTGCCCCTTCCTGCCCCAGCCTGTTTTTTGTTTGTTTGTTTTTTATTGTTTATAATGAATTCTAGGCATTGATCTGGACTTCCATCTAACACCAAAGCTGGTGTGCGCTGGTCCTCTCCACCATATTCCCATTAATTGCTTGGCAGTTAAACCTCACCCTCCAGGACAGCCTGAACATGAGGCCTGAGCTAAGAAGTCAGTCAACAGCAAGTACTGAGGACACTTCCCACTCAGCATTAATTTCTGGACTAAGTTGGCTAAAACTAGGCTCAGCAAGATTGAACTGATTCGCCAAGGATCCTATAGCAACCAGAAGTGGGGCTTTCAGCTTGTACTAATTCACCCTGCTTGCCATGAATGAAGCTTTATCTCTATCTAAAGCAGCAGTTCTTAACCTCCTGGGGATCCTAGACCACCCTGAGAACCTGACAAAAATGATAGGTCCCATCCCCTGAAAATGCAACTAGACATATACAGCTATGTAGACAGTTCTGGAAGTCCTCCCCTTAAAGCTCATCTACAAACCCACTCAGGAGCCCTGGGCTATGAATTCTTGCACTAGAAGCAAAGTCTAAAATAAGTAGGATTGTAATAAGTAAATTACCCAGACACTAATTATTTTCAGTAAGTGATAGGTATACATGGAAATAAAATACCGGGGCCCCTGGGTGGCTCAGTTGGTTAGGTAACTGCCTTCGGCTCAGGTTACGATCTCAGGGTCCTGGGATGGAGCCCCGCCATCGGGCTCCCTGCTCGGCGGGAAGCCTGCTTCTCCCTTTCCCACTCCCCCTGTTTGTGTTCCCTCTCTCGCTGTCTCTCTCTCTGTCAAATAAATAAATAAAATCTAAAAAAAAAAGAAAGAAAGAAAGAAAGAAAGAAAATACTAAAATGCAGAGTACAAAAGGGTATTGGGTGGTGTCCCTCCCACACCTACCTGGGAGCATCTCAGTGCCCCTGTCTACTCCTTCTTCTATAGACATCCAGAGATGGGGTGTGTGTGGGCGTGTAGGGGTGAGTGCCTCTTTCTTTTCATACAGAAAGGAGCATACGATATACATTATTCTGTTTTCTTAGTTCTTCTTACTCATCTTCAAGGCCATTCCTTCACAGAATCCAGAAATACCGCACGCTCTTTAAAGTTCCCCTAATGCTCTTGCACTTTATAGCTGGCTCTTACTGATGAATACTCGGGGATTTTTTTTAACTTCTGCCATAAAGAAAACACTGCATTGAATAACCTTCAACATCCCTGTTTGTGCTCATTTGGGAATATATCCATAGCAAAAGCTCCCAGAAGTGGGATTGAGGGTCCAAGGAGGGTCCATGTGCATTTTACATTTAATAGATTTTCCAAATTGCCCTCCAAAGGGATTCTACCAATTTACGCTCACCAACAAAATCACCAAGTATTCTAATAATGTTGCCACATTTTTCCCAGAATTGGAACTACTGATTTTTATTTTAAAAAAAGAAATGCACTGTATAAATGCTTCTTGGCTTCTCTTGACTAGTCCAAGTTCATTCCACAAATTATTCTCACAAATAAAAACAGATACAGTAATCTAACCCATACACTCACATTTATCTCAGGCCAAAAAGCAAAGGTGGGTGCATTGACAGCCTTCAGAATGCTTATTTGTTGATAAGGGACTGACTCTTTCTTGATGATTAATGAACAGACCTCCCATTATTAATAAATAGAACTGATGTCTTATCTGAATTGCAGTTTGCTTCAATTCCAAAGGAACCTCGTATGAATGACCCAGAACAGAGAAAGAAGTTTACAAAATCAAAATGGAATAAAAAGGGGAAAAAAAAAAAAAAAGAACGAAAGAAAGAAAAGGAAAAATGTCAAGGCCAGAATCCATTCTCATTTCAATTAGTTCCAGCGAAGAACTACTGAATCATACTTTGCAATGTTGCTAAAGCAATTTCTCGTAAAGGCAAATGAAGACGAGGCTCAGTCCGTTTTCCCTGCACGGGAGCGGAACACCCCAGGCTTTCAGATTTGGACACATGGTATCAAGTACATTTAAAAATGAACAAGAAATCTCATTCAAGTAGCTGGGGGAGAAAAATAAATTTGGAACTGGATGTCTCAGCCAAGGTTCTGCTGATGATTATAAGAGCCTGAAGCTCAAACTGGCTCCAGGAGGAAAAGAAAGAGTTCAGAGAGAGAAGGCTCCTGTCCCCTAGTCCCCTCCGTTAAAGACCTCTGAAATGGCATCATTCCCTAATGGGGCTGATGATTTCCCGGCCTAACCTTATGCGGCTCTCCCAACTCTCACCCTAGGGTTACTCCCCTGAGACCTCCTGCCCTGGTGGATATCCCAGTGGGACATACATACAGCGACCTTACTCAGTACTATGTTAACCTGTGGGAAAGTGTGTATTGCAGTCCCCCCAGCTCAGAAATGTGGGCAGCTTCCTCTGCACCCTCGCTTCTCAACCTCCTGCCATTCAGAGCTGCTCAGGCACCCACCTGCCTTCAGGCCCCTCCAGGCCAGAGACAGACACCATCCCACATGTCCAAGAGCCCGCGTGCCAAGCCCTCCCACGCCCTTGCTCACCTTCGGCTCCCGTAGCATTTGGGGGACAGGGAGGTGGGGGGAGGTGAGGGTGGTCTACATGTGTGAAAGCTCAGCAAGCCCCCAGCCAGAGAGGAGATGCCTGTCACCCTCCAGGCAGCACACAGAGCGGACGCCGTCCCTGCTCTGCCCCGTTCCCCTCAGGCACACCCTTTCCGCTCTCTCTGGCCTGACTTCCGAAGGCCGAACAGGTGACTCTTTTCTCTGGCCCCTAGAGCCTGCTCAGCCTGTAAAGGGCAAGCTGGAAATGTTAAAGAGATTAACGCCCCCAGGGAACAGCCTTCCATCAATAACCAGTAGAAGTTGGTGGATAAATAATACCCCAGCCCCCTTAGCCTTCGGGTGGATAACTCTGAGGGGCACACTCTACAGTATCCCCCAACATGGCCTGCAGTCATAATGTGCTTGATGACACAGTCTTCTCTTCCCTGGCCCACCTTCCCACTCCCCCCACCGCTGTTTGCTGAGATCACCTCTCAAATAAACCACGTGCACTAGAATCTGTGCTGCAGGATCTGCCTCCAGACTATGTCAGACTATAGTGTGCCTTCCAGACTATGTCAGGAAGTCAAAACTTTCCCAGAAGTCCCAGCAGAACTCTGTTTCTGTCCCACTGGCCAGGCCTGCGTCAATGGCCACCAGCTGTGAGGGAGTCTAAGAGGAACTCAAGTTTTTTAGCTGGTCATATTTCAGTGTAAACAAAATCAGCATTGTCCTTCTATGTCTGGCTTATTTCATTTAGCATAATGTCCTGGTTGATCCATGCTGTTACCAATAGCAGGATTTCATTTTTTTTTTTTATGGCTGAATAATATTCCATTGTATGTCACATTTTCTTTATTCATTCTTCCATCAATGGACACCCAAGTTGTTTCCATATCTTGGCTATCGTGAATAATGCTTCAGTGAACAAGAAAGGGGAGATAATCTTTTTAAGACACTGATTTCATTTCCTTTCGGTAAATACCCAGAAGTGGAATTGCTGGATCATCTGGGAATTGCTGGATCATCTGGGAGTCCTAATTTTAATTTTTTGAAGAACCTCCCTGCTGTTTTCCATAATGGCTGTATCAATTTACATTCCCACCAAGAGTGCACCAAGGTTCCTTTTTTCCCACATCCTTGTCAATACTTGTTATCTCTTTATCTTCTTGGTAACAGGTGTGAGGTGATCTCTCATTGTGGTTTTGATTTGCACTTATTTGATGATGAGTGATACTGAGCACCATTAAGCTTACAGTAATTTGTTACCCAGTAACAGAAAATTAATATATGCCTTTGAGAAGCAGGAGGGATTTCCAGATGGCTCTGTGAATCTCTGAATTCCCAGTCTGCTGAGGAGGAGGGATTGCCTATTGATTAGGATGAGCCTGGGAGAAAGCCTCCCTTGAATTACTGAGGCTCAACATGTAATGAACACGAGCTGCACGGCAGCCACCACAAACAGGATGAAAACTGAGACCCTGGAGCCACACAGCTGGGCAGATGGCAGAAGGAAAATTGTAAGTTCAGATATACTGCAAGGGCTAGAATATCCATATCCTGTACAGTCTTTGGTTTGCTTTTAATTTATCCTAAGGCAAAATTCCTTACCATGCCCACTGGCCCCAGCAAGACTTACCCCTGCTGACCTCCCTGGCTTATTCCTCTCCACTCTCCCCCTTATCAAAAACATTCTTGTCTCAACAACCTTCTTTCAGTACCTGGAACATGCCTATCTCTTCCCACCTCTGGGCCTTTGCAATTTCTGGTCCCTCTGCCAAGAATGCTCTTCTCTTGTCTCTTGCCTTGGGTGGCTCCTTCTTCAGATCCAGCTGAAACGTCATTTCTTCTTTCATTAAAAGGCTTCCAAGAAGCCTTCTCTAAATGCTCAATCCAAAGTAGTTCCCTCCATGTCATACCTTATCCCTGCACACGTTTTCTTCCATCTTAGCATGAGAACTTGAGCTTAGATCATGTATTTGGTTATTTACTTATTCATCCTCTATCTTCAACATTAGAATGTACGCACCACTGGTGACCAGGGTCACGTCTGCCTGTTTAATCTCTGCTTCCCCAGCATCTAGCAGAGTGCCAGCCCCAAGAAGGCACTCAATAAGCGTAAAGGGAAGAAAGACTACTTCTTACCTGAGCAGAGTGCTTCTCTGCCATCCCTTCTCCGTCGTAAGACCAGCATGGCGCAGAGATTTCAGGATTGTGCTTTCTGAATCCCAGACACGCTCTACCCAAGTCTTGGTGATCAGTTATCAAGGTAGGACTATCTATTAGCCCCATTATACAGATGAAAAAGGTGAAACACAGATTCAGAGGCACACAGCTTCTTAACAAGCAGAGCCAAGATTTGAATCCACTTTTGTCTGGCTCAAAAATCCACATTCCTCCTGCCAGTGTCCACAGCCTCCAGTCCTCAAGAGAAGGCTTCTGAACAAATCTTAACATTCTGCATACACGCAGCATCCAGTCCATGCCTAACCCAGGAGGAGGAGAAGACAGAGAAATCTGGCTAAAAGGAATTTGCAGCAGGTAACAAAGCAATAGGCAGAGAATGCGTCCCCACAGGAAAAAGGGGCTCCCTGCAGACTGTGGGCTCCACGCAGGCAGGGGCCTGATCCTGTTCACTGCTGTGTCCTCAGAGCTAAGAATAGTGCCCAGAATATGATGGACATTCAATAAATATTGGTGAAAGAATTCAAATGTGAATATAAAAATATAAGGAGTTCATAGCTATGTATATAGCAAGGGTCTCAACTTGGGTAGAATCCCAGACATATGGGTTTGCTGACCCAACTGGTTTGGGTTCATTATGGGGTTTCTCAATCTGGGCACCACTGATTTGGGACTAGATCATTCTTTGCTGTGGGGCCTGCCCTGGGCACTGTGGGATGCTGGCAACATCCCTGACCTCAGCTCTTTAGATGCCAATACACCCCTGCAGGATGCATCAACCACAAATGTGTCCAGCTTCCAAATGTCCACTCGGAGCACAAAATCACTTTCCTAACTCGGTGAGAACCACTGAGTTATGTGCAGCAGAGCCTAATCCTTATTGAAATGTGATCTAGCACAAAGCTGAAAAGCATGAAAAGTCTCAGAGATTTTTGCTGGAACAAGGACATAATCTGCCAAGACACTCTGCTTTCCTCCCTTTCCTGTTTAAAATTGATAAACCCTGCTTCAGGAGAAATAGTGGGGAGGAGTCAGGAAGACTCTGCAGATCACTTTAAGGCACTGCTGCGGCTGGTGGGGGCCTGAGAGCCCAGGCCATGCCCATTCCTGAAGCACTTGCCAAATTCAAGTTCCCAGCTGTGTGGCTACGGTACCATCCGGATTTAATCTGAAATGGGGTTTCACTGTCTTTTCTCACCTTGAGGATAAAAACAATGTTCAGCCTCGACTGGAGTATTTAACATCCAAAATGAGAGATTCTGGAACAGAAGGAATCAGCCATTCCACAAACCACAAAAAAGACAACGGGGAAGGATACTTCCTCCATTAGAAATGCTGCTGAATTAGAGTAAAATAAAGATCAAGGTTTCTCTTACTTGAGGTGTGTGATATTCTCTAGGAACAAGTAGTACAGAGAACATGCATACATCAAAGAATTTTCTAAGTGCCACTGTGAAACCTCTTATACTTAGAGTCTCATTCCCCCAAGACAGGTTCTTCTGTGAACTGTTAAACACACCCATCTGGCAGTACCTTCCTAATGAACTATAAGGAACAGCACAGAATCTGGTGAGGACACTGAGTCCAAAACAGAATCCCTCACCTGCCCTTTCTCCCCTCTTTCAAAGGTAAAGAGGAACAAACATGTTTTCATCCTAAATGTCAAGACTTCTCCATTGGGGCTGCTGACTCCGCTCCCCAGCAGGACATTAGAAGAAAAACAAGAGAAAGAAAGTTCAAGTTGGAATTTGTGGGGCCCTTTGCTTAAAGGCTGCACATGGCTTACAGACAAGGGAGGCTGCAGGGGTCAGAGCACTCTAGAGGCTGACTTTTAAAGTAGGTTTCTAATGCATGGAGCATTTTCTTCTGATGAAATCATCAGGAAAATCTCAATCTCAATAAAAAGGCAGATACGAGTAGATTTTTCCAGAGAAATGGAAGATCTAGACATCTACCCCCACCAACACTCAGCCGAGCAGCTCCCACAAAACCTCATTACATCCCCTCAAACAATCTGTAGTTCCCTGCCCCTGGGGGGGTTGGGTTTTCTCCTTGACATTTGGTTGCTCCGTGGACTTCCAAGTGACCATGCTTGCATCTGGAGCTATTTAGTCTGCTCCCCTTCTCCCCTGTACCCTGCTCAGTGGCCCCGGAGCTGATTCTAGGGACCAGCTGGCCCAAGTGCCCCTTGGCTTGGCCAGTGGGAGGCAATGAAAAACCCACAGCAAATATCATTCTCAATGGAGAAAAACCGAGAGCTTTTCCCCTAAGGTCAAGAACACGGCAGGGATGTCCACTATAACCACTGCTATTCAACATAGAACCAGAAGTCCTATCCTCAGCAATCAGACAACAAAAAGAAAAGGCATCCTAATCAACAAAGAAGTGAAACTCTCACTCTTTGCAGATGATATGATACGTTATATGGAAAACCCAAAAGACTCCACCCCAAAACTGCTAGAACTCATACAGGAATTCAGTAAAGTGGCAGGATATAAAATCAATGCACAGAAATCAGCTGTATTTCTATACACCACCACCAAGACTGAAGAAAGAGAAATTAAGGAGTCCATCCCATTTACAATTGCACCCAAAACCGTAAGATACCTAGGAATAAATCTAACCAAAGAGGCAAAGAATCTGTACTCAGAAAACTATAGAACACTCATGAAAGATATTGAGGAAGACACGAAGAAATGGAAAAGCGTTCCATGCTCATGGATTGGAAGAACAAATATTGTGAAGATGTCAATGCTACCTAGAGCAATCTACCCATTTAATGCAATCCCTATCAAAATACCATCCACTTTTTTCAAAGAAATGGAACAAATAGTCCTAAAATTTGTATGGAACCAGAAAAGACCCCGAATAGCCAAGGGAATGTTGAAAAAGAAAAGCAAAGCTGGTGGCATCACAATTCCGGACTTCCAGCTCTATTACAAAGCTGTCATCATCAAGACAGTATGGGACTGGCACAAAAACAGACACATAGATCAATGGAACAGAATAGAGAGCCCAGAAATGGACCCTCAACTCTGTGGTCAACTAATCTTCAACAAAGCAGGAAAGAATGTCCAATGGAAAAAAGACAGTCTCTTCAACAAATGGTGTTGGGAAATTGGACAGCCACATGCAGAAGAATGAAACTGGACCATTTCCTTATACCACACACAAAAATGGACACAAAATGGATGAAAGACCTAAATGTGAGACAGGAATCCATCAAAATCCTTGAGGAGAACACAGGCAGCAACCTCTTCGACCTCAGCCGCAGCAACTCTGTCCTAGAAACATCACCAAAGGCAAGGGAAGCAAAGGCAAAAATGACCTATTGGGACTTCATCAAGATAAAAACCTTCTGCACAGCAAAGGAAACAGTCAACAAAACCAAAACACAACCAACAGAATGGGAGAAGATGTTTGCAAATGACATATCAGATAAAGGGCTAGTATCCAAAATCTTTAAAGAACTTATCAAACTCAACACCCAAAAAACAAATAATCCACTCAAAAAATGGGCAGAAGACATGGACATTTCTGCAAAGACAACATTCAAATGCCCAACAGACACATGAAAAAGTGCTCAACATCCCTCGGCATCAGGGAAATACAAGTCAAAACCTCAATGAGATACCACCTCACACCAGTCAGAATGGCTAAAATTAACGTCAGGAAATGACAGATGTTGGTGAGGTTGTGGAGAAAGGGGAACCCTCCTACACTGTTGGTGGGAATGCAAGCTGGTGCAGCCACTCTGGAAAAGAGTATGGAGGTTCCTCAAAAAGTTGAAAATAGAGCTACCGTACAATCCAGCAATTGCACTACTGGGTATTTACCCCAAAGATACAAATGTAGTGATCCAAAGGGGTACGTGCACCCCAATGTTTATAACAGCAATGTCCACAATAGCCAAATTAGGGAAAGAGCCTAGATGTCCATCAACAGATGAATGGATAAGGAAGTGGTGTACACACACACACACACACACACACACACACACACACACACACAATGTAATATTATGCAGCCATCAAAAAATGAAATCTTGGCATTTGCAATAACATGGGTGGAACTAGAAGGTATCATGCTAAGCGAAGTAAGTCAATCAGAGAAAGACAAGTATCATGTGACCTCACTGATATGAGGAATTTGAGAAGCAAGACAGAGGAGGATAGGGGAAGGGAGGAAAAAATGAAACAAGATGAAACCAGAGAGGGAGAGAAACCATAAGAGACTCTTAATCTCAGGAAACAAACTGAGGGTTGCTAGAGTGGAGGGGGGTGGGAGGGATGGGGGGCTGGGTGACAGACATTGGGGAGGGTATGTGCTATGGTGAGCTCTGTGAATTGTGTAAGACTGATGAATCACAGACCTGTACCCCTGAAACAAATAATACATTACATGTTAACAAAAAAACAAACAAACAAACAAACAAAGGGCAGGGCAGGAGGAAGAGAGCAGTCAGGGCACTTCTTCCCTGAGATTCGTCAGCTCGGGCTGTTTGGGAACTGTAGTATATAATCACAATGTTCTGAGTCTGTTTACATTTCTAACAGCCTGATTGGGATTTGGGGTTGAGAAATGTGATCCCTGATATATATGTGCGTTAGGTTCAAACCATCCCTGAAGAACATTCACATTTTTTTTTTAACCTGGAAGTGGAATCTAGTTTGTTGGTTGCCTGAGAGACAAAATGCACTGCTTTGTGCCATTTAAATGTTAAGAGGGCTTGGATGTTTTTTCTGCAAAAAGCCTATTTAACCCCTACCGAGTTCCCAGGCCTCCCAGTTTCACAGGTTAGGAAGTTCCCTTTCATTAGTAGGTTCTTTATAAAATGAAGGGGATGGATTTCATTTATATCAATTCCTTGCTGTGCTTTCTACCCAATTCCAAATTAATTCCAGCCCAAGGTTTAATGGATCAGATCCATGAGGTCACCGTGACTTAATATTTCATACCAAGCCTGACTACAATTAACTGAGTACCAGCTTTGTGCTAGGCATGCTCCATTCACTGTCTCCATTCCTCCCCAAACTGCCAAGGGAAGTAGCATTATTCTCAATGAAGAAACTAAGGCTTAGAAAGAAGTGAAGTCACTTAGAAGAGCTAGAACTTGAACCTAAGTCTTTATGGTTCCAAAGCCTGGACTCTTTCCCCTACAGCGTGCAGCCTCTTACATTTTACCCAAGTTATCTGAGGTTTCAATTTGGCAATGTCCTCATTTTGAGGTTGCCATCATTATCCTGCCCCTAATTGCTCAGAGTTGCAATGGACTATGAGCAAGCTTTGTGTCTCCCCCTTGGGGCCTTCATGAAAAATGTCATTCATCATTTGGTTAGCAAAGGAACCTCAGGGTTGGGATGGTAGGAAAAAGTGGCCTGGGTCCTTCATTTGAGACAGTGCCAGCCACTTCTCCTCCAGCTAGGCACAACACATCTCTGTGTCTTAGAGCTCAGCTCTGCTGAGAGGAAGGCCATTCTCTGCAGAAGGGAGCTAAGAGGTCAGGGTAACTGAAGTTATTGCTAGAGTGCCTGCTCCAACAACAGCTCCTTTGGGGAACTCATGAACAGGGACCTTGACAATTCAGAAAAATGAAGTGCACTGACAAACACAAGGATCAAAGAAGAAAAGGCAAGAAAGAGTACTTCTTTCTTTAAATGGATATAATTTACATACTATAAAATCCACCCTTTTATAAAGTGTACAATTCAGTAGGTTTTAGAATATTCACCAAGTTGTGCAAGGACATCAGTGCTATCTAATTCCAAAACATTCTCATCGCCCCAAAAGGAAACCCCATGCCCATTAGCAGTCACTCCTGTCACTGTCCCCCAGCTCCTGGCAACCAGTAATCTACTTTCTATCTCTGTAGAGTTGCACATTCTGGACATTTCATAAAAATGGAATCTGATGATATGTGGCCTTTTGTGTCGGCTACTTTCACCTGCCAGAGTGTTTTCAAGATCCATTTAAGTTGTAACATGTGTCAGCAGTTAATTAATTCCCTTTTCTGGCTGAATAATTGTATGTATACAGCACTTTATTTTTTATCCAGTCATTAACTGATGAACACTTGGGTCATTTCCATTTCTTACTATTATGAATAATGCTATTAGGAGCATTCATCCACAAGTTATTGTGTGGACATTTTTTTTTCAATTCTCTTGGGTGTATAGCTAGGGGTGGAATTACTGGATCATATGACAATGTTACATTTAACTTTTAGAGGAATTGCCAAACTGTTTTCCACAGGGACTGCGCTATTTTACATTCCCTCCTGATATGCATGGGGGTTCCAATTTCTCTACATCCTTACCAACTCTAGCTACTGCTCATCTTTTTTATTGTAACTATCCTAGTAGATGTGACGTGGTAACTACTTGTCATTTTGATTTGCATTCCCCCCAAAACTAATGGTGTTAAGCATCTTTTTATGTGCTGACTGGAGATTAGTACATCTTTTTTGGAGATCCATCTACTCAAATCTTTTCCTGTTTTCAAAATTAGGTTGTCTTCTTTATTGTTGAGTTAAGAGTACTTTACAGGTGCGCCTGGGTGGCTCAGTAGGTTAAACATCTGACTTTGGCTCAAGTTATGATCCCAGAGTCCTGCAATTGTAGGATCGAGCCTTGCATCTGGCTCCCTGAACAGTGGGAAGTCTGCTTCTCCCTCTGCCCCTCACACCGCTCATGCTCGCTCTCTCCCTCTCTCTCCCTCTCAAATAAATAAATAAAATCTTTTTTTTAAAAGGGTACAAATTCTGGATATAATCCCTTTTCAGATATATGATTTATAAATATTTTCTCCTATTTTGTGGGTTATCTTATTTTCTTGATGATGTCCTTTGAACACAGAGGTTTTTAATTTTGATTAAGTCGACTGAAGAACTACATAGAATATGCCTCAAAATTTTCTTCCTGAAAAAGAATGAAGTTGGGTGGCAGTAAGTCGCCAGCACTCCCAGGCCACACTGGCACCCCCTGCTGGGACTCTGGAGAATCACCGGAAGCCGCACAGCGGAGAGCCGCGCTCGCAGTCCCCTGCGGTGAACTGTCCGCCACCGCGGTGCTGAAATCAGCTGGACCCAGACATGCTGTGGCAAAAAGCATGTCCAGAGGATGACCTCAGAGAAGTCTTGAAAGTAAGGAAAGGACTTACCATGTGGACAAAAGAGAAAGAGCATTCCAGATGTAAAAAGCATTTGCAAAAAGATAGAAGAAGACAGAAGGGTGCATTTAATTAGCTGGATCCAGAAGAAAGGTGGTGGTGGCTGGTATTAAAGTAGTGGCCGCCCTAATGGGAAGAACTGAACACTTTGAAGATGGCTGGAGATACAGTCCACAAGACTTGAGAAAGGACTGGATGTTAGGGATGAGGAGAAGACAGAAATCAAAACAACTCTGAAGTCTGACTTGAGGAACCAGGTAGTCGAAGGTGGCATTTACAGAGATGGAGAAAAGTAGAGGAAGACTAGTTTAAAACTGTAACATAAAACAGATCTGTACTAAAAATCAAGGATGAGAAGTGGGGTAGCAAAACATAGTGGTTAAATTTTAGAAGCTTATTTGTTTTCTTGTTTGCTGACTAGTGTTGTTTTGCCATTTTGAATCTCCTCCCCCTGTGATATATAAAAATGCCTTCATTTGTTATCAGTAGGTTCTCTTTTTAAGATTTTATTTATTACTTAGAGAGAGAGATAACATGGGCAGGAGGAGGGGCAGAGGGAGAGGGAAAAGCATACTCCCCATTGAGCAAGGGGCCCGACTTGGGGCTCGATACCAAGACGCTGAGATCATGACCTGAGCCGAAGACAGATGCTTAACCGACTGAGCGAACCAGGTGCCCCTGAATAAGTTAATTTTTATGGGGGGTGGGGAGAATAGTGGTTAAGGTCACTGCCTCCGAGGCCAGATGACTTGGGTTCAAACCCAAATTCCAGCTCTTATGAATCCCAAAATCAGTTTCTCCTCTGGAAGAGATGGATAATTATAGTCACTAACTTAGAGAGTTGTAATGAATCTTAAATGAGTAGATATTTTGCATATCTGGGGAACAACTGTTAAGGAGTATCAGGTTTCTTTTCAGGGTGATGAAAATGTTCTGAAAGTAGATAGCAGTGATGGTTGAACAATCTTCTGAATATACTAAAACCACTGAATTGTATGCTTTCAAAGCACTGTATGCTTTCAAAGGGTAAATTTTATAGTATCTGACTTGTATGACAAAAAAAATATCCTGAACAGCACTTAGAACCATGCTTAACTAAGTGCTAAGGAAGTGTTCATCAAATAAAATAAAATATTGAGAAAACCATGAAACTATTATTTTAGATTTAAAAATCTTTATTCTTCAATTCCTCCAGCCTCCCACCACAGGGGATTTTTTAGAGTCCACTTCACTCCTACAGAGCCTTCATCCCTCCCTCCTATGCCTGTACTTTCTTCTAACTCCCCTCCCAGGTGGCTCACTTCCAACTCCAAATTTCCCTCTTTCTGTTACATAAAAAATACCACCCCCCTGAGGCCCTTCACCCCAACTCAGCACCACACTCAATTTTGTGTATCCAAATCAAGAGCCAAAATGCCTTCCATTTAACAAGATTCCATCCTAATTAAAAAGCAATTGTGGTTTATGTTTTCCTTTTTTTTACACAAGTTGTTGTGATAGAAATGATGTATTATGGTTTTTAATTGAAAGAACTCAAGATAAAGTAGAAAGGAAAAACTGGATTTATCAGCCACAGATTGAGGAAGCACAGATGGGTCTGAAAATTCTTATCTTTTTCCTTCTCATCCACTTTTTTTTTTTTTAACAAATTTCAACACATTTTGGCCTCAGATCTTTGTATTTACTGTTCCCTCCATCCCTCCTTTTCCAGCAGGTAGCCACATGACTCACTCTCGTACTCCACTCAGGTCTCTGGTCAAATGTCACCAATTTGTGGCATCTCAGGGTTCCCTGGCTACCCGTGCTGGCACACTGTCTTCCCTGACACTAACACTCCCTCATGCTGCTTTCTTTCCCCTCCACTGCTTGTATTACAATCTTCCATCCTACATGCTACAGTACTGACTTGGTTTTTTTAAGATTTTATTTATTTATTTGAGAGAAAGAAAGAGAGGACGTGCGGGCGTGTGCTCAAGTGTGCGGGAGGGGCAGAGGGAGAGGGAGGAGCAGACTCCCTGATAAGCAGAGAGCCCCATGCGGAACTCCATCCCAGGACCCTGAGATCATGACCTGAGCGGAAGGCAGATGCTTCACCAACTGAGCCACCCAGATGCCCAGTATTTACTTGTTTAGAGTCCCTCTTCCCGCTAAAATGTCAGTGCCCTCGGAGCAGTATTTCGTCTTCCTTATTCACTGTGCTGTCCCCAGCACTGAGCATGGTGCCTGGCACATAGACGACACCCCGTAAATATTCAGTGGATGGAAGAATGAATGAACAAATAAAGGGGTGACACAAGAAGCCAACATTCCACACATATCCAGACAAGGGGTAATCTTTTGCACAGATAGTATCAGTATCCAATGGGTGGTATTCGGGTTCATCTATATCATTTCCCTGGGTACCATGGAGACCTCTAAGAAGCCACTGTTCTGAAATAAAATTACAGGGGAAGATCAGCCAATTCAAAAGTATTCATGCTTCTGTATAATAATTCAACATGAACAGAAAAAGCAGGGAGGTATCAGCCCTACGGTCAGCAACCTTTTATTCTTTTAAGTTTTAAAAACTCACATCTCCTCTGTGCTTGTCCTGCCACTTTCTCCATCAGGTTGAGAGCTCCCCAGAAGAAGAGGCTGGGGGGGCACCTGGGTGGCTCAGTCGCTAAGCATCTGCCTTCAGCTCAGGTCATGATCCCAGGGTCCTGGGATCCAGTCCTGGATCGGGCTCCCTGCTCAGTGGGAAGCCTGCTTCTCCCTCTCCCACTCCCCCTGCTTGTGTTCCCTCTTTCGCTGTGTCTCTCTCTGTCAAATAAATAAATAAAATCTTAAAAAGAAGAAGAAGAAGAAGAAGAAGAAGAAGAAGAAGAGGCTGGGGTGGTAGGGGGCTGTAAGACACAGCTGAGTGTCTGGGAGGGGATGGTTGTAAAAGTGTTTCCCCGAGGTCTGTGAGAGGTTCTAGCAAATTATTGAACCCAAGGCAGGGGGCTCACGGAAACCCCACTTTATAGCCACTTGGTCTGAAGCACCAGTGACAACCTGTTACTTGTGACGGACATCTGAAGAGGGTGAGTCTTGTGGGACTGAGCCTGTAACCTGTGGGGTCCGACATGCACTCCAGGTTGACAGTGTCCGAACTTAAATGAATTGTATGACATCCAGCTGGTGTCCGGAGAATGGTCCATGTGAGAAAAAAACTACATATCTGATCACAGAAGTGTTCTGTGTGAGTGGTAGAGGGGAAACACAAGGTTTGTGTTTGTTTGTTTGTTTTTTCTTATACAACCAACCCCAGGACGGCTGAAGCAGAAGCTCTGGGCATGGGGCCCAAAAGTCTGTGTTCTAACAAACCCAAGAGGTGACACTGGTGCACATTCAAGTTTGAGACCATTGCTCACTTCCCCTGGGAAGTCCCTGAAGTGTCCAACCCTCCTCCACACCTTCCCCCTTGGCAGAATCATTCCACCTGAGCCCACAGCACCAATTTCCAACTAACAAACCCCAGTGCCCACCTCTGTAGCTCTAAATAGCATGTTTATACCATTGTTTCCAGATTTAGACAACATATATTCCCTCCCCACCACAAGGAGTTAGCTCATAATTCCCCTCTCCATTTCAATTTTTGGTATTTATAGCTTGAGGTTTTAGTCCCTCTGTGACTCTTTAGAAATTCAGATGATAAGCTCGACCCTCTATTTCTTGTTCCATCAACTTTCCGCAGGATCTCCTGACCCGCTGCCTTTGTAAGATGCTCATTAGCTCCCATTCCCTCTCTCCATTCCTCGTCCCTCACATCCATTTCACAGTATCTTGTCAAAGCACCTTTGCTTTTATGTTTCTAAACAGTTCTGATTTTCAGTTCTTTCTGACCTCTGAACACAAAAGCTAAGTCCTTCATGCTTGGCCTGGGAGTCAATTCTAAATGTTTAAAATCAAGAAATAGCACTTACATTATTATAGGATTGAGTGTGTAAAGAACATGGCACAGTGTTTGGCATGTAGTAAGCCGTCCATCAATAGAAGTTATTATTGTTATGACAAGGCGAATGTTGTTCATGTGGTAGCCAGCCTCCAAAGTGGTCTCCAGGGATCCTCACCTCCCAGTATTCACATTTTTGTGTAATCCCAAAATGTATCTCAATGAATAGGGTTGACCCACTTGGCCAAGAGGATATTGCAGACATTACACTGTAGGATTACCAAAGCTAGGTTATAAAGAGCACTGCAACTTCTACCTTGTTCTTTGGGATTATTTGGTCTGGGGAAAGCCAGCTGCCATGTTGTGAGGACACTTCAACTGCTCTATGGAGAGGCCCAGGTGGAAAGGAACTGCCAACAGTCAGTACCAACCAGCCTGCCACGTGGGGGAGCCACTTTGGAAGTCGATCCTCCAGCCCCAATCAAACCTTCAGATGACAGTGGCCGTGGCCCACATGATGACAGGAACCTCATGAAAAGTCTTGAGCCAGAACTACCTAGTTAAGTTCGTTCTGACTTCCTGACCCACAGACACTGTAAACAATATAAATGTTTATTATTGTTTTAAGCCACTAAGTGTTGGGATAATGTGTCACGCAGCAATAATAACTATTGCAATTCACCACAGAGTCAGCCATCCTGTTGAAGAGCCATATCTCACAGGACACGGCTAGTTCCAAATGGCAGTATTCCAAGTCAGATAAAGAGATGAGCCTCACTCAACCAGAGGTAGTCCTTTTAGCCTGAGTAAAGACATGGTTTTAATTACCTGCAAAATTTTCTCCTGATCCTAGTGGTAAAACCAAAGCCAACTCTCTGTACATTCTAGGCTACAGTTCAGCATCTCACTGAGACCTTTAAGCTTAGACATTTTAACAAAGGGGAAGGCTTTCCAGAGCTCACCTTTTGCACCGCACTGCCTGCTCCCTCCTCACCTCTTAATGCACTGCAAAAAATCTACTAAGTGGCTTCTTAAAACTATAGGTTCCAGGCCACCATCTGCAGGGATTCTGAATCAGTGACTTTAGTCTGGACTCAGGAATCTGCTTTTTAAAGAGGCATCCTTCAGGAGATCTCAAATGTTGGTGAGGACGTGGAGAAAAGAGAACCCTTCTATGCTGTTGGTGAGAATATAAATTGGTAGCCATTATGGAAAAGACTATGGCAGTTCCCCCCAAAATTAAAAACTGAGCTACCATATGATCCAGCAATCCCACTGCTGGTTATATACGCAAAGGAATTGAAATCAGTATCCCAAAGGGACACCTGCACTCCCATATTCACTGCAGCACTATTCACAACAGCCAAGATGTGGAAACAACCTGGTGTCCATAAATGGATAACTGGATAAAGAAGATGTGGCATTATACAATGGAATACCATTCAGCCATGAAAAAGGAAACCTGCTATTTGTGACAAGAATGGACCTCAAAGGCATTATGCTAAGTGAGATAAGTCAGAAAGAGAAAGACAAATACTGTATGACCTCATTTATATGTGGAATCTGAAAAAAAAAAAAACTGAGCTTGCTAAAACAGGAGTAGAATGGTAGTCACTAGGGGCCAGGGTGTAGGGGAATTGGGGAGATGTTGTTTAAGGGGACAAACTTACAACTAGCAGACACATAAGTCCTGGAGATCTAATGTACAACACAGGGATTACAGTCAACAGTACTGCATTATAAACTTCAAAGTTGCTGACAGGCTAAATCTTAACCATTCTACACACACACACACACACACACACACACACACATAAATCTGGAACATAATAAAGGTGTTACCTGATGCTACTGTAATGACCATATTGCAGTATTTCAGCCCACCAAACCAACGTACTATACACTTTTTTTTTTTTTTTAAAGATTTTATTTATTTATTTGAGACAGAAAGAATGAGAGAGAGAGAGCACATGAGAGGGGGGAGGGTCAGAGGCAGAAGCAGGCTCCCTGCCGAGCAGGGAGCCCGATGCGGGACTCGATCCCGGGACTCCAGGATCATGACCTGAGCCGAAGGCAGTCGCTTAACCAACTGAGCCACCCAGGCGCCCCGTACTATACACTTTAAACTAACCCAATGTTATAGGTCAAGTATGTCACAATTTTTTTTAAAAAGCCGTCCTCCTACCCCCACCCAGTTGATCCTGATGTTGGTCGTCCCCACCCACACTCAGAGAAACGATGCTCTATACACGGTGTCTCCTCTCCCCCCACCGATTAGCTGAAGTGATCGCAGCGTGTGAAATGGGAGTAACACTGTAAGTATTCGAGCATAAATGAGCCAGGCCTTCTCCAAGTCTGAAGCAAAGGACGGCAAGCTGAGCTCCATTATGTAAAATAGGTACAATCACAATCCTTTCTCGGCCTCATAAAAGATCCACCGGTGAATAACTTGGAGATGAATTCCCCTGAAAGACTCAGAGGCTACTCCTACCTCCCAGAGGCTTTTTCTTCTTTTCCCCATTTTTGCAAATCTGAGTGAAGGACATCTGGTTCATTATATCAGGTGGTTAGGACCAAGACTGTTTTTAATGGCTCTTTAAAGTCTCACAGACAATGCAGGGAAAACAACTTGGAAACCTTAAGGGTGAAACAAGAGTCTGGTTCCCTCCCGCTGCATCGCTTGGCTCCGCTCAGGGATGCTGATTCAAAATACTCATTTCCTCCACCTTGTCAATACCCTTGATTATTCGCCACTGAAGTTATTAAAGCAGATTGATGGGCAGAAGCTGAAGCTCTGCTGGTGCCCAGGCTCACTGCAGTGGGTAACAAGATTAGGACTTCGTGCCTTAGTGAAGCATAAAGATTCTATTTTTGAACAGAACCAAGAGATAATCTTGAACAAAGAAACCCACAGGCAGGAAAGTTGAAACTCCTTATCCCAAGAGGAAAGCCCAAAGAGATGAGTGTCCTTTGGGAACTGGCACAGTAATTGTTCTCCACACTAACATTCAATTAGCACTTATAAACTCACTATGATCTACATGTGCAAGATTACTGCAAACAGCACACCAAGGTTTGTGCCTATCCCATGGGCTTTACGGCACTGTTGGCCAACGGGCAATTCCTGGGGCCCCACCTGGAACTCAAATATCTGGCTCAATCTCTAGAGGTGCGGGTTGATTTGTTTGCTTGTTTTTAATTCATTGCCAACATTTAAAAATCAGGAAATTTTAGGGGCGCCTGGGTGGCTCAGTCGGTACAGCATCAGACTCCTGATCAGGTCATGATCTCGGGGTCCTGAGATGGAGCCTCACATCAGACTCCATGCTCAGCTCGGAGTCTGCTTGAGACTCTCTCTCTCCCTCTCGCCCTGCACCTCCCCCTGCACACACTCACATGCTCTCTCTCAAATAGTCTTTTAAAAATTTTTTTAAAAAAAATCAGGAGAGTTTACATTCTTTAGATGCATTTAGCAGGCTTGGGTCAGTTAGCATTTTCTGTGTAGCAACCATTTGTTGTCTCATGATTCTGAGGTTCAGCAATTCGGATTGGGCTCAGCCAGATGGCTGTATGGGTCTGGGCTCGTTCCTGTGTTTACAGTCTGCTGGAGCTCAGATGGGGCTGGCTGGTCTAGGATAGCCTTGGCTGGGATGGCTCACTCTGTTCTACTTGGTCTCCTCCTCCAGCAGGCTAGCCCGGGTTTGTTCACAAGGTGATCATGGGTTTTAGAAGCAACAGCAGAGTATGCAAGGCCCCTTGAGGCCTGGGCTCAAAACTCCCACACCATCACTTCTGCTGCATTCTACTGGCCAAAGGAAGTCATAGGCCAGCCAGATTCAAGGGATGGAAATCTCACTTCACCTCTGAATGGGTGGGGAAGAATCTGTGGCCACCTTTGCAATTTACTACACAGCTCATTTTTTTTTTTTTTTAATTTTATTTCTTTGACAGAGAGAGAGAGAGCACAAGCGGGGGGAGCAGGCAGAGGGGGAGGGAGAAGCAGACTTCCCGCTGAGCAGACAGCCCAATGCGGGCTCCATCCCAGGACCCTGGGATCATGACCTGAGCCCAAAGGCAGATGTTTAACCGACTGAACCACCCAGGTGCCCCAACCGCACAGCTTATCTTAAGAATTCGGTAGATATGACCACCTTGGGCACACAATATGCTAAAGCACACAGCTGGTCCCTTAGATGGGTATGGCAGTGCCCTTCCGCACAAGCCTTGCCCCTGCTGACTCATTTACACACGGTCTGGCTCTGTGGATGTGGCAGGCTCTGCCATTCCTGATCCCAGAACGACCTCCCATCCCACAGATCCAAAGACCCATCCCCAGCCATGAACACAGCTGCTGTGATCACTTTTCACGTCTCAGAAAACATCCCTCTCTTTATCTGTTTCCTCTCCCCGCCCCTCACCCCTTCAGCAATAAAGATCCCATTTTCTGCCGGGAAAATCAATGAGAGGAGGGGGAAGCGAAGAGTGGGAAAGACTTAGGGGGAAGACGGCCCTGGAGCCGGACCACTGGAGTTCCCCTCCAGGTTCTACCACTCCACTCACCTAGTCTGCCTGAGCCTCAGGTTCTCTGCGGGAAAACTGTACCTGTTATGTTCACACACTTCTCCTTGAAGATACTATGTTAGTCGATCTACTCATGTTGCATAAGTGTGGACCCATGGTGGTGTAACAAAAACACTGAGACACAAATCAAAAGTACAACGACAACCCAAAAAAGCACTGAGTGAGTGGTAAGGTTATTTCCATGTTCGGCTCTGAATTTAAGGCAGGCTTCCTACAAAAGGGAATTCACGACTCAGCTGCGGAAGCAACTCCCTGAACGGTCGGGGGGGCTCGACTGCGAAGGGGGCTGACTTCAGCAGCTGTGCTTGCAAAGGGTAACTCGCCGCAAACCTGCGTCCGGCAGGCGCCTCACCTCTCGCGCTCGGAGCCTCGGGAGAGCCTGCAGCGCCACCTGCTGGGCGAGGACGCCTAGGACAGGGTTATCGGTGCGCCCGGCCGCACTTCTGAGGGTAAATCCGCGACGGTCCCTCACCCGGAACCACCTGCACGCACCACCCAGCTGCATGCCAGCGGGCCTGGGTCCCCTGACGCCCGCTCCCGAGGCCCAGCTCTGCAATCCCAACCACCTTCGGAACTCAGACCACCTTTATGCGCGAGGGCGCAGTCCTCAGCCCCTGAGCGTGCCCTAGATGCTGCGGGGAAGGGCTTCAAGGAGCTCGCGTTGTGCGGGAAGAAAGGAAGCCCCCCTCCCACGTGAGGGAGGGCCCTGCAGCCCCAGATATCCCTCCCCTAACCTCCCTAAGCCTCCACTGCCTCATCTGCGAAATGGAAATGATAATGCCAACCCCAGGGGTGCTTGTTAGGTGCAAATGGGACCATCCAGAAGGGCCCAGAGCCTAGGAGCAGTATGCAGGAAGTAGCAGCGAGTAATGTCAGGCCTGAACCTCCTCTGCATTATAGTAATATAATAACAAGAACGATAAGTAGTGGTCCTCTCGTCCAGCAGGAGTCAAATAGCAGGTACTGTGGCTTTATTACCTACCGAGCTCTATTCCAAGAGCCTTACCTGCGTGGAAACTCAAGCATTTCCTTGAAGTCATAGGTAACATTTATTATTTTATTTTTTTAAAGATTTTATTTATTTGAGAGAGTGTGACAGAGAGAGAGAGGGCATGAGCAGAGGAGAGGGGCAGAGGGAGAAGCAGACTCCCCACTGAGCAGGGAGCCCTATGCAGGCTCGATCCCAGGGTCTTGGGATTGAGCCCCACATCAAGGCTCCCTGCTCAGCGGGGAGCCTGCTTCTCCCTCTCCCTGCCGCTCCCCCTGCTTGTGCTCTGCCAAATAAATAAAATCTTTTGGGGGGGGGGAACTAAACAAATCAAATGGCTTTGGTCCTCTCCCCCCCCCCCATAGCCCTCCAGGATGCTTTTGCTGCCTGCTGAGTTCCTCATTGGCATGGTGGCCCTAGGTATGGTATTCGTCCCCCATCTTACAGAGAGAAAATGGTAAAGATGTATTAGGCTAATGACTTCAAATCACTTGCTTGTCACTCCCAGAAGCCAGTCAGTGGAGGTGCCAGCCTAGAGCCCGGTGTTCCAGGCCACACTGAGCAGGGTCAAAACCCGAGTAACAGTGCCCAAGCGTGAGGCCAACAGAGGACGGCTAATGAGCAACACTTTCAAACTGCTGGGAGGCAAATGAGAGATTGGTGCGTGCACACACGCATTCCCTGGTCATAGTACCAACATCACTTTATTTTTTTTTATTTTTAAGATTTTTTTTTAAGTTTATTTATTTGAGAGAGAGAGCGAGCATGAGAGAGCACGGGGGGGGGGGGGGGGGCAGAGAGAGAAGCAGACTCCCCGCAGAGCAGGGAGCCCAGTGGGGGACTCGATCCCAGGACTCCAGGATCATGACCTGAGCCTACCGCGCGGAACCGACTGAGCCACCCAGGCGCCCCCAGCATCCCTTTCAAACGTCCCTGCACGTCCAAGTCTGAGAACTGGCCCCGCGTGGTTGCCCAGCCGAACGCAACTCGGTTGCCACTGATGTCTCGCAGACCCTGGAATAGAACCCTTACAAAGGGAGAATCTCGACTTACCCCCCAGGCCGGCTCTTCCCCAGTCTCCCCCAGTCTTCCCCACTCCGCCGGTGCCCGGCCGCCCCTCCGGAGCTCGAGTGAAGTCCTGCAGCCATCCGTGCTGGTTCCAACGCCGGAGTCCCCGCGACACCCGAAACTGGCCCGCGCACGGAGCGCAGAGAGACACGGGAGCCATGCAGGCCGCCCCACCGGCAGGTGGCAGTTGTAGGCAGCAGAGGAACCTAGGGAGGGGTAGCTGTCCGCCCCCACCGCCAGAAGCTTAAAATTTACACAGAGGTCCCAGCCCAGCTCAGTTGGCGTCCTCAAGGCCGTGACCTCGAAAATGGCTCCCTCCCGGGATGGGTGGTTGGCGGTAAACTCCACGGACTGGGTGGGGCCACCTGGCGGGTCAGCCCGGGGTCACGTGCTCTGGGTGACCTCGCAGCCAATCCCGGGGTCCTCTCTCCTTGCCCCACCCCCAGGCTTCCCGCGTGTCTTTCACATCCTCCCACGTGGCCCCTGTCTCCACCCGAGCCCAAGGCACCTTCTCTCTCCCCCTCGCTCTCCCTCCCCCGGACATGTGCAAAACCTCCCACCCAGGCTCCCCGCTTCTCATCCTGCCTCCTCCGACCCATTCCCCACACAGCAAGCACGCTCATCGGATTGTCTCACTCCAGGGATGAAAGCCCTGCAACTTTTAACCACTGCGTCTAGAATAAAATCGACTGCTCTGGCCCCCGGCAACCTTTTCCAGCCCGGCCATGCCCCTCACTCCTTGTGCCCCGGCCACTCAGGCCTCCTCTGAATTGCCTGCCCCCCCACACGCGAAGCTGACCTCTTCAGAAATGCACCCCTGCCGTCCCTCTGCTCGGCAGCCTCTTCCCACTGAAAGCTCCCCGTCTCCTTCTTTGCATGCTTCGGGTGGCCGATGCCTCTTTCTTGAGGAGGCCTTTCTGATCACCCAGTGCCCACCCCAATTCAGGATGCTCTCCTCACTGGGCTATTTGTTCACTGTCCATCAGCCCCACCCACTGAAGCTCCATAAGAGTGAGGACCATGTGGAGCCATCCATCCATATAAATGGTACAATATTGGGCAGATCATAGATGCTCAACAAATACTTGAGGGAGGAGAGGAGCAGAGGGAGGGAGGGACAGAGGAATGGAATGAGAAAACAGCTATAACCCTATAGGAGAAGAACCATTAATTATTAATATACTTTATAATAATATTAGCTAACACCAACATAAGCCTGCTCTAGGCCAGACTGTATTCTAACACTTTACACGTTTCAATACATTTACTCCTCACAATTACCCCATCATGTACCTGCTATTACTATACCCATCTCGTAGACGCAGAAACTGAGGCACAGGTTAAAAATCATTTCCCAGGGCGCCTGGGTGGCTCAGTTGGTTAAGCGACTGCTTTCGGCTCAGGTCATGATCCTGGAGTCCCTGGATCGAGTCCCGCATCGGGCTCCCTGCTCGGCAGGGAGCCTGCTTCTCCCTCTGACCCTCCCCCCTCTCATGTGCTCTCTCTCTCTCATTCTCTCTGTCTCAAATAAATAAATAAAATCTTAAAAAAAAAAAAAATCATTTCCCAGTGTCATACAGGAAGAGCTTGAACCTGGGCTTCACACCAGACTCCTTACTCTCAACCTCCACTACGAAGACCCTAAATGTCCGTCACATGGGGAAAGGGGCAAACCACTCTGCCAGGGCCACCACAGGGAATACAGTGCAGCCCTTTCAAGAAAGATGAGGCTGCTCTGGACTGACCCACACGGACAGATGTCCTTGATAGGACAGTGGCTGAAAAAGCAAAAGAAGGACACATAATAATCCCATTTTGGGGAAAAAAAAAAAAAGAAGTCAAATAAAAGAGCAACTAGATGCCATTGTTCACACGTAGGAACCTGCCTGGAAGGATACAAAAGCACTAACACTGGCTGAAGCTAGGAGGGCCTTCCCTGGTTCTCTTGCTGCCAGCTCAGGGCAAACGGAACTCTTCCGTGACATCTGCCCAACCGGCCTATCTGAAGCCACCCTTCCCCACCCCCCGTTACTCCCCTGTCCCTTACCTGATTTCCATATGGAAGTTACTGCTGCCGGACCTCATAGAGTAGACTGACTTGTTTAATGTCTGTCTATATAAGGGTAAAAAAAATTAATTTTCCGTGGTGCAAAAAGAGAAGAGACCCTCCCCTCCTTCTTAGAGTATTTCCTTTAGAAAATTTGAAAATCCCTTTTCTGCCCCTGTGAGATGCATGCAAACCTTTTTAAAGGTGCAATAAGCTCTTGCCAGCTGTACAACCCAAAAACGGGTTTCTTAAGCGTCCGAGACTCTAGTCTGAGAGCCATATCTTTGAAATATAAACATGAAGAAAGATAGTAGCCTGAACTCCCAGTCTAGGTGAGGGTCTCACTTAGGTGGCTAGCTCCCTGTTATAATTACATGCTTGCCATAGAGACATGAGAAGTTTATTATTCCTTCAGATAGAGACAATTAGCAATCACAAACGGCCGTCCCAATTACCAGTGGATTTAAGATGAACTATGTGCGACAAATGGTGCTGTCAAGTCCCCTTATTTGAGAACTAGTTATCGTTTATCTCGAGGACGGGATGTAAATGCGTTGCATCTGCTGAGCTGCATAAAAGGGCGAGATTTCTTTCTGTCTTTGCAATCTCTTTAGTGAATTGCCTGTGATAGGCATCACATTCTGGCTTAGTGTTTATTCAACAATAAAAATGCTTTCTTTCTCTTTTGTGGAAAGGTTTTCTGGATTGGCAGGCGATTTTGTTTTTGAATTCTATTTCCCCACCATCTCTTCCCTAGTAGATCATGAGCTCTGTGGGACTTTTTTGTCTTCCTAGTTCAGGTGTCCACAGCACCTGCAAAGGTCCCCAGCACTGAGGAGATGTTCAAAACGTGTTTATTGAATGAATAAACAAATAAACCCGTCATCGCGTTTGAATTTTATTTTTTACTTGCAATGAGCAAGTATTATTTGTTATAATCAAAAAAAAAAATCAATTGAGCTTTTAAAATCACCACAATCCCAATAGAACAGATAGGCTGCTGGTTTGCTTTATGGATATTGATTTTACATCCTGTGAGTCCTCAAGCTTCTCAGATGTGAGTTGTAGTCTTTAAATCGTGACTAGGAACTACTCCAGACATTCTCATTAGCAACCATTTCAGACATCATACAAAAAAAAACAAAAAACCTCAGACATCATAGTCCCAGTTAATCCAGATCCTTCCTATGCACTGAGAATGATCTGTTTGTTTGTTTTAATTTATTTGTCAGAAAGAGGGAGAGCACAAGCAGGGGGAACGGCAGGCAGAGGGAGAAGCAGACTCCCCGCTGAGCAAGGAGCCCTATGTGGGACTCGATCCCAGGACCCTGGGATCATGACCTGAGCCAAAGGCAGACCTCAACCAACTGAGCCATCCAGGCATCCCAAGAATAATCTGTTTTTATCTCAAGGACAGTCAAGAGGAGATTCTTTGGTGCATCTCAACACCTCCATCCTCCAACTCCAAAAGCTACCACTTTTCTCAAGGCGAGGTTTATAAGCAGCATCTCTCCCTAAGCGGCTTCACTGAACTGGACATTCAGGTCCCATGCCCTGTACCCTCCACCCCGAGGCCTTTACTTACATCTAGCTCACACCATTCACCCTCTTCTCCGAATGAATGAATGAGTAAATGAATGGATGAATGAATGAATGAATGAATGAATGAATAGAAACAATAATGGTCCCCATGTGTATTACGATTAGCTTTCCAGAGGCACTGTATGTTCCAGGCCCTGTGCCAAGCACCCTATGTGCATGATTTCCCTTAATCTTCAGAGCAAACCTGTGAGGTGGGTACAGGTCCCCACCTGTATTATTGTTCCCATTTCACAGATGAAGAACTGAGGTTCACAGATGCTAAGTGACTTGCTTAGTCTCATGGTTAGTACACAGTAAAGTGGGGGCACACCCCAGGCCATCTGACCCCAAAGCCCCAGCCCTTGGCTCCAAACTACAAAATGTCATTAGTTTCAAAGCACTGGATCAATCCTCTACCTTATTTGTGCAAAAAAGAGGAGAAAACCCAACCAGGCAGGAACATGGGGCAGGAGGATTCAGAATCCCCTTAACAACTCACATTGTCTGACCTCCTGCCACAGGCCAGGCCCTAGGGTAAGCACTTGAAAGATGTGATCCCATTCAAGCCTCTCACCAGCACCAAGGTTCTTACTATTACTGTCCACGTTTCAGAGGTAAGGACCACAAGGTGTTGAGATGTGAAGTGACTTGCCAAGGTGCCACAGTTAGTTAAGTGGCTGACTCAGAATCAAATCCAGGTAGGTCTGTCCCCACAGCCCATGTTCTTAGCCATGATTCTTCCTCAAAGAGATGGAGAAAAGCAGAGAAGGTGACCCAAAGTCGGTCCAAGTGCAAACCGGGAGGGAGTTCCCACAGGGTGAGCCAGAAGGAGAAAGTGAGAGGCCACAGCTACCACTGGTGACATTTCCCCACACTGGCTTAAGGGCGGGGTGGGGGGTGTCCCATGTCCTAGGAATGGAGGAGCTTAAGGGCTTTTTCTGTGTTTGTCATCTCAATGACTAGAGCCCTGTCCCGTACTTCTTCTCTAGTCCCCTTTGTGCCTAGCCCAGCACCAAACACCATGTGGATCCTCAATGCCCAGTTTCTGAACAAATGAGTGAATGCCCACCTCCCTTTACAAGAGACTATATGTCTCAAGTTTTCACGGTTTCCATTCAAAAGTGGTCTACAAGGTACCTGGGTGACTCAGTAAATTAAGCATCTGACTCTTGATCTCAGCTAGGGTCTTGATCTCAGGGTCATGAGTTCATGCCCCACTGGGCATGGAGCCTACTTAAAAAAAAAAAAAAAAAAGCAGTCTGCAGAGTCATGTTTTCCACTCTGCCCTCCTCCTTCCTTCATTGTGCCCCACAAGGCCACTTGTGTCGGGATAGAGGGATGGGGGCTGGGGAGTGAAGCCTCGGGCCATACCACATCTGTCATGCACACATGGGGTTAATTTTTGTCCTTTTAGGAAGCCATAGAGAGCCACATTACAGAGAAAGAAATCTGAGGTTCAAGGAGGTTACATACCTTCCTCTGGGCCACATGGCTAAGGGTCATGAACTCCAGAACTCACCTTTGACCTGTTTGCCTCTGAAGACCCTGCCTCATGGAGGGACAGGAATCAGTAGGCACCGAGTGATGGCAGCAAACCCCATACACGTCGTCAGCACCCAGTAAGTACGTGTTGAGTAAGCCGGTAAATGAATGGATGAGATTGTTTCAAGGAGAGGGTTACTAACAGGATCTATTGCTACAACACATTAGAAATAATGGGTATGGAAAAAAAGGGCTAGGAAACTTGGCCATTAAGTCCAAGTTATTAAAAAAAAAAAAAAAAGGAAATCACCTATATATATCCATTATAATCTATATTAGTCTGCTTGGGCTCCCGTAACAAAATACTACAGACTAGGAGACTGCGGACTTAAATCCCAGAAGTTTATGTCTCACAGTTCTGGAGGTTGGAAGTCCCAGATCAGGCCGTTGGCATGAACAGGGTCTGGTGAAATCCCTCTTCCAGGCTTGCTGACCATGTTCTTGCTGTGGCCTCACATGGCAGGCAGAGAGTGAGTTCAGGGTCTCTTCCACTTCTTTTTTTTTTTTTTTTAAAGATTTTATTTATTTATTTGAGACAGAGAGAATGAGAGACAGAGAGCATGAGAGGGAGGAGGGTCAGAGGGAGAAGCAGACTCCCTGCCGAGCAGGGAGCCTGATGTGGGACTTGATCCCGGGACTCCAGGATCATGACCCGAGCCAAAGGCAGTCGCCCAACCAACTGAGCCACCCAGGCGCCCCCTCTCTTCCACTTCTTATAAGGGCACTAATCCCATCATGAGAGCCCATGCTGTAACCTAACCTAACCCTATTTACCTTCCAAAGTCCTCATCTCCAAATACTATCATACTAAAGGTTAGCGCTTCAACACAGGAATTTGGACGGGTGGGTTGGAGGGGGAATACAAACATTCAGGCCATAACATCCATTACTAGGAGACTGGATTACATAAATCATGATGCATCAACACTACAGAATGCTCTATGGCCTTGAAATAATATTCCACTATTGTGGTTTCAACAGGAAAGACATCAGTGACATGTGAAGTGAAAAAGTCATGTTATAATACAATTATCCAGCATGACCCCATTCTTCTCAATACCAGGGACAATGGGTACTTTGGTAAGACCTGGATCCTGTGGCCAACGCCTGACCAGAGGGCAGGTGGAGCACTGAGATTTTGACAGCCTCTCCCAAACTACGACAGGGAGGGGAACTCTTCAGTACAAAGAGGGAGCTGAGTAGACAAAAAGGAAGAACTACCAGCCACGTTTTCATTTCTTGAGTCCTTACCTCCATGCCAGGCCCAGTTCTATAAGCCCTGAAATGTGTTATCACATTTAACCTTCACAGCGCCCTTTGAGATGGGTGCTGTTACTCCCACTTCCTACAAGGGAAGAAGCAGAGACTTAGTTGGAGTCACTTAGCAAAGGTTCAGGGCAGAGCCAGGCTCTAAGCCCAGCCTGGACTGCACCAAAGCCATGAGGCTAATCACCAAATCCTAAAACAACAAGGCATTCCTTTCTCTGTGTCACTCGTTGCCAACACAGCAGCGGGCACACAGTCATAGAATAAGAAATGCTGATTGGAAATGAACAGAGAGGACGCAAGAAGTGATGGATGGGGGTGGTGGTGGTTGGGTTTGCCTCGGGAAGAGGGACAAAAACAGAAGGAGGACTCCAGACAGGCCAAAAACATTTGGAACAGTCACATCTAACAAAACAGCTTCACCTAACAGAGAGAAAGAGAACGGGAATAAAAATGCTCCTGTCCGCAGGAAGACTTAGGTATGGTCAGAGAACATGCCTTGGGAGAAGACACAGCAATTGCTCCCAAACACTGCCCACTGTCCATTTTAACACAGTCCCCCTGCTTGGGCTCAGGAATCTCTTCCCCACATTCCTATAGAAACAAGCCTCATGAGTAATCACAGGCCCCCCACCCCAGAGCAGATTAATAACGTGTTCCCCCTTGGAAACTAGGAAAAGGGGTTCCTCTGATGGAAAGGAGGAAATTTCTTCCTTCAGCACCTCATCCCCTTCCTCCTCAACACTTGACACACACACTCGAGTATGCTGCTTCCCACTTGCACACATGCATTCCCATGTTATTCACTCTCTGCCACACACACACACACACACACAAACACACACGCAGCCCTGTGGCACCATCTGGGAGTTACCACCCCACCTCCCAGCAGACATCCTCCTCTAGCTCTCTGCGAACTGAACCTCAACTGTGTTAGGAAGACAATGTGCCTGCTCCTAAGCCAACTCTGCTTCCTTTTGCCAGATTCCCTTGCAGCTAAGAGTGATCATGTGACACAGTTCTAGTCAATGAGACAGAAGGGGCTTCTTCTAGTGGGGGGCGGGGGCAGGGGCGGAGGCAGGGTCCAGAAAGGGTTTTTATTTGCTGCCCTACTGAATTAGGGCACATTGATCCCATCTCTCTACAGAACCTTCCTGGCAGAAAAGCTAAAGATTCCCAGACTCCTTTGCAGCTGGGCTTCTGGATATGAATTCGTTTCTGCCAATTGGATGCACTTGCACAATATTTTGAAGGCAGAAAAGGGGCGGAGACATCTTCCTGCGGTTTGGGCTCTTTGCTGCTGGTAAACAAGTTTGCAGAGATTGGGGTTTTCTGCAGCAGAGTTCAGGTGTCCAGTCGCCAGGCCACGGGTGTGGACAGGCAGTCGTGGCAGAGACAGCAGCCTGGCTGCCTTTCCAGGGTCCGGTGACCTGTTCTGTGGGAGCTGGAAACCAGGTGCAGTGGTGGCAGTTTCCTGAACCCTGGATCACAGCTATGGCAGTGCGTTCTAGAGCTCATTCATTCCACTGGCCAACTCCTGATGCCCACCTTCCCAGCTGTGGCTGGTCAGCGTTGCTGTGTCCAGGCAGTCTTTCCTGGGGGCCGCGCCTAACGCCCACTCCTCTAGCTTTTCCAGTGATTTTCCAAGCACTAATTCCCTGTGCTAAATTATTTTCTGCCTAAAATAGCGAAGATCTAGCAACATTTAGAATCCTCTGGTTTCAACCAAAAAATGCTAAAGATGTCAGGCATGAAAAGTGTATGTAGAGGCCTCAGGGAAGGCACCATTTCTTCGAGCCTGTTTCTTCTTCTGTAGAAGCCCAAAGATTATTATTATCATTATCATCAGTTAATAGTTATTGAGTACTGTGGCAGATTGTATCTCTCAAAGATGGTCCCAACAGTACTTCCCATCCCATAAGCCTTCCACAGGTGACCTCGCCACTTTCCGTCACGTCGGAGGAGTCTAACCCCCTCGCTCTTGAATCTGGGCTGCCCTCCGATTCTGCTGCAACCAACAGAATACAGCCGAAGCCACACCACCTAAACTCCGACAAGGAAAAGGCACGAACCACCCGCCCGGTAAACTCCGCCAGGCGCTCAGGGCCCGGGCCCGCCCACTCTGCGCGGGGCTCAAGCTCCAGAGGGGCGGGGGCGGGGCCTTGGAGGGACCCCGCGGCTCGGCCCCGCCCACCCCGCGTGCGGCTCGGCTCCGAGGGGCGGGGTCTGGAGGGCGGGGCCTGGAGGGATGGCGCGGGTCCGGTCCCGCCCACGCCGCTCTGGGCTCCGGCTTCGGCGGGCCCCGCCCACCGGCACTCGCTTCCCCCTCCGGTCAGCTGCGCCCGTGGTAGCGCTTCGCCGCGCGCCATGGCCGGGCTGCTGGCGCTGCTGGGTCCCGCGGGCAGAGTGGGCGCCCGGGTCCGGCCTCGCGCCTCCTGGCTCCTGGGCGCCGCCGCTCCCTACGCGCCGCGCCCCCTGTTGCTGCAGCTGCTCTGGCCCGGGCCCGACGCCCCGCTGCTGCGCGCGGTCCGCGGGGACAGCCGCGACCGCCAGGTAAGCCTCCCCACCCCCACCCCGGCCCCCGGGCGCCCGGATCCCGGTCCACCTCCGCCGAAGGAGAGCTTTACTCGCCCAGCTGTACGAGACCGACCCCCCGCCCCGGGGTCCCCGAGGCCCCAATCCCTACAAGCCAAGGGAGCGATCCTCCCAGTTGACAGCCGGAGAAACTGAGGCTCAGGGAGGTCTGGTGATCTGCCCAAGGTCACACAGCCTCTGACAGAGCCCCCGCGGCCGGCACAGCGGCGGCAGCCCAGAGAATTGTCGCTGGGGCCTGGACTTGCTAGCAGCGTGCTCACATGGCTGTCAGAGTTGTTTCCCCTTCAAGTGGCGCTAGAGCCTCCTCCGCACTGGGCCCAGGAGAACGGCCCCGGGGGTGCTGCTCTCTTGAACACCCTCGCATCGCTTGCTGCTACTCCCTATTTATCTAAGCAAAAGAGCAGGCCTCCCTCCCAGGCTGCAGGCGAGACTCGCGCAAGAAGCAGTGTCGTTCTGTCCTGTTTCATTTCGGTTGCCCTCTATCTATGGTAAGTGAAAACTGGTTTCCCTTCAGAAAAGTAATAGGGACTTTCTTTAAAAAAAAAAAAAAAAATTTTTTTTTTTTAGTTTTTTTTTCTCTTTTTAAGTTCGTCTCCTGAAAGAAAAACAGTAGTAAATAGCGCAGTCTGGAGACACAGGACTGACGAGTTGGGACACGCAGAACCTGGCTTCCTGCAGCCCTTTTGCCTAGGGATGGGATCCCTCCGCTCACCAGCCCTGTGACCTCACCCCAAGTAGGCTGAAGGCTCTGAGCCTGTTTGCTGACCTTTCAAAGGGCTAAAGATAGCAGCTTCCCAACTAGAGTTTGGGGGACAGTCCCATGAGCTGAAGCAGGCCTGAGCACAGTGCCATGGAGCTTCCTGAATGAATGTTCCGTGGGGATTTGACTCACACCCTTACCATGCCTCCTGCCTTCTTCTCCCCCCATCCAACAGGCAGCAGATCTTGTCCCTAAATCCTGAGCCCTCCACACATACCTGGTTGCCTCCTAGTGACTCTTCCTGGATCAGCCCACCTGTCCCTTCCTCCAGGAAGCCTTCCCTGACCACCAGTGATGCCTTGGGTGCCTCCACTGGCCTCCCTCAGTCCCATGGGTGTGCTTCCTCTCTGCACTCATCATCTGGAATGGTCTCCTGACTTGTTTGTCTGTCCCATCAGCCACATCAGTTTTGCCCCCAGCCCAGGCCTTGGCACTGGCAGGCGTGTGTGTGTGTGTGTGTGTGTGTGTGTGTGTGTGTGTGTGTGTGAGAGAGAGAGAGAGAGAGAGAGAGAGGAGAGCATACGCGAATATGCATATGTATGTGCATGATATGTGTATACAGTAGTAACAAGTGCGGTCTCAAGACTCCGCGTATTCCTGTCTCTATTCAATAGTTCTGTGGCCTTGATCAAATCTCCCCACTTCTCTGTTTCTCAGTTTCCTCGTCTGTAAAATGGGATGTTAATAATTCACATTTCTTGGAGCACGGGTGTGAAACCTGACATCGGGTACATTCTGAATTAATGTTAGCTGTTGATGTTACTGTCACAGTAAATGTATAAATCACAGGGCTCCCATGAGCTGTGCTTGTTTCTCCTGCTGTCTGGTAGATGGGCAGGATCCGAGTGGGATCAGAACCTAACAGGATGTTAGGACAAAAGATACTCATCATTCTAAGTGTCATCTCCCTGAGAAAATACATCTCTCGTGGGGCCTGGGAGCAGGTGCAGGGGTCTCCCCTGTCAGCTGCTCCTGGCTACCCACAGGCACCTTGTTTTGGGCCATTGGGAGGAGGGAGTGCAGCTAGGGTCTCCAGACGTGCCAGGATTTTAAGTAAGTACCTGAGAGACCTTCCCGCGTCTGCCTTTAGCGCGGTCTCCACTCTAACTGGGAGGAAGGAGGTAAAGCCACAGGAGAATCCTGCCTTTTTCACTTAACCTGATTCACGTCTTGTCACCTGGCAGAGCCTGCCTACACTTACACTGTGGGAGAGGAATCTTAGGCAAATGATTTGCTCTCTTTGAGCCCCAGTGTCTTTTGTCAGTTCTTGCTCATGTGCTGTGTCTTCAGGGAGCCCCTCCTTAGTGACCTTAAACTGGCAGCATCCCTCCCCACAGTCCTCCCCGTCTGCCTCCCTTCCTTGATGTTTCTCCATAGCACTCGTCCTATCTAGCAGCCCTGATACTTTCCTTTTCTGTTTATTGTCCCTCCCCTCCCCACTAAACCATAGGCTCCCTGAGGGTAGAGTTTTGTCTGTTTCATTCAGACACTTAGAGCAGCACCCCCCATAGAGCTGTTATCCATGAGTAAGTGAGGAGCACAGCATAGTTGTTTAGAGCAAAAGCCTTGGAACCCGCAGGTTTAGATCCCACCTCGGACAGGTAATTCCTGTGTGACCCTCTGAAAGTTACTCAACCTCTCTGGGCATCCAGGATCCTCCTCTGTTCAGTAAGGATGACAATAGTGCCTATCTCACAAGGTTGTTGTGAGGATTATCTGAATTAATATTTTCAAAGTACTCAGAAGAGTGCTTGGTACAAAATAATCACAATGTAGTGTTGTGTTTAGTATTATTACTTATTGAATGAATGAAAACAGATGTCACTCTAGACAATGTGAGCAACATCTTTGCCTTATTCTTCAAACCCTCCTGCCCCTTCTAATATAGCCTTTTATACTTTAATAAGTATTTGGCTTGGGGGTGGGGGGAGGTAATCTCTCTCTCTCTCTCTCTCTCTCTCTCTCACCACCCCCCCCCCCCACACACACAGGCATGGATATAAAAGCGCTTGGCTCAGTACAGACACTAGGGGATGTATAATGTTACATGCACCCAGAGCATTGCCTAACATATCACAGGTACTTAGGGTGATATTTTACAGAGATGAAGGTCTGAAAAGTTTCCATTCCTTGCAAGCCACCCCTCAAAAATTCCTTTATTTTAGTTTCTTCGTTCTCCTCCAGGGTTAGGAAGAAAACCGAATGGCTCACAGTGCTTAAAGATACCTCCTTTTACCACAATAAAAGGAAGAAAATTGTCCCAAGATTCTAACTCTAGAAAGTTAACAATGAACCCTGCTGCTAGCTAACAGGAAATTGTCCATTGTGTCTGAATATTTTATCCCTCCCATTGTTTTGCAGGAGATGCAGATTATTCTGTAGCTGGAAGTCTGGCTGCCTCTTTATTTTTCTTTTTTGGCCAAAAGGCCTTTTGCCAAAATAGAGGTTGTAAAGAAAAGAGCCCTCAACAGAGACAGCTCCACTCGGCTGTGGTGAATGGACAGATGGGACGTAATTCAGTTTGGTCGGGCCAAGTGTCAAGGGTGGGAAATGGAAGGGGCTTTCTCCCTCCTCAGCCTCAGAACGTTGTTTGGCACTTGGGCTGTAGATTGTAGATCATTGTGCTATCAGCGCTTGACGTCTGGAGAGCAGGGCTTCCTCGGCAGCCGAGAGGCGGGTGGGGCCTTGTTTATCAGAAAGAAGCGAACCTGAGCTCTGAGCAGCCGTTCTGGCCGGTGGGAGGCAGAGCCAGGCAAAAGCTTTGAGGAAAACGGGAAGTTAGACGTGCTAGCCAACCTAAAGGACACTGGCTGGTTTTCCTTCTCCCCGCCAAAGCCTTGAAGTCCGGGAGAAGTGTTCCAGAACTTTAGGAGTGTTCAGCTCTTACAGGACACGAAGTCGAGTCTGACTGCAGAAGCCATGTGGCCTCGAGGTGGCCAGTGCAGTGACCCGTCCAGACACTGCCAGCCTGCTCACCACTCGCCCCCGAACCTCAGTCTCCCGCCTGTCAAAGTGGGAGCCACAGAGGTGCCCACATCATGGGGTTACCATGAGGGTTTTTATGAAATGACGCCTTTAAAGCGCTAAGCCCAGCACCTGGCTCAATAGAGGGGGGGGGGCCTAGCCTGAGGACACAGGTGGTTTCCCTAAAACCTTTCAGAAGAGGTTCAGCGCTCCTGCCTATCAGAATGCACTCTCTGAGGGGCGCCTGGTTGGCTCCGTCGGTGGAGTACGTGACTCTTGATCTTGGTGTTGTGAATTCGAGCCCCACGCTGGGTGAAGAGATTAAAGATAAAAAATCTTGAATCAAAAAAAAAGGTTGGGGGGGCTGCACCTGGGTGGCTCAGTGGGTTAAGCGTCTGACTCTTGGCTTTGGCTCAGGTCATGATCTCAGGGTCCAGCTGCACACTCAGTGGGGAGTCTGCTTGAGATTCTCCCTCTCTCTTCCTCTGCCCCTCCCCCTCCACGTGTGCATGCTCGCTCTAAAAAAAAAAAAATGCACTCTCTGAGATCCATGACTCAGTACTGGATCTCAACAGCCCCTCCCCTTCTATTAAGTCTCTGTTTTCATAACTCTGAAAGTGGCCGTAACATTTGATTCCCAGGAATGTGAGCAGCGTTTAATGAAATTGAGATGAATTCCAGGAACGAAGCTTATGGGTAGGAGTCCCCCGTCGGATGCACAGCAGGTGCATCTGAGGGCCAGGGAGGGCCCCCCTGGAGAACATGCTGAGGGTGGGAAAGCCTGGCAAGGTGAGGCAGGATTGGTAAGCAGGGGTTTACCTGGCAACCCCGGGCAATTGATAACTAATCCCAGTGCCCAGGCCTCACCCCAGAGCACAAAATCTGACTCTGGGCACCTGGACATAGGTACAAATGGACCAGCAGCACTTGAGCCACCTGGGAGCTCATGAGAAAAGCCACCTGCCCCCCCTACCCCGCCCCATATGCTTGGTCAAAGCTCAAGCCCACAGGGCAGGGGCTTCTGAAGCAGGGCAGGGCTGGGAGGTCCCCTGCAGCCCCGGGGAGCCTTGCTAGGTTTGGAGGTGCTGCTCCGGACCCCTGTGTTGTTTCATTTTCGTTTGGGGAGTCCTGTGCCTCCCTCCTGGGGACTCTGGGCTGTCATACTCCTCCCTCTTGCCTTTGAAGTGCAGCTCGGGTGCAGCCCGCTCTAAAAATATGAAGGAAAAACCAATCGTGTTGCGAGGCAGAAACTGGAGCTCACTGACCCAGATACTTCCTCCCAGGAAGAGCTCTGAGACAGGTCATTAAGATTTAAGAAATCTTTTCATAAAAAAGGCACTCTCCATATTGAGAAGGAGGCTTTTTTAAAAGAAATCCAGCATTCTTGGGTTTTTTGTTTCTCCCAAATATTCCAGGCCCTGTAGGTGCTCAATAAATGTTAAGAGAAGCCAAGTCCGGTGGTTTGTTTCTGTGCAAATCCCAGCCGGTGTGTTTGTGGCCTCGGAATCGGCCCTCCCTGTATCTGCTCAGATATCCGGGGTAATCCCTGATTCTGGTAGTAAATAGACCGTAGCTTCTGCTCCATTTTATTTTGCACCCACTGTCCTTGTTTTGTAGAGTCTAGGATGGTTGTCGCGTGCTCAGGCTGTGGACCCAGATAACCTGGATTCTAGTTTTGGTGACTTTGGGCCAATTCTTCGGTCTTTGAGGCCTGTGTTGTTCCTCAGGAGAGTGGGAAGAAAACAGTATCTACCTAGAAGGTGATCGCAAGGATGAAAGCCGACAGCAGAAGGAGAGAAGCATCTGAGCACTGCCTGGCTGGCAGACAGTGCTCGATAAAGCACCATCGGTGTCCCCAAGTGTGTGAGCCCCAAGGTTTTAGTTACTGTTGATGCTCTAACAGCTCACCAGAAATCCAGTGGCTTAAAACAACACACATTTATTACCTTACAGGTCTGGAGGCCAAATGTCCAAAATGGGTCTCAATGGGCTTAAGTCAAGGCATGGGCAGGGCTGGTTCCTTCTGGAAGTTCTGAGCGAGAATCCATTTCCCGGCTTTTCCAGCATCTAGAGGCCACACGCAGTCCTTGGCCTGCGGCCCCTTCCTCAGATCTCTGACTCTGCTTCTGTGCTCACATCGTCCCTGAACCCCCCTGCCTCCCTCTCTTCACTGATAAGGACCCTTGTGATTACATTGGTCCCACTCAGAAAATCCATGATGCTCTGCCCATCTCAAGATACTTAATCACATCTGCTAAATCCTTTTGCCAGGTAAGGTAAGAGAGTCACAGATTCTGGGGATTAGGACCCGGATATCCTGGGGGCCGTCATTCTGCCGATCATACCCGATACCCAGCTTTCCAGGGCGATCAGTGTCGAAGTGGGCACTAGCCTCAGCTGGCTGAGGAGGAAGGGGGCAACTGGTCCCTCACTGGGCAGGAGGGAGAGTAGAACACTGCACAACACGAAAGCTGCTGACGGCCACTAAGACCCTTGCTCCTGCCCCAGAACGTCTCCCCTTCTTTTTGTTTGTGCACAGGACCCCAGCAAAATCGCTGCGACACCAGCCCCACCTGCCAGCAGCACAGGGGAGGAAAAGCCAAGCAAGTCGCAGCAGCTGAGAAAGATTTTTCAAGAGTACGGTGCCGTCGGCGTGTTGCTGCACGTTGGCATCTCACTAATCTCCTTGGGCATATTTTACATGGTGGTTTCAAGGTGAGATCTCAGCAGGAACAGATCTTTGTTTTTTTTTACTGTCATGTGTGATTCTTTGTGAATGAGAACATTTTTCCTATGAATGTGTATTCATCTAGCCACTTCTGTCATGTTTTTTAAATACTTTAAATCTTAGAGCCAAATCGATTACCTAATTTGACGCCTTGTGATAAATTTTTTTTTTTTTTTTGGTCTCTTTCCGCAGTGGTGTGGACATGTCTGCAATCCTGCTTAAACTCGGATTTAAAGAGTCACTGGTGCAGTCGAAAATGGCGGCGGGCACAAGTACCTTCGTGGTGGCCTACGCCATCCACAAGCTGTTTGCCCCGGTGCGAATCAGCATCACCCTAGTGTCTGTGCCCTTCATTGTCAGATATTTTCGCAAAGTGGGATTTTTTAAACCTCCAGCTGCAAAGCCTTGATGAACTCTTCAAACCTATTTCTTTTAAATAGAAATTCTGGGTTACTTTTAGGATAGAGCTTTTCTGGGGGGCGGGGAGGGTGGGGACAGGAAGCTAACTGCTATGTTCTCGTAAGTTTGACCTTTGGCAACAAAATTCAGGTTCTTTTAATAATTGTAATTATTTTGCTTTACAAATGTTGTTAATGTTATTCATCGTAGGGCTTGTATGCATAATCTAAAATGTCAGCAAAACATCACAAGTTGAGTTGGCATCTCAAACAAAACTGTTAGCCTACAAAATGCTCCTTCTGGAAGATCACTGGCGAGGTTCTGGTCTGCAGAAGCCCCCGGGGTTAATCTCCGCTCAAATTCTTAAAGGGCGACGATTCATTAAGCTGGCTTTTTAAAATTTCCGTTCCTCCAGGATCTGTCGTCAGGCTGCCTGTGGTTTAATAGACGATAGGATGCAAAACAGCTGAATTTTATGAAGCAGAAGTTCCGACTTAACAATATGTAATCAGGATCTAAATTAGCATCAACGCTTTGACGTTCGTTACACTTGTTTTAGGGAAGAAAAATAACCAAGTATTTCTGGTGTGTTTCATTGATCCGAAAACACCTTCAAATCTGGACGTGATGGTCCCCACCTCAGGTGGCTTTTCTCAAATTTCAGTGAAGTAGGTCAGTGTCATTTGTCTCTGTTTAGGTAAAATAAGGGAATTTTATCCAGTAGTAGTGGGATCACGTGGCTCCTGACGGCCTTATCCACGGGTGAATTTGGATACTGCACACATGGAAAGCTAAGACAATCTTTGCTTAACCTTCTCTCTCTCAAACATTCCAGAACTACCGTCACAATGTTTAAATTGTGTTGCTACTTATATTTTTTAATTGAGTTGAAATTGTTATGTAGAAAAAGATTTTGTATCACTCTCTAAAAAGGAAAATTAGCTGCACTTGCTGTAAATGGGAGGCAACTGTGAAATACTGTGAAATAATACAAAATAATACAAGCCGGGGAGGGAGGGGGTGGGCAGGTGTTATTACCTTCTGTTGAGCCAGTTTTACCTGAGGACCCCCCCCCCGCCATTGCTGTGAGGGACATTATCAGTTAAAAACGGGACAAGCACACAGATTCAAATTGTCATTTTTGTCCCTGAAACGGGAGCAGGCAGACTGGAGGGAATTCCTTTCTGTGGGATTCCTGTAATGCTACCTTCCGGGCTGCATCCACACACAGCACGGTCCACACTGGGACCCCGATTCAACCAGTTCTGCCCTGCCACCTGGGTCAAGGGAGATCCAGATTTGGGAGGGGGTTTAATTACATATGTGACAATCAGAAAACGAAAGGAACTATAAATTGACCATCCTGGTTTTACCACCTGGCTGCTGACCGTTCCCTGGTTAAGCCTTAGTAACCTATGTCCGTTATTTCAGTTAACTTTTACAAGAACATTTGTGGAACAAATTCTCCACTTGCAAGATTGTTAAAGTGGATTCTCCTGCCACACACACACACCCTTTTAAAGCAATTAGCCCATTGCCAAAAGGCTTTACTGATTTCAAGTTGGAACTGCCTTTCTGGGATCTAATTCCAAGGACATCGACACCGCTGAGCAAGATGCCTGATAAGAGTGCTAGGAAGTCCCTCCTGTGGTCTGGTCTCTGTTTACACAGTTGGCTTCGCGCTCCTAACCACCTTCTCGACCAGTCTCCCTACCACTCAGAACCCTAGTAATGCCTATGCAAAAAAAAAAAGCTGACGGTGAGTCCTACAGGTTTAAGGGCTGAAATCTTAAACTTTGGTTCCACGTTTGGAGGAATGGAAGTGGACTGACAGGGCAAGCAATAAAACCAATCACCAAACCAAACAGCCACGGCCTTCTCTTCTAAGCCCCACCTCCACTCCACTCCTTTAGCCAGTGGGGCCCCAACAGAACAGAGAACCTGGAGAAGATGAGATCAAAGGATCAGGGAATATGTGACTTCACCAGCAAGATGTACAGATTGCTTGTATTTACATTGTTTTTATGGAACTAGGGGAATAAAACATCTATTTTAAAAATGTAAGCCATTGTTCACCCCTAATTTTGTATCTGACGAAACGAGCCGCTTAAATTCCCTGAAACAAACATCTTTGTGGTGTATGAGGAACTTAAGCCGTAACTGTCGCTGATTAGGAAGCAGCCCTGTGTGTGACCAGTTTGTTAATGTTGCGCTACTACAATGAGCTATTTTCTTTGCTTGTGTGGGATTCTGGGGAAATGACAGAAGTTTAGCTGGTGTCACTGGTGAAGTTGGTCGCATCATACTATCACTTGGGTGGATGGTGCATGAAATACTACTTTGGGAATGTAAAAGTTGGTTAACTCAAGACTGAAAAGCTCCTTTATCCCAGGGGGCTAACTGGGTGGACACCTGCAGCTTTATTCTGTTGTGTTCTGAAGCTTCTGTCACTGTGTCACCAAAGCTGACATGGAAGTCTCTCCGTGTTGGCCACTTCCTTGTAGTTAGTCATTTCTAGTATCTAGTTCCTTGCGTCAAATGAAGGCCGGCCATGAAAACATAGTTCTTAGTTTTCAGGAACTTCAGCATTTCCGAGGTCAAGTTCACCCTCTTTGGCTGAGATGTTGGCAGCTAGAAACAACTATGTAACTTTATGCATTAGGAGCACACAGTACATGAGATCAGAAAAGGGATACACCTGCTCCTCTCATGGCTCATTTCCAGGCCAACAGGGAACAGGCAGGGAGCAGAATTATGCGTGCAGCCAAGATGTATTTGTGTTCTTATGTGTAAAGTTTACATACATGCCATAACTCCAAAGTAATAAATACTAACAACCTGCCAAGTGTCCCTTGGGAGCCGGACAACAAGGGGAGCAAAGAAGCCTCTACCAGCCGTCCTGAAGGGGCAGCAGGCTCGATCCCCCACGGCTGGAAATGAGGGATTCCGGTTAAGCAAACATTCCTTCAGAGAATTAAGAGCCACGCTTGGAAAACCAGTTTGCAAAGAACTAGTTCACCCCACGTGTAGAGCTCTTTGCATCTAACTGAAAACATGGTCAGAGCCCAGTGGGCAGGTATGGAGGTAGATGACCGATTCCTTCATCCCGCCCTCTGTCCTGACCACCTGCAGCTGTGAACCCCCAAAGGTCCCCGGCCAGGCCGGGTGTACCCACTTCTGTGAACTATTGCTGACTCAGCTGAGCCCCCAGGAGGAGGACGCACAAAGGATCCCAGCTCCACGAGCTGGGCTGCTGTCCTGCCCTGAATGTCCAGAACCTAGGGCAGGAACTCACGCTTCCTGGGCACACGGGACAGGTTGCAGGATGAAGAGAGGGCGCTAGCTGCCCCCCCCCGACTCCTGGTGCCCCCTCCGCCACCCAGTCACAGGCTGTGTGCCGTGTTTCCTGCTGCGCCCTCCCCGGCCCGCGGGGACCTCTTGCCAGTCCCGCCTCCATCCTTTCAATCCTCCCGTCAAGCCTGGTTCAGATGCCACTCCCTCGGGGTGCCCCTCCCACCTAATTACCCATCACAGTTTTGTCGGCCCCCTGACTTGTCCCCTCCCTGCTCCGGTCAGTGGCTCCCCTACTAAGTCGTGTCCCCGGTCGTCACAGGATGGATATGTTCACAGGCCAGGCCAGCTCCAGAACCACAGCCCCAACAGCACCACGGAGGGGCCTTCCCACCCTCCCAGTGGGCCCGTGCTCAGCCCAGCATTTCTCAAAGGGTAGGATGAACTGGGATATGCATTATCATTTCAAGGTTAGACACAGGAGAACTTTAATTATAATCATTTTATAGGTGACTTCATGTGCTTTACAAAAACTAAAACCTCAAAACCATGAAATAATAAGCCCTTTAACATCTAGAAAGAGCTGAGACAGGTCTCATCTAGCCAGCCCAAGATGAAGGTAGAGCACATGTTTCTATTTCACAGTCTCGGAGGAGACAAGGAGGACTCGCTAGCCAGGCAGAGGTGTGGGACACCGAGCGCAGTCCTAAAGGGATGCCGGGGAAAGAAAGATAGAAGTCTATACAAAATTCTTTATTTTAACATTTAAAAGAAAGAATCACATGTTCATCCTGACAGCCTTCCCAGGCTTGGCCACCCAATAAGTTACACACACACGAAGGTACTTGGAAGGTTATTGCACGCCTCTGTCACTGATGGAGTCACAGTGATGTGGCCACTCTCCCCGCAGTCTGACCCCGCGCCTGTCCTCCCTCCACCAGGAGGCCTCACTCGGACCAGGCTGGGGGAGGCTCCGGGTCCTGAAGCTAGCGACACAACCGCACTTCCTGGGGCTGCCTTCGCTCCAGAGCACGGTGTTCACCGAAGGGGACTCTTGGGTGGGGAGGCTGAGGCAGCGCCCTCGGGCACAGGCAGGCCTGTTCCTGACACCATACAGCAGCCCTGCCTCTCAGATCCTCCCTCTGCACCATTCTTAAGATTGTTTGCTAGTTGATTCTTTGCTTTTTTGGCTACTTGATGGTTTTGATGAATTTGCTATGATCCAGGGGTGCTCAAGTACTTCTTTGAGAGTCGGCCTTTGGCTGGGATTATGTTTCAACAGTCTTGAAATGAGGTCCCTGGCTCCCTCCGGCACGAAGTCAGGGAATGTGAACTCAACCTGGAGTACAATAAGTTGACAGTCACAAAACGCAGCTTAGAGAGAACAGTACAAATAGCTCACAGCCAAAGTTAAAGCTGGGAAGAATTCTACAAGAAGCAATGGATCATTTCTCATTAGGTCTTACCCGCGATATTCTTTTGTAGGTCTCTTGGTATGTGCTTGCCTCAAAAGGAGGCTTCCCAACTAGAAATTCATAGCAAAGAACCCCAAGGCTCCAGAGATCCACCTTCTCGTCATGCATTCGGCCTTCAATCATCTCTGGGGGCAAGTAATCCAGGGTGCCACAGAGGGTGGTTCTCCTAAAAACAGAGGTAGGCTCAGGTTGGTATGCTTCTGTTTGTATTAGCACAAGAACGGCTAAATGTCATTAACAATGACACGGACATTGATTGAGCGCTCTTCCTAGGCCACATCCTGTGCTCTGAAGCAGGTACTATTTAAATCCCCGGTTTTAGGGGCGCCTGGGTGGCTCAGTCGGTTGAGTGTCCAACTCTTGATTTCGACAACTCAGATCATGATCTCAGGGTCGTGAGATCGAGCCCCGAGTCGGGCTCTGTGCTCAGCGGGGAGTCAGCTTGAGATTCTTTCTCTCCCTCTCCCTCTGCTCCTCCCCACCCACTTGCTCACACGCATGTGCACACGCTCTCTAAAATAAATGAATCTTTAAAAAAAATAAATCCCCCGTTTTAGACAGAAAACAGATTGAGAGAGATGTGCAGCATCACACAGCTAGCAATCAAGCCACACCCCAAAGTTGTCCAACCCCAGAACCTTCTTAAATGATCTGCAATATAAGAAACTTAAAGAATCACTACTATATAAAAGCAGCCATGAAAGTTCTCTGTAAATAGTTTGGAGTTCTGTATTTGTTTTTATATTACAGATAGGCTAAGAAGCTTAAGAGCCAGGTGACATGAGTGACAAACTAAAAACTGTCCCACTGTGAAAGCACTACCTTTGGCCTCTGATACACCACTGGTACCAAAGAGACTTAAATTTGGGGGTGACCTATGAGGTATTCTTGCCAAAAATACTGTGTAGGCCCTTCGACCTACTTCCAGTTCTCAGCAATTACAGAGGATGAAGGACCAAGTGACACCATTTTGGGTCATTTTAAATTGTGGGACAACTGGTCTAAATTTAGACCAAAGAAACACAATCAAATACAACGTATGGATGGACCTTGGTTGGATTCTGACTTAAAAGAAGAGCTCTAAAATTTTGTGGCCAAATGGGGAAATCAGAACATGGACTAAATAAATATAACAAGGCTGTTAATTTTCTTAGGAGTGATAATGGTTATGATTATAAGGACAACGTCCTTATTTTTAGGAGATACATACTCAAGTGCTGAGAGAAGGAAGCATGAGGTCTGCAACTTATTTTTGAAGGTTCACCAAAAAAAAAAAAAAAAAAAAAAAAAAACCAGACACCACCAAATATGGCAAGTGTGTGGCCATACATAGGGCAAATGTTACCACCTGCTGAATGCAGGCTCTAGATGGACAGCTGAGCAGTCAACCACCCATTCGGCATTTCCGTATGCTTGAGTTTTTAACAACGAAGCCTGGAAATAAGCGGAGGGTGGCAAACATTGAACTAGGAGCAAACACCATGTAGGTTTCCATTGCTTTCTATCAGTTATTCTTTGCCACTGGCTCTTCTAGGGGGTCATGCTGAGGCCAGTCACCACGCCCAGCACCCAGAGAGTACATGAGTGCACTCAACTCAGTGGTGACCTGCGGCCTGGGATGAAGGAGCTACCTCTCCAGACCTCTATCCCCACAGCACCACTGAGATGGTGGAAATGGCCCGAGTCAGAGGGTTCTCGAACAACAACACACCTGGGAGCTCTTACGGTTGCTCATGTCAGGGAGGTGGGGCGAGGAGAGCATCAGCATGTACACAGCTTAATCCTTTCTGAAAAGGACACTGATCTTTCCCATCACATGACACCATTGGACAGGTTAAAGTCCAAGTGAGCCCTGCAACTGCACAAAGCCTACAATTCCTCATTGTTGTCTGCCTCCCTAGATGCCAACAGCGCCCACCTAGTGACAACCAGCTTAAAAAAAAAAACAACTACAACAGATTTATGCATTGCTGTAAACAATTAGAAGTGATCTAGCAAAAATAAAGCTCCCCACCCCCACCATGTCACCTATTTTAGGCTATACAATTTTTAACTGTATTTAAGTACTACAGCTGTAATTTTTAAGTTTGTCAACTTTGGAATAGGACTTATCAGTAGATGTATGTTTTTAATGCTCTACCTCACATGAGGCTTCAAAAGCTTAATTAAACCCAAATTAAATTAAAACAGTATTTTAGCTCTTGTTTGCAAAGTTAAGATTTAAATTGTTTCATTAAATTTCTCTCTCTGTGTGAAGAGGGGACAAGAAAGGACTCCGCTGTTGACAAAAGCAGACCACAGAGAATCTTAACCACCACCCTGAAAGTTCTATCCAAACCAATGTGGTTTTGGAAAGTCCCCCAAAGAACTGCGCTCTCAGCTCCAGACCTGTGTGCGCTACCCCTTGGAACTCGTCTCCTGTCCGGGAAGCAGCCGAGTGTCGTCTCCCTGCCCCACTGCAGGCACCACCTCACACATCCTACGCTTCCTTGGTCATATACTGGTCACAAAGGTCCCCTTCACGAGCCTCTAAGGACATTAAGCATCTTTAACCCAGGCCTAGGACACATTAAAAAGCCTCAAAATAGTTGCAGAATAAAACATTCTCAAAGACACTCCTATCAGGTCTAAGTTACTCCAAGTATGTGCATCAGTTACCTGCCCCGATTCCACACACCTATGCTTAAGGGTTTTTCTATTTAGTTCCTGAAAGCCCCCAAGGCTTTTGCTAAACTAAGTAAGTTCCACCTCTAAAGTTACATACCTGGAGGATGGGGCATGTACTGACCACCCAAAATCTGCAATCTTAAGCTCTCCAGCCGATCCAAGGAGTAGGTTCTCTGGCTTAATGTCTCTATGAATGACTCTCTTTGAGTGACAGTAGGACAGGGCATCTGCCAACTCTGTGATATACTATTAAAAAAAATAAAGTATGGAAAGTCTGTATCTTATATTTTATGTAACACAACTTTAGACATCTCTTCTGAAAGGAAACCCAACACAGATTTCAACAGATTTTGTAGACTGACGCAAAAGCTAGAAACAATTGACTCTTTAAAAAAAAAAATTGAACCAAATTAGTGTTTAGCATAAAATACAAGTTATCCCATACTAAGTTATTTATTTGCTAATACAGCAGATAGGATATTGGAAATATAGGAAAAACTGATTAGCTAGAACTCATCACCACATGGCAATTTATGGCCTAGTAGCAATGAATTATGATAATACTGAGAAACTAGCACCAATTAGGGAGTCAGACATGTCAACAATTAAAAAACAATTTTAAAAAACTTGCAAAAGTGCAGTCAATTCCCATTTATAAAACCAAGATCGGGGTGTCTTGGTGGCTCGGTTGGTTAAGCGTCAGCTTTCAGCTCAGGCCATGATCCCAGGGTCCTGGGATGGAGCCCTGTGTGGGGCTCCCTGTTCCTCCCTCTCCCCCCAGACCCCCCTCCCCAGCTCATGCTCACGTTCTCTCTCTCTCTCTCAAATAAAATCTTAAAAAAAAAAAAAAAGAAAGAAAGAAAAGAGCTAGTAGTTAAAGCTGACTTCCTTCACACCTCCCATATCAGACTGTGAATATAGGTAAAGGTCCCTAATATTTCTCTACAGCCAGTTTTATTTGAATAAATCAGAAAAGGGAAACAAGAGTGTATAAATATTCATTCTAACTACTGGGGAATCTAGAAAGAATCAAGCTTTTCTTTCCAATAACTATGTGATTATATCAACATAAACTCCATCTGGATTAAAGAGTAGTAGTAGTATAAGTATTAATGCCAATTAAAGAAGACAACTAATTAGGTTAGCTAATATTTAAAAAGTAAAATGAATCTATTTCTACTTATCCAAAAAGCAAATACTTAAGTATAAAATGTCTTATTGCTGAGACAAGACCAAAGGGTCATTCACCAATAGTGCTGTGATTTCAAAAGTACAACCACCTGAAAGAAATGCCATTTAGGGCGCCTGGGTGGCTCAGTTGGTTAAGCGACTGCCTTCGGCTCAGGTCATGATCCTGGAGTCCCTGGATCGAGTCCCGCATCGGGCTCCCTGCTCGGCGGGGGGTCTGCTTCTCCCTCTGACCCTCCCCCCTCTCATGTGCTCTCTCTCCTTCTCTAATAAATAAATAAAATCTTAAAAAAAAAAAAAAAAAGAAATGCCATTTAAATCAACGCCCCTACTCTCCAGAAACAGAAGGCAGAGTAACCACCAATCATCTGCCGAGTCAACAAAGAACCGCCCAAAGACCCTTTACTTCTTCAAACAAGTAATTTCATTCAAATAAAGTAGCGTAATCCAGAGGGGGAAAAAACAAAAACCCAAAACAAAAACCTGATCATGTTGGACTTTAAGATTAGATCCAGGTAAGAGAATGAAAAGACAAGCCACAGGCAGGGAGAAAACCTTTATAAAACACACGTGATAAAGGACTGGTCTCCAAAATATACAAGAACTCTTAAAACTCAAAACGACCAAAACCCAGTTGAAAATGGGCAAAAAACCTGACAGACACCTCAAAGATGATACACACATGGCAAATAAGCACATGAAAAGATGCTCATCTTTTGTGACTACAGAATTGCAAATTAAAACAATGAGGTACCACGTACACCTATGAGAATGACTAAAATCCAAAAAACTGAGAATACCAATCGCTAGTGGAGGAGGAGAACAGGAACACATTAATGGGGGGGAGGGGGGCAAAGACGGTATATCTACTTTGGAACACAGTTTAACAGTTGTTTTTTCTTGTTGTTGTTGTTTTTACAAGGCTACACATGACCTTACTACACAAGCTAGTTTTCAAATCTGTTGAAAACTTATGTCCCACAAAAACACGCATGCAGATTTTTTTGTGCAGCTTTATTCATAATCACCAATAACTGGAAGCAACCAAGATGCCCTTCAACAGATGAAGGGATAAATTGAACTATGTCCATGCTGCAAAATATTATTCAGCAATAAAAATGAGCTACTGTGCTCACGCCCTGAAAGGATAGAGATGACCCTTAAATGCATATAGTTGGTCCCCCCAGGGGTAACTGGTTAATTATTCTGGTATCACTACACATGTACACTGGAATTGAATAATCAAATGGTTGGTGGATGGTAGGATCCAGGTTTTTCAAGGTTGGACTGCAAGGCTACAGATAAATACGGGGAAAAGGGTAGAATGATCCATGTGGCACTGGACTCATGTTTTGCTTAACATAGATACAAATGGATAAAAATATAGATACATGTATATACACAAATTAGTATACACATATATGTCCCTGTTCTGTCCACCGAGAGCCTAGACATAAGGATACTCCAGTAGCAATGAGCGTAGCTAGCACCCAGATCTTCGAGCAGCAAAATAAAGTAGTATGAGATTATAATTCAAAGTATAAAATATCTGTGAGTCCACATTAATAAATGACTGAATAACTGAGAACAGACAAATCTCTGATGCAGAAGAATTCTAATGATATACGCAGATAGAGGTAGAGGTGGGACGTAACCCCCACTCCTTCTTCAGTGTGGGCAGTGCAGAGAAGAGCACAGTATGGAAAGAGAAGCTTCCCAGGGGAGAAACCTAATGAGCGTGACCTCAGCCAGGTCACCAACACCAACACCCCCAGTGATAAGCCAGGTTTCTAGAAGGGACCACACTAACGGACAATGAACAGGAGAAAATAAGTCTGTACTATCTCTACATGCTCAAAATCCAAGACTATTCTAAAATAAATTATTTTTTAAAAAGAGGGCAACTTTTCATATATACATTTCCACAAAAAAACAGCTGTGGAAACAAACCAGCCACAGTATTCCACCTGGTACCCAAATTTACCTGTACATATGATTCAACTAAGGTATTCTGATTCTTTCATTCAAAGACCTGATCCCAGTGAGCTCTCTTTCCTAAGACAAAACCCACTGGACTATAACGAAAGGCACACTGCTACGTAGGACAGGAATACCATAAACCGTATGGGCCGGGACAATAAATGAAAACTTACAGTAGCAGTTCTCTGCTCATCAAACTTTGACAGTTTCTGAAGTTCTCTGTAGACAGCTCCGAGAGGTGCATATTCTAGAATTAGGTAAACTCTGGTGGCATCATGGAAATAACCATACAGTCTGAGAATATTTGGATGCCTGCAACAAAGGATGAATACTCTAACACCTGGTTTTGGAAAAAATACAAAAATATGTACTAACTACTAATCAAACCCCTTATGTAAAACTAGTGAAAATTGGTTCTGGTCACAGACCACCCCACCACACCCCTCACCACACCCCCCACCTACTTGAGAATCTGAAACTACAGACCTACTCGGGGAAAAAAAAATACATGCATCTGCAGTCAGTTGGCAAACATTACAAGGTATTAATGGACCTTAGGTTTAGTTAAGACTATTTCCTTCCCTCGGGCCATCTTTATTCTTAGGGGGAAAAAATTCAGCTAAATGTTAATTCTCTGCACGTTAGAGAAAGAGACATGGCATCCCCACAGCAGTTTGATTCCCCAAACACTAGGAGACACAACTTCAAAGCAGTGTTGGGCGGGAGAGGTGGGCTGCTGAGGACTTCGGGCAGCTGAGAACACCGCCCAGGACAGCAGCCTTCAGCTCCCGTCAGCTGTTGCCAGGGAAGGATACAGGCCTGATGCAGACAAGTCTGTCAGTATGCACGACTAATTCAAGTCTGAAAAAATACTGGAAGCAAAAAAAGAAAAGAAAAAGACCCACTGGCCAAAGTCAACCTGCAGAGGCTGCCAGTTTGCAACCTCTGCTTAGAGCTCAGAAGTATCATTCCCCTTAATTATGCACACGCAGACACACACACACACACACACACTTGACTCATGTACATAAGTCATTAACAAAGCACAAACCTCCAAGTGGTTTTTCAGGACCACAGCACTTGTCTAGATAAATCCTTGAAAAATGATGAATTAAATCACTCTTTGCAGTCCTACAGAGCAGGCCTTCCACTGTTTAACTCCCTGTAATTAAGTTCTGCAGCACATTCTTTTGAACATCAATCTGGAAACTTACCTAAGGTGGGATTGTATTTCTACTTCTCTTCTCAGCTGATGCTCAACTCCTGCTTTCTCCAGTTGAGCTTTAAATAATACTTTAAGAGCCAGGATAAACTTGCTTTGCTTTTCTCTTGCCAAGTAAACATTACCAAACTTTCCTTTACCCAGTGGACGACCAATTTCAAAATCTTCCAAAGCCCATTGCCTTCTAGGAAAAAATTTGAGCATTTTAAAATGTGAAGATTATCTAACAGTTTATTAAGGAGTTGTAGATATACCTATAAATAATTTTATATTTGAAGTTGTATTCAGTATGTACTTCGGCAAGGACCAAGCCAATAACCACCATATGTGAGTCTCCACAGACATTAAACCCCCTACTCCCCCACCTGCCAACGACTGAGTCAGTGACAAGGAACAATCTGGCCTTTTAGAGCTGAAGACTAATGCAAAGTTCCCAAGGCACTACTACGCTCTGAATTACAGACCTATTACCACCACTGAAGACCACAGGGAAGGTTAGGTAAGTAACTGGAAGAAGTCTTCAGAACTCTAACCACAGCCTCCTCCTCCATCCCAGAGATGCTAACTCTCTGGGGTGGAGAATCACCCTGATAAAGCAAGTGGGATGGATCCTACAGGGTAGCGGGGGCGAGAACCACTGGATTTAGCTTCTCAGAAAGCTGCTATTACAGGCAGCTAAAGCAAAAAAGGCTGTGGGTTCATTCCTGGCTCCTCCTACTACATTCTAGACATAACATTTTACATTCTCGAGTCTAGACAATTCAGAAATTGAGAGCAGACTTTTGGAAAATATCTGGGGAAGATACCGAAGAATACTTCAATTGATAGTGTCAAAATATTCAGAGTCATATATACATGTGTCTTTAGTTTTGTAACATGACTGCCTTTTGTTTAACAAACTTGCTCTTTTGTATAAGAATAAAAATAAATATAGAAACATACCTACACTCTATGTAGTGGTTACTTCTGAGGGTAGAGAGAAACTTATTTTACACATTTCTGTAACAGATTCATACAAGTTTTTTGTTTTTTTTAAGATTTTATTTATTTGACAGAGAGAGCGAGAGCACAAGTAGGCAGAGAGGCAGGCAGAGGGAGAGGGAGAAGCAGGCTCCCCACCGAGCAGGAAGCCCAATGTGGGGCTTGATCCCAGGACCCTGGGATCATGACCTGAGCCGAAGGCAGCTGCTTAACCAACTGAGCCACCCAGGCGCCCCAGTAAGTTTTTTTCTAAATTTGGAAAGCAATAAGAAAAGCTTGAGTCCCTAGTAAACATCATTAAAATTCCTTTTTTTCTTTTGAAAGGTTAGAATTTGGGAAGATTTATATTTTGAGTGAAAATATAAGACCTTTTTATTTTTTAATGTATTCCCATAATTAAACTTGCAATGGTGTATTCTAATAGAATGACAGCACAGGACTTTGTAAATAGGATAAAGCTTACTTTTTTGATTCTTCATTTTTCTGTTTTGTTGCCAGTTCCTTTTCAGAATTATGTCCTATGTAGAATAAATTAAAAATCTATTTTTAGAATAACTACATTTTAGAATAACTATAAGTAATTAAAAACCTATGAACAGAAATGAAACAAAGAATGGTCACCAAAATATTAATGGTATGTCCAGAATGGTAGATCTGGGCTATTTTTAGTTTTCTTTATAGAAAAAAGATTATCACACCCTACCCTGACTCCTACCAGGTAAAGTCTTTACAGATTTCTAGAGTAAAGATGAGCAGATACATATACAGATAGGCCCTCTGAAAAATTTAAAGACTCAAGACTATGCAGATTCTCCCTGAAGCTTCAGTTTCCAAATGAAGAGCCTCTAAAGCAGAATTGCCAAAATCCCCATCCATGATATGCTCCCACTCATCAGCTTCTCCCCCACTAGGTGGGTTAGTCCACTGTCCAGATGTATGTGTGTACAAGTTATCAACAACGTGCAACAAAACATAAACCAACCACCTTTCTTCCACTAGATTAGCTGCCAGGGAGAAATAAAAAAATAGAAGCCACAGAGTCAGCAAAATGTACAATAAACAAATTGCACAACAGGGTGAAGTCATTAGCCAGAGGCTACATAGGACATTTCCACTTCAAACTCCAGCAGCAGCAGGGTACGCTCTGCTCAGATACCTGCATGCGGGCCCCAGCTGGTTTCCCCCTCCACGCTTCACCATCTCCATTAATGCCATCAATATGACCACCATCCCTATGACCAGTTGACTGCCCAGTTCTATCCTGTCTGCATCCTCAGGGAGCACTCGAATTTGCCTGCACTTCTCCATCCTGGCTGTGTCTGAGGGTAAGTGAATGCTTCTCCGCTTCCTCGTCTGTCAAACAGAGTTAATAACAGACTCCCTTCACAGTGGTTCCAAGGACTGAATGAGACAACACGGATGAAGGGAGCACTTCTCCTGACTGTGAGCACACAAAGCTGATAAATAGTAACTATAAATATCCACCCTGCTCCACCCAGTTCAGGCTACCGTCTTTGACCTAATCCCCAGCAGCCTGCCTCCTGTCTGCTATCCCGAAGGGCAGCGTCACTACCTTCCACTTCATTCCACACATCCAGAGGAAGCTTCTTTCTAAAAGTCCAGCGCCTCCTCTGCTTAAAAACCTTTCAGCAATTTCCCCATTCACAGGGGGTGAAGCCCCACTCCGCAACATAGCCACAGTGCCCACCGTGACCTTACCCCGCAGCCTCAGTCCATCCAAGTCCATCCACTTCCCCGACTGCCCTCCACACTCCCAGCCCTGGAACTTCAGTTCCTCAAGCATACCAGGAGGGTAGGAATCAGCTCTCCATCCTGGGCACAGGGCTGGCCCACAGGAGACACGGCTACTTCAACCTGACATCAGATTTTCCCCCCATCCACAATAAAAAAAGATGTAAATGCCAGGGCTCCAAACAATAAATGCAAGTCTATTCACTTGCCACCACCCCTTTTTTAAGCAACTAAAAGAAATAATAACTATCCAATAGAAGTCTCAAAAAGCTGATTTACCAGGGGCTGATGATGACGACTGCTCATTCTTTTGGGTATTATTCAGTGGCCTAGAGACGGGACGGGGAACACTGGTTGTCTGCAATTGCTTCTGCTTCAGATTCTGAACTGGTTTATGGCTGGAGACGAGCTTTGGTGCTTGTGGAGGAATTCGCTGGGAGGAATTTGAAGGACACAAGACCCGCTGGGCCTGGCCACTATTCGCAGATAACGGATTCTGAGAAGGAATTTGCTGAGTCACCGGAACACGTTTTGGACCATCACCGAGTGCAATCGTAGTCTAGGTTGGGAGGGAAAAATAAATTTCATGTCTTCATCAACAAAAGCTCAGTATTTTGAGAATTTCACAAAGTCTGTTTTCTAGTATAACAAAATACTGAAGGTCATTGATAATCCATGGAAGGGGAAAGCTATTTTCATCAGCACTCCCAGAGGATATGGTTAATATACAGCTGAAAGGAATACCTGAAGGATACCTCCCACGCACCCCAACACCCCACCCCTAAAAATCATGCTCCCATAAATAAATGTTCATTAACTAAACTTTCATCTGAAGAGGGAGACATCAAACACTTTCCAAGAATTCTCAATGACTTGGAAATTATTACTTAGCAAAAAGCACAATACAGAAACTTTATACCAAAATTCCAATTTCATTGACATTTCTTTGGCAATACCGTACAGACGTTTACAAAAAAAGACAAAGAAATATGTCAAAATATTTAACAGTGGTTATCTTCAAGTCAAGATGTTTTAGAAGACAGTCTGAGAGCCTCGTGGGTGGCTCCATCGGTTAAGCGTCTGCCTTCGGCTCAGGTCATGATCCTGGGGTCCTGGGTTCAAGCCTAGCATCGGGCTCCCTGCTCAGCAGGGAGCCTGCTTCTCCTTCTCCCCGTTTCTCTGCCTGCCACTCCCCCTGCTTGTGCTCTGTCCAATAAGTAAGTAAAACCTTAAAAAAAAAAAAAGTCTGAATTTTTGCATATTCCAGATTTTCCACAAAATATTTATTACTATTAATTATTTACTAATGTTTCATTGTCCCAAATACTTACAAAATGGGTCTGAGCCAAAAGAACTATGGCAAAGAGGAAACAAACAGATTCTTCGAAGAATTATGCCAAAATATATTATTTACATGCCTGTAAGTAGCGGATCATAAGCTTAAAAAATAGTTAATTCTAAGACCTTGAATTAATCAAACTAAAATGGGGTGGAAGACTTCCTCCAACTTCAGTGGAGGAAATTTCCTCATAAATGAGGGAAAAAGCCTGGCAAGGGAAGCCTCAGAGTGCCTCACAAGAGACAGTTCCCAACTTCCAAGTAAAAAGTCAATTACTTCTGAAATTAGCAATGTCCACAACACAGTAGGCATTCAGGCAGTGACAAACATTTTAAACAGAGCAGTTTTTTTAAAATGATCTTTATCAGGGGCACTTGGGTGGCTCAGTCAGTTAAGCATCTGCCTTCAGCTCAAGTCATGATCTCAGGGTCCTGGGATTGGCAGCGTGGGGTTCCCTGCTCATCAGGGAGCTTGCTTCTCCCTCTCCCTCTGTCCCTCCCCCTGCTGGTGCACACGGGCTCAGTCTCTCAAATAAATAAAAATTCTTTAAAAAAAATATAATGATGTATTGTATGGTGACTAACATAATAAAATAAAATTAAAAAAAATAAAAAATAAAGTGATCTTTATCATAGGAATTGAGAATCAAATACAAGGACTCAAGTTAGCCTTTTTCTAATTGGTTATTTTAGACTTTCAGCCAGTAAAAAAAAAAAAAAAAAAAAGAAAAAGAATCCATTTATTTAAAAAAAAAAAATTCTCACCCCGTCAGCATGGCTAAAGTCAAAAACACAAGAAACAAGTGTTGGCAAGGACGTGGAGAAAAAGGAACCCTCGTGCACTGTTGGTGGAAATGCAAACTGGGGCAGCCACTGTGGAAAACAGTATGGAGGGTCCTCAACAAGTTAAAAATAGGGGCACCTGGGTGGCTCAGTAGACTGGACGTCCAACTCTTGGTTTCGGCTCCAGTTGTAATCTCAGGAGGTCCTGATATCAAGCCCCAGGTTGGGCTCAGCACTGACTGTGAAACCTACTTAAGATTCTCTTTCTCTCTTCCTCTCCCATCCCCTCCCCCTGCCCACACACACCCTGCTCATGCATGCTCTCTCAAAAAAAAAAAAACCACGCACACACAAAAAACACAAAAAAACTTCTAAAAACAAGACACCCCCCCCACACACACACAAATCAAGAAGGAAGATTTGCATTTTTATGCTGACTTCCTAGAAGGAATAAAATCTGGGGATTACTTATATTAAAGGATCTTTATATAAAGACTTATTCCCCCAGCTGCTCCACAAATATTCATTAAATTCTAAGACTAGGGGTCTTTCCTAGGTGAAGCCTTCCTGGATTCCAACCTAGCCGAATCTGAATTGAGCACCCCTCGGCAGAATCATTCAGGTCATTTCATACACACATATTTTATGATGGCGTGGTACTGGCTCACATAACTCCCCCAAAGGGCTAAGCTCTTCGATGTCAAAGACCATGTGCTTTTCACCATTGTAATCCCTGCATCTGACACAGACCCTGGCTCAAAGTGGGCTCCCAGGAAATGGGATGCCTACAATGCAGCTTGACAGCCTCTGAGCTTACCATTCCCTGAATCGTGACCAGAACAAACTACGGCAAAGCAATTTCATTTCTGGTGAGCAAGTAAGCACAAGCAAGTATTAGGAACCTGTTGTGCACAGTATTATCCTACACACATTGGAGGAATGCAGATACTTAAACAGCTAGCTAGAAGACAAAGCAGAACAAAATAAAAGCTACAGTGACAATCCACAAAATGTTACTGAATGCCAGGAAAAGAGACTGACATCCAGGAATGTAGCAGAGAGTTCTAAAGTTACAATCCAAAGTAAAAGTAAAAAGAACTCCAGATATAAAACCAATCTCCATTGGGTTTTATAAATGTGATCGAGAATACAGATTATCCAATTTACCTTAAGAGGCCCTGCAATGCAGTTTTCTTTAGATCGGTCCATGATGCCTGAAAAGAAAAAGAACCATCTTTAATTTATACAAATCCTCATGCTTCCAAGTGCAGTTATGCTAGATCTGGGTTATAGCTCCTGATGAAAAAGCCTCCACAACACAGAATTTCACACTTTTTCTTTGTCCAAATGAAGCTGGCCAGGGAGCCTTGTTTTCTCAGGTGATATAAGGGACAGGTGTGGGGCTTCCACCCCACACTGCATCCCCTCCCCCAGCCCCCAGCTTCACTCCCTGAGTCCTCCCGCTCCACCAGCTTGTCTCTAAAGGATTACTTATCAGTGCAGGAGCCCGCTTCCAACCCTGCTGCCTTTTAAAAGCAGGTCCTCTCTTCCCCATAACGGACTCTGGCTATGACAGCACCTCTCTCCTCACCCTTCAACAGCAAAGCTCCACAACAGTCATCCACACTCACCACATCCACCATTTCTCTCAGCCTCTAGCCCTCTCCCCCATCAGGATTTCATACCCACCAAGGGGCCGGCTCATGACTGACGTCTACTGTTACCAGATTGGTGTCCCCCAGCAGCATTTGACAGGGTGGCTCTTTTCCCACTCCCAGCCTCTGCTAGCTTGCAGGGTGGTACCCCATGTTATCAGCTGTCCTACTGCAACCTCCTTTGCTCGATTAGCCTCACTTTTGCCAACCTGAAAGTCTGGGGTGACCTAGAATGAGTCCTTTGACCCCACTTCTTCATCCCTACCCTTCCTAGGGCACCCCTCATCCAGCACCAGTGCTTGAAACATCTTTAAGATGATGTGAATTTACATCTTCTACCCTAACCTCTCCTCTGACTGCCAGACTCCTACCTACCTACCTACCTGCTCAGTATCCCCCAGAAAGGTCTGCCAAGCACCTCACTCCCAACACATCCAGAAAGAACCTCTTCTCTCCTCCTAGCTTTTCTTCCCCTCCGCTCTCAGGAGCAGCCTGAGCTTAGGCCCAGAAACACTCTTTTGCAGCTATCTTCATTCCCTATAGGAACTCATCCAGTTTCCTGGCTCTCAATACCATTCACAGGCTCAGGACCTCCAAACTTCCTTCTCCAGTCCAGACCTTTCCTGAACTCCTACCACCTATGAAACATCTCCGCCTGTAATCGGAGGCCCCTCAATTTTAAAATGTCTCAAACGGAATTCCTGCTCCCTCCCTACCCCATCTGTCCAACCCTGTTCTCACAAATGTCCCCATCTTAGTTACTGGCAAACCCCGCCTGCCAGTTGCTCGTGTCAACTATCCTTTACACGGTTCTCCCTCAAACCCCACATCTAATCAATCCATCAGCATATCTTGTAGGCTCTACCTTTAAAATCACTGCTCAGGACCTTTAATACCACCACCTGATCACACCAATGCTCTCTCCCTTCAACTCTTTGCAACAGGCTTCCCATGATCACTCTGCTTCCACCCTTGCCCCATTATGGTCCTTTCGCAAACTATTAAGTCAGCTATGCTGGTCCTTGGTTCAGAAGCCCCTCATGGTCCCTCAACTCAAATTCAAAATCCTACCTGCATAGACAGGCCTACAGTCTCAGAGTATGGACCCTGACCACTTTCTGGCCTTATCTCCTCTTTTCTACTGCACACCAGCCATACAGGGCTTCTTTCTTTCCTCAAAGCAGTCCCCTGCCACAGGGCCTTTGTACTTCCCTCTACCCACTTGGCTCTTCTACCCACTTGGCTCTTCCCTCAAATAGAAGTGTGGCTTGCTCCTTCATTACATTCAAGTCTCCGCTCAGACGTTTCCTTTCTGACCATCTTGCTTTTATTTTTCTTCATAGCCCTTACTTAACATCTTACATAACATTACTTGTACTTGTTTACTTCTGTCTTCCCAGACAATATCCCGCTACCTGCTCAGTATCCCCAAGGAAAGTAAGCTCCATGAGAGCGAGGGCTTAGTCCCATTTTGTTTATGTTGCCTCCCCAGATCATGTCTGGTATGTAGTTCCTACACCAGTGTTTGGGGAATGAGTTAATCCATTAAGAAAGCAAATCAATAATGCAAATAGTTTATAACACTTACTAAGCTCATACTGTGAGTCAGGCACAGCAATATATCAAGTAAGTAGGACATAAACTCCAAGAAACAAACCTCTCTGTATTTTTCCTGCCCAGGTGCTCTGAATTCTAGAATCCAATCAGAAAGTGTCCCCCACCCCCACACTTTCACATCCATTTCACAAATAAGCAAATAACTCCACTTTGAAGATAGAACCACAGCTACAGAGCAAGGAGTCCTTATATTAAACAGGTTAGGAGAAATGACAGAAAGGAAAAAGGAGTTATAAGCTTGTGTTATGCAAACATTAATTTCACACACGCTCTAATGCTTTCTTCACTTTCCCTAACGATCACAAGCAGCAGACTAATGAGATCACACAGGCTTAAGGACATTTATTCAATAGTCTTCAACAGAAACTAGATATTTGCCCCAATTGAATATACTTTTCCTTCTCAGGGAGATAATAATAAACAGGATGGAGTAAGCTTCTGATCCAAAAATTCTGGAGAGAGCCCCAGGAAAATTGTTTCTCAAATGATTCCAGTCCACAGCCAGGGTCACATGACCCAATGACTTGCACAAGATTCCTGCAATTCAAGCCACATATTCATACTATTCTAAACAGGAAAACTGTTAAGCTTATATAGCACTATGCCTTTAGACTTTTTCTTCATCAAACTTGCTAGTGTCTGCATAGACTTAGAGGAGAGTGGGAATGAGTATGTGGCTGAAAAGAATCTGATTCAAAGAACAAGAAAGGTTAAGGAGAGAGGAGGAACCGTTAAAAGTCAAGGGCAGTAGCAGCTCCATCTCCATCTGGAGGGCACTTGCTAGAAATGGAGACTTTCGGGCCCAACCACAGACGTAACAAATCAGATCCTGCATTTTAACATCCCCAGACGTCTAGTATGCGCTGGTCTAGATCACTGGTTCTCCATGAAACATCAGAATCACCTGGGAAATTTGACAAACTACAGACACCTGAGTCCTCTAGGCCCAAGCGCTTCTGATTCATTAGGTGGGTCTACATTTTTCACAAGGACCCTCTGAAATCACGATAAACGCCGTCCAAGATCTGCGGCTTGAGAAGCACTAGCCAAAGAAAACCTCTTTGAGCAAGTTTTCATTTATTCACCCACTCACCCATCCAGGACAAGGGTCCTTCCTGGCTATGCTATCCAAAGTAGCCCCCGGTAAGCCACACCACTGTTTTCTTTTGCAAGTTCTCCGGCCAGTTGGTCGTCTGGCGCCCCACCCCCGCTAGAACGCAAACTCCCAGAGAGCAAAAGCCCTCCTATTTTTTTCTTACCCAGGTACTCACCGAATACGAGAACCCCATCAGAAAGCACCCCCACCCCCAATGCCACTCAACAACCCCATGCACTGCAGGTGTTTAGTAAACACCAAGCGGCATCTTACAGGGCGCCCCAGTACCCGCGAGCAGAGGGGAGGGCGCTGGGAAAGCACCGGGGGGGGGGGGGCAGAGGAGGGGAGCGGGGAGGATGCAGGCGGGGAGAGGAAGAGAAGGACTGAGGCGGACCGAGAAGGACCAAAGTGGGGAGGGGGGCACCGAGGGAGACCTCGCCCCGACTCTTCCCCGCCGGCCCCGCAGCCCCACCGCCCTCTTCCTTCCCACCCGTCCCGCCGCCCTCGCCCACCCGTCTCACAGAGCTGTCCCAGAGTCTACGAACCCGTCGGCTCCCGCCTCCGACCCAAAGCAGCCGAGTCCTCCCGAGCGCTCAGCCGTTAAGATTCAAAGTCTTCATTTTAAATAGGAGTTAAACCCTCTAATCTGAAAGCTGATTGGCCTGGGCTAGAGAGGCGCTGCCTTTTGATTGGTTCACAGCCAACCGGACGGCTTGAGTCACGTCCAAGGCGGTGACAGCGCGCAGGCGCACTTGCCCGGTAAGGCCCCGGAAGTGGTGGAGCCAACCGCCCGCCAGACTTTGGCAGTTCTAGCGCCCGCGGTGCTCTCCGGGATCCGACATTTGTCGGCCAGACAGCATTTCGTTCGTGCCAATCAACGTTGTCGCGCAAGAGGTAAAGTCGGAGGAGGTTAACGAACTACTCCAACGCGCCAGTAAGTAAGATGGCGAGAAGGGCAGGCGAGAGTGGGGCCGATCGATAGCGCAGCGCTCGGCGCTTCGCCCTTTGCGCGTGCGCAGTGAACGTGCGCTCATAGCGATCGATCGGGCAGAATTCGCGCCTCCATTTTTCTGGGAGAAAGCGGGAGATCGAGAGAGCCGGACTAGCGGGTACTGAGGGCCTGGGATGCATGGAGAGCGCCTGGTGCGGTCCGCTGGGGTCTTCACGGAACCTCAGGAAAGATGAGCGAGGCGGGAAGGCCCGATAGTGAGCGGGGTGGCATGCGCCCTGAGTTGCTAGGCTGGGCCTGCACACCCTCTTCTTTTCCTCGAAGGCCTCGCTCCCACCCTCACTCCGTCCTTAGTTCGCTTCTACCGCGGGATGGTAGCGGAGCTTCGTGAAGGGGGCGTGTGTGTTCTCGCCCTGGTCCCCCTTCCAGTTCCGGGTGTAGACAGTTCCTAGGGTTTGTTCTTCCCGTCCTGGGGCCTCGGCGTCCTCACCTGCAAATTAGGGGTGGTAATTAGGCACTTACTAGCCCAGCGAGCGAACGTTCTGTGAGACTTGAGAAGCGGGCCTCGTCCTTTCTTTTCTTTCTTAATCTTTGTATACCCCGCCGATGCTCCTGGCATGGGTGCAGAGACGGGAGAGAATAGTGGTTAAGTTCTGGGCTCTGCTGTGGGCAGTCCAGGCGGCCACTTGACGAGACTCAGCCACACTTTATTTTCAGTTTCCTAACCTCTTTATGCCTCTTTCATCATCTCTGTTGTGTCGTAGCGTTGTCTACACAAGCATAGATTTATATACAGTTGCTTCTACGTCTGCTTAAATACTTTGAATGATTTCATTCAGTGAGCTAACGCTTGTAAAGTGCTTAGCACGGTGTCTGGCAAGTGCTTAATAAATGTTAGCTGCAGTTATTAACACCCATCAGTGCAGCACAGTAAAGACTGGAGCTCTGAGGTCAGATAGCCTGGGTAAGGACCCAGGCTGTGTCATTGACAAGCTCTTTGATCCTGGGTAAGTTAACCTCTCTGCACCTCAGGTTGCCTCTAAAATAGGATTAGATGAGTATTAAATGACGTAATGCATAAGTTGCTTACGCTGTGTTATATACTACACTTATGTCTAATAAATTTTAGCTAGTTTATTACTGAATTTTTTAAAGATATTTATTTGAGAGCAAGAGAGGGAGCATGAGCAGGGGGAGGGGCAGAGGGAGAAGCAGGCTCCCCAATGAGCAGGGAGCCCTATGCGGGGCTCAGTCCCAGGATCCCGGGATCATGACCTGAGCTGAAGGCAGATGCTTAATGGACTGAGCCACCCAGGCGCCCCTGTCATTAAATTTTTAAGGAGCACTACAGAAAGTCATCAGGGACAACACAGTCCTTGAGTTAAACCATCTGTATTCTAGTCCCGGTTTCTCCAGGCACTGGTCATGGGCCCTTGGACAAGTTATTTTCCCTTCTCATCTGTAAACAAGATTACAGGGCCTCCCTTACAGGATGGTGTTGAGGACTAAGTAAGAAGAAACATGCTGAACACTCAGTAACTGTTAGCTGTTCTTATGATCAGTAGCTTCAGTTATTCTCCAGGGGGAGTTAGAAAACATGGTTCCCCACTCCTTTACTGTAAGACACCCCCCTTCCAGAATCTTTCCCTGTAAAGTACAGCAATCCAGGCAGTACTGGTGTTACTGCTCACTCCTCTCCTTTCTGGTATTCCTCTCTCCCCTGTGCTCTGACTTTCAATTTCTTGTCTGCCTGTGACTTCTGTTCCTTATTACTGGCCCCAGATTCCTGTGGCCTTCTGATCGCTGTCCAGATAAACATACACATACAAACATTGATTTTTCGAAGTCAAATTATCCACTCATGTCCACCAGTTGGACTTATTTTTTTGCATAGACCAGAAACCATCATCTACAGTTTTCATTTCACTATCTAAGAGAGAACTTAAGCACTTGTGAACCAATCTAAGGGCACAATCCTTTAGATTTTTACCTTTTTTCCCCCCACGTTTTTATCGTTGTTTTGGCCATATCCTACTTGCCAGTATTTTATTAAGCATCTTTGAATCTTTCCAAAGCATTGTGGCTTTTGTGCCCTTGTGTTTTTATTTACTATCTAATTAAATTATGTAATTTAGCAAATTTAGTTATCTTAAAATGTGTTTTAAGAATGAACATTGCTGACATCAGTAAACATACAGCTCAGCTGGTGGAAACAGTAGTGTCTAGACATTCAACAACAACAGCTGTCTTACCTATTGCAAATACCAGTCAGTGTCTTATAACAGAAGAAACAAGACTCTGGGATAGCAATAGAGAATAAAAATGGCAGGCAGGTAGTTTGACAGAGAAGAAAAATTGATGGAAAGTTCTGTAATTATTCGCTAACATGATTTGAATAATTTCTGTGTGCCACTGTGCTCAATGCTCTGCATGCACCATCTTATTTAACCTGTGCTAACTTGCTTAACAGCTGAGGAACATGGTCTCAGAGGAAGGAGGTTGATGACCAAAGATGATGCAACTAGTAGAGCTGGGATTTATGCCCCGCAAGGCTGACCGGATTGCTGTGTTGCTTCTGTGACTCCCTAGTGCCTCTGCCCTTCACCATCCCTGTTTTCTCATTTTGCAGCTGGCAAGGAAATTGTCTTCCTCTTCTCCACGATGTACAGAACCAAAGTGGGCTTGAAGGACCGCCAGCAGCTCTACAAGCTGATCATTAGCCAGCTCCTCTATGATGGCTACATCAGCATTGCTAATGGCCTCATTAATGAAATCAAGCCTCAATCTGTCTGTGCACCCTCGGAGCAGCTCCTGCATCTCATCAAACTAGGTAGCTTTGAACGCAGATTCATTGATTCCATGACAAGGTTCCAGAGGTTTTCGTAATCAGAATTTTTCAAGCTTATTTTTGTTTAGTTTTAGTGCCTAGTATGTGTCAAGTACAGTGCTCGATACTGAAAGAGTAAGCAAACCCCAGATTATGAAGATTTTGAGCTGGTTCTAGCCTCAGGCTCTGTATAAGAATTATCTGAAGCATTCTTTCATTGTATTATTGACTTCAGATTTCAGCTCAAATGGTATTTCAGAGTCCTCTTCACCTTTTCTAAAATTACCCACTATCTTCCCCATACCTCCCCAGGTACTCTAAAACAACAGTCCCATTTCCTTCATAATAGAATCACTATCTGAAATTTTCTTCATTGTTTCAGGTTGTTGCCGATATAGTCTGTACCTCCCCAGAAAAGACAGCAAGTTCAATAAAGATCAGGATCTTGTCTTGTTCAAAAATATATCCTGTGCTTGCCTGGGTTGTAGAAAGCACTCAGTAAAATATAGAATTAGCAACATGTTTATACCCTTTGCCTTAGCAGTGCCAATTTTGAGAATTTGTGTTCAAATTTGAGGAAATAAAATGAATACAACTGAAATACCCAACAATAAGGAATTAGTTGTGAATGTTCTTGTATCCATCACATTGGGTCCAACAACATGATGTAGATAAACATTACACTGGCCAGATGTTTATTTTGTTTGAGTAAATGAACAAGTTACAAAATATCATATAGTGTGGTTCTATTTTTGTTTTAAGAATTGTAACAACTGTGCATGGAGAAAGGTCCAGAAGAATCATGCCACCATGTTAACAGTAATTATCTCTGGGTGATCTAATAGAAGGTCATTTTTATTTTTGTGTTCATCTGTATCCCTAATTTTTCTTATACTAATAAACATACTGTTTATATGATATGTGAAGTTATTTTTAAATTTAAAATGTATTTTCTTGAGAAACTTCCATTTATTTAAATATCAACATTCTTTCAATATGTTTCACTAGTGTTAATGCTAACATTGTATCTGACTTAATGAGCCTCAAGGCTGCTACTAACAGATCTCAGCACTAAAATATTAAAATCCAGAAGGGGGAAAAAATGGACAGCTTAACTATAGGACTGCTTTTTTACATTTCTGTAGTTGTAATTAAAGTAGAAAATTTTGGAGGCAAAAATCGGGGGAGCTGGTGTAACCTATTGGAACCTAACCTTCTCTGATCCATTCTGCCCATAGTGTGGTCACTGTGCATGCACCTAGGTCGATACACGTAATTTTGTGAAACGCTAGGTGTCATGCAGCTCCAAGAAAGAGTAAATTGACACTGGATCCAGAATTTTGTCTTGGCTTTTTAAAATAACATTTTCTTGTGCACTTAATTTTTTTTTTTATAAAGATTTTACTTATTTATTAGAGAGAGAGCAGGAGCAGGGGGAGGGCCAGAGGGAGAGGGAAAAGCAGGCTCACCACAGAGCACAGAGCCCAAGGCAGGGCTCGATCCCAGGACTCCAGGATCATGATCCAAGCTGAAGGCAGACACTTAACCGACTGAGCCACCCAGGCACCCCTCATGCACTTAATTTTTATTCCTTTCAGGAATGGAAAATGATGATACTGCAGTTCAGTATGCAATTGGTCGTTCAGATACAGTTGCCCCGGGCACAGGAATTGACCTGGAATTTGATGCAGACGTCCAAACTATGTCCCCAGAGGCTTCAGAGTACGAAACATGCTATGTCACATCCCATAAAGGACCGTGCCGCGTAGCCACCTACAGTAGAGATGGGCAGTTAATAGCTACTGGATCTGCTGATGCTTCCATAAAGATACTTGACACAGAAAGAATGTTGGCCAAAAGTGCCATGCCAATCGAGGTAAAATCCCAGTAACATACGTACTATTTGCCTTTTGTTCATTGGGAGAATGAGAGACCAGTTTAGACCGGACCAAACTTAGCATAGTTGGGTATTTTGAGTCAGACAGATTTTAGATTTTGAGCATCTGTTTTCTCATTGGTCTAGGTCATGATGAATGAGACTGCACAACAGAACATGGAAAACCACCCAGTGATCCGAACGCTTTACGACCACGTGGATGAAGTCACATGTCTCGCTTTCCACCCGACAGAACAGATCCTTGCCTCTGGTTCAAGGGATTATACTCTTAAATTATTTGATTATTCCAAACCATCTGCAAAAAGAGCCTTCAAATACATTCAGGTTAGGAATGTTTGGAAAGGAGCTTTACATTTTTTTCTTAAAAACAAAGAGCTATTATTGTATGACTGTTCTCTTAAAGTAGTCTCAGTGATCATCGTATAAAACTGGAGGACACAACAAGGACACATGCCGCAGGTGGCTCAGGAATCCAGTTTGCATGGACACGTGGTCCACATGCTGCCCTGTGCCCACCTCTTCTGGCCGGTCAGGACTTCTGGCCAGTTTATGCAACAAGGGTTCAGAATCTGTATCACTTTTTAAAGGTTGCGGAACCCTGTGTAAGGACAAATCAACTTTGCTGAAATGTAACTTAATGGGACTCAAAAAATTATTCAGTTGAAACTATCACATGTTTCCTGGAAAAGTGACATTTGGTACCACATTTTGAATTTGCAGTTCAGAAATACTAATGTTTTGGTAGTGGCTTCTACTTTTTAATAATTTAACTTAGTTTTTTACTCAATATTTGGAGACCTAGGACAAATTGAAGAAGCTGTTCACGTGTACAAGTTGTGTTTATCCTTGTTCATTCACGTGTGCTTGTATCCTAGCCTGATAATGTTCCATTCTGAGTTCACCCCGTGTTCATTTGCAAATAACGAAGCTCGCTTCTGTGGTTTTTGGAATAAATAATCTCACCAGTAAATAGTTTTTGAAATCTCTGTTCAGATGATACTTTCTTGTATTCTAGAAAGTTCATTGTTCCTTCTTAAACCTGTGTAACGTCTGACCGTTGTTTTATGTACTCTTTCCATCAACCAAATATTTTCCACATTTCCTCTGGATTTAATTGTTCACTAGTTAGTCACTTAATGTTGATGTCTCTGTCCTAACAGGAAGCTGAAATGTTACGCTCCATCTCTTTTCATCCTTCCGGAGACTTTATACTTGTTGGGACTCAGCATCCTACTCTTCGGCTTTATGATATCAATACATTTCAGTGTTTTGTCTCTTGCAATCCTCAAGATCAACACACCGATGCTATATGCTCCGTGAATTACAATCCTAGTGCCAATATGTATGTAACTGGTAGCAAGGACGGCTGCATCAAGTTATGGGATGGTGTTTCAAATCGATGCATCACAACTTTTGAGAAAGCCCATGATGGTGCTGAAGTTTGTTCTGCCATTTTCTCCAAAAATTCGAAATACATTCTCTCCAGTGGAAAAGACTCTGTAGCTAAACTTTGGGAGATATCAACAGGACGAACGCTGGTCAGATACACAGGTATGTGAAGAATTGCTATTAACATTTTTTCTGTAGCATTTTACAGTTTCCAGAGCTCTTAAATCCTCACGAGAGCCACATAATAGATGTATGCGTTGAGCAAGGCAGATGTGATCCCTCTTTGAGATAGGAAACCAAGGCTTAGACATTAAGTAGTTTAGCCAAGGCTGCAGTTCGTAAGAAGCAGAGCTGGAAATAGAACCATAGTTTCATAACCTTGTTCTTCTCCATACGTTACAGCTTCAGCAAGATCTGATTCCATGCAAGTAACATTTGAGATTCTGGTGGTCCATTTGCAGACCAGTGGTCTGCCTTTTTCCCTCAAACATAAGAGCAGTCCAGAGAAAAGCCTGAGTTAGTGGATCTCAGTAAATCTCTGCATTAGGGAAAGAAGGCTGAGAGGGAAGATCTTGGCCTATTCCTAAGAGTGCAGGTAGCCCTAATAGTTACTTGGCAGTGAATGTCGGTAAAATATTTTGTCTCATTCCCTGTTCCTTGGAGCTGAAAAGGCTGTTGTTTGGTAGAAGACCTCCAGGAAACTTCAGCTGGTTTCCTCTGTTGTGAGATGTTTGTGTCATACGCTAAAATCACCAGGACCAGAACTCTATAAGAAAACAACGCATTGTAAGGGCTGGGCGGTGGTGGTTATTAGTTAGCCTTTTAGAGAAGAAAACTCAAGAGGTGGAGACTGAGACATCTGAACCACTAGGGTGCAGCATAACCCCCTCAGATTGATCTCATGGTAACCAGAGTTCCCTTCCTGCCGTCCGTCTGCCTTCTGACATAACACGGTACAACTAACTAGCAAGTCTTGAGAAGAGTCATTTTTATCGTAATTCTTGGTGACTTTGTTGAAAAACTTTTGTATGTTCAAGGACTGTGTGCTTGTTGCAAAAAGAAGATATAAAGATGATCAAAGTAAAAGTGGGAAAGCCTCCTCCCTCTTCAGAATTAACAACCACCATCTGAGTGTGATGTATCAGGAAGGGTACACACTAGATCCTCACAAGATTTATTATGTTTGTTTTGTCTTGTGAATATTGGGATGTTTCATGCTTAAATGTGGCTGATTGGTTTGTTTTGGTGGAGAATTGGGATTTGATTTTAAAATGAGATTATACTGAATTTATATACAAATTCCCTCATTTTCTAATTCACAGGTTAAGACTCCATGTCAGCATGCTTAGTTCTGTGTTTCCAGCTTCAGTGTTTAGTTAGAATTCAAAGGATTCTTGAAATAATGAAAGACAAGGAAAGACTAACAAGCATTAGAAATTTCAATGTTAAAAATTAATTCAAAACACTAAAAATTAAAATGCTGAACTAGGGAAACAATATGCATAGCATGTGAAGTGGACACGTATCGGTGGTCAGTGAGCTCAAAGAGAGCGAGGTGACCTGCAGTACTGTAAACCTAAGAAATGAAAATGGAAGGATCTTACTGTGCTCATCAGATGGCGGGAATTTAAAAGATTGTTTTATCTTGTATTGATCAACATTTTAGGAAATTAAATATCTTATTGTTAGAGGAGTGTCAACTGGTAAAGTATTTCTAAAGGGCAGGTTCGTGTCCTGTATCAAAATTTTCAGCATTGGACCCACTATGTGCACTCTTAGAAATTCAAGATTTTTTTTTTGGCAGAGAGAGAGACAGCGAGAGAGGCAACACAGGCAGGGGGAGTGGGAGAGGGAGAAGCAGGCTTCCCGCTGAGCAGGGAGCCCGATGCAGGGTCCGATCCCAGGACCCTGGGATCATGACCCGAGCCGAAGGCAGACGCTTAACGACTAAGCCACCCAGGTGCCCTGCACTCTTAGAAATTCAGTCTAAAAAGACTCTCTCGTCAAGCATGCACAGGCACACACAGAAAGATGTCCATCCCAACATTATCTAGAGTAGGGGAAAGGGAGAGGTAACAGAAATGTCCACCAGAAAGCTTTGAGTAAATTGTTGTTCAGCATCCTTTTCACAGTAAGCAGCCTTTAAAAGTAAATACTCACCCTGCACAGCTGTATATGTGTTATACCTCATGCTGATCCTTGCAACCACCTTGTGGGTAGGTGCTGTAATTATCCTCCACAGAACAGAAGAGAAATTGAAGGTGTGACAGGGCTATGTAATTTGTCCGTGTTCACATCACTTGTAAGTATTGAATCCAGATCTGATACCAACACTTTTATTTTTATCCATTAAACTATATTCCATCTTTATAGACTGTTGAATAAAAGCACATGATGTGGGCGCCTGGGTGGCTCAGTTGGTTAAGCGACTGCCTTTGGCTCAGGTCATGATCCTGGAGTCCCAGGATCGAGTCCCGCATCGGGCTCCCTGCTCGGCAGGGAGTCTGCTTCTCCCTCTGACCCTCCTCCCTCTCATGTTCTCTGTCTCTCATTCTCTCTCTCTCAAATAAATAAATAAAATCTTTAAAAAAAAAAAAAAAACACATGATGTATGCTCTGCTTTACAAATGGACAACATACAGAGATATTGAGAAAGGATATTCGTCAAAATATTGACTCTGGGTGTAAAATTGTCAGGCAGTTTTAATTTTTTATGCTTCATACAGTATTTTAAACATAAAATTTGTATTTTCATGGTCCTAAAAAAGCCTAAAGCTTCCTTTTGGAGAGCAGATGTTCATTCATCCCAGTAATTCTGTTCTAGGAATTTAATCCTGAGGAAATAATGTGTTCGATACAAAGAATTGGTCACAGTGTTATTTGCAGTCAGATACAAACTAAATGCTTAGCAGGAAAAGAATTAGCTAGTAATAGTGCTTCCTAACAGTGGTGTATTTTGCAGCCAGTAAAAAAAACATGGAAGAATGAATGTACCCAACAAAAAGTTGATTTAAACTATGACAGAAAAGACACATAATATAGCACCAATTTTGTATTTTTTTAAAGATGTTTTTATGCCTAGAAGTACATCAGAGTGTTCACAGTTAGTTGCCCGAGGTGGTGAGCGGGGGGTGATTTTCTTCTGCATACTTTCGTGGAGTGTCCCAAATTGCACAATAAATGTGTGTTCCTTCCATTTTAAAATGCTGTTTTGGCATCGATGGGATAATTAACCAAAGTACAGCAGTCTGAGGATGGAAAATGTAAACGTGGGCAGCTAGCCCTGGCACTCAGACCCTTACCCTCTCGTCTCTTTGCAGGTGCCGGCTTGAGCGGGCGGCAGGTGCACCGGACGCAGGCCGTGTTCAACCACACCGAGGACTACGTACTGCTGCCGGACGAGAGGACCATCAGTCTGTGCTGCTGGGATTCTCGCACAGCCGAGCGCCGGAACCTGCTCTCCCTGGGCCACAACAACATCGTGCGCTGCATCGTGCATTCGCCCACCAACCCCGGCTTCATGACGTGCAGCGATGACTTCCGAGCACGGTTTTGGTACCGGAGATCAACCACGGACTAGCCCGCCTCCAGGATACGGGGTTCTTTTCTCGAGGACTGTGCCCCTCCTGCCCCTGCATCCCATCACCAGCTCCAGCTCCGGTAGTAAGTCACTGCACCACCTGGCAGTCGTGCTCCCACCTCTCCATCCTTCTTGGATTTGTACAAAAGAATCTTTTTTTACCTTGATGTAGAATCATGGTGGGAAAAGTTGGAAACGCAGATCTGTGCGGTGGTTCTGCATTCACTGATTATTACAGTGTGATTTTCATCGGTTTTGTAAATACAGGACTTGCCATTTCTCTTGAATCTCTTGATCATTTGAAGAAGGATAGAGTATTAAAGTGCTTTCTAGATCTCAAGTGGATCTGTCCTGAGGAATTTTCGTTTGATGGTTTTGTCAACTTCTGTGCCTGTTCTACAACCTCTTTGTCTATATATCTCCTTGCAGAATACATTTGGGCAGATAAGTAGGCATACGGCTCTGAGAATCAAGAGTGTTGTGCCATATTAAAACCATTTTAGAGAATCTATCAGTTCTATCCTAAAATGACATCATCCTGAAAATAAAGCTCGAATCTCCAACTTTAGTGTTACACCTTTTTCACTTCAGTAAAATTAGCGGTCAGTTTTTCCTGAAGATTTGTAGGAGACAATATGTTTCATCATACCTCCCACCTTCTCCTTTCATTGCCTGCAAATGCTTATCTTCAGTAAATACTTCTCATAAGATTATTACCGGTTGACGGAAAACCTAATTGAAGATCCATCCAATCTAATCAAAATTAGGTGACCCTGCTGCCGCTCTCCGGTGTTGCTTGTTTCACAGATGATTAATATCGATTGACTTTGTTCTTGTGTAATTTTAAATCTCATTTTTCAGTTCTCTTCAGCATGAATTGTCACCACTCATCGTGGATGCACACCGGAGCTATGTTCTTGGAAGATTTTTGCAATTAACCAACCGATAGGGGTTTTCTTTTTCTCAAAACTTTTTAGAAAGTGACACTATTTCTCTGGATTCAGCTCAAGCTAGGTCAGGGAACCCTAACCTCCCCTCTGAAAGATAGACTTTGGTTTATATTTATCCCCAAATACAAGAACCTCATGATCTGGGTAGGAGTACCTAGAAATAGAATCTAGGGTCATTTGATAAAAATATTAAATAGATTAAAGTTAAAGTAAGTGTTTTATGTTATACGAACTTTAAAATCTTCTGAGGTTTACTGCATAAAAATTCTGCATTAGTCATCCTCAAGGAGCATTTCAACTCTGGTCTATGAAACCATTTTAGGCATGCTTAATGTGTTAAATCAGAGCTTTAGTTCAGATTTCCAAAGAGCTATATTTTTTGGTCTATAGTGAGTTTGGATTTATTTTTATTTTGTGTCCTGATTCTCCAGCACTTGAACTTGGCCATCTGTGAGTGCTGCTTTTGTAAGATTAGAAGAAATCTACGGAATAGGAACAAGAATAACCGGTTCCATAAAAAATTACCAACCAGAACTCCTCGCTTCTTTTTCTGCTATTTCTTTTGCTTTTGGCCCTATGAAACTATAACAGAGAGTGAACATTTCCACGTCCCTCTGCTCTCCCACATGCAGTAGAGTGACCCCGTCGCATTCCCCAGTTTAAGTTCCACTGGGTCTTTTTAACTGTTCATGAATTTAAATAATGATGCCTACTTTTTCCAGTTTCTGGAATAGTCTCACCAGTGGATCTGTAGTTTCAGGACTCCTACTTACAAGATCAAGATACTTTTGTGTGTTTCCAAAACAGACTTTTTTTTCTTTTAAAAATCACATTAAGGGACACCTGGGTGGCTCAGTCGTTAAGCGTCTGCCTTCAGCTCAGGTCACGATCCCAGAGTCCTGGGATCCAGCCCCGTGTCCGGCTCCCTGCTCTGTGGGGAGTTTGCTTCTATCCCCTCCTCCCCACTCCTGCTCTCTCTCCCTGTCTCTGTTGCTATCTCTGTCTCAAGTAAATAAAATCGTTAAAAAAATAAAATAAAAATCACATTAACATTTTGAACTGGTATAAATGCCAGGATTATTACATGGGCTTGACATCAGCATGTCATTAACTGTACCACGGAACACCCTGGCTTTCAAACAGTGAATAATAAGTCAGGATAAAAACTTATAACTTCTATGTTATTTTTTAAAGATCTGTGATTTCTAAAATAAACTTTTTGTATATAATGATAATTTAAAGCTAGTTCTTTTTTGGGGGACCTTGCTTTGAATGTTTCCATATTTGAACATGTGCTGTCAAGCAGCAGTTACGACTTTGGTACTTTTCATACTGTTTCTTTAGTGTTTCGTTCTAGAAGTCAGATTTTTATAGCGAAATCTCCTTTAGCTATGTACCTTATCCCGAAACGAAAGTATAATTCCATTTCTTTTGATGAGTCAGAGAAACCAACCTTCTACCTTAGACTTTGGTTTCCCTTAGGAAGGGCGATGTTGTGGGATGGGGGAGGCGCCTCAGCTCTGTTACTGACTTGTTTAGTAGTAAAGCAAGCCACTTCTCTGCAGGGCCACAGCTTCTTTATCTGTGATTAAAGAGCTTAATCAAAATCATCCCCAACATGCACTCAATCAGTAAGGCACTTTTTTTTTTTAAACACCGCATGCTAGAAACAGGTTTGGGAGAGGGGGAGACTTCTGTTTCTGAAAATACGGTGGACCAGGTACTCTGAGAGCCCTTTCAGTACACACCTGTATAGAATTTATTTTTATTTTTAATCTCTGAATAGCTGAGCTAGCAAGAAATTCTCAGGGAATTTTTGAGAGGCAAAACAACCAGAAATCACAAACCCAGACACTCAGGAGCTAGGGGGCAGCCAGCTGCACCGAGGACATTTGTCAATCCCCTGGAGCCTAATGATTTCTGAGCTCTGACCTCACATGGTGGGAGCTTTGGTCCAGACCTAGGAAGAAAGCCCAGAACCCAGAAACTGCCCCATTCCCTGAAAGGGTGAACTTGACAAAACCCCCGCCTCCCGGAGAGAGGATAACCGCCTGACTGGGTGCTGGCTCAGGTTTGTGGGGAGGGTCTTCTCTGACAATCCCATCTACAAGCTATTTGTCCACATAAGGTGGGAACAAACCACTCGCACCAGCTCTGTGGCTTCGAGAAAAGCGAGCTGAGAATCTAAAGCAAGTCCAAGAGCGCCTGACAGAAGCCAGCACAGATGAAGGAAGAACACATCTTTACCCCAGGCCCCAGTTCTCCCAGATCCAGCTCTGAGAACCATGGGTTCATAATCAAGTATGTAAGGAAACCCCCCCCTATGATGAGAAGCAGTAGAAACTAGACAGAGTCAGACTTGAAGACTTGGAATTAATCAGATGCACGATATGTGAGTGCATCGAATATGAAAAGCTGAAACAGGACCAAGGACCAAGAGACTTAAAAAAGTGACAAAGGGGATTTGAACAACAACAAAAACCTTTTAGAAAATAGTCGACATTTTTTAAAAGATTTTTTATATTTATTTATTTGATAGAGAGAGGGAGAAGCAGACTCCCCACTGTGCAGAGAGCTGGACATGGGGCTCCATCCCAGGACCCTGAGATCATGACCTGAGCTGAAAGCAGACGCTTAACCAACAGAGTCACCCAGGCACCCCAATAGTTGACATTTCCATCACTTTCATTCCTTAGGTTTCTGGCCTTTTTCTGGAGCTTTTTTCCTTTACCTTCCGACTCCCTCTGTGGGCGTTTTAATCTGTGAAGCCTCTTTCCCACTCAGCATATGGCCAATTTACTCTTCACAGCCTGGTCGCTCACCTGACAGTGACCCCTTGCCTGTGCCCCCATGTTCTACCCTGGGGTTTTCTCGAGCTACTCTTAACACTCAGCCCCTCTCCTCCAGCTTTTGGCCCACTTGATGCCCACAGCATTTCTTTTGCGTCCTGTTTCTCAAGTCTTGCTTCCTTTTCCCTCTCCACCTTGACATCAAAATTCAGGCTATCAAACAGTCATCACTGACAATTAGAATCCTAGTCCTCCCTGTTTTATCCATGCATTAGGGAATTTAGGTGAATTTGTTGACAATTTATGAAATTCTCCTTTCACCCAAAGAGCTGTATTTGAGTTACCTTCTTAAGGTTAACAGCTGCCAGATTACTAGATGATTTTAAAACCATGCAGTCTGACATTTCCTGCTAAGCCTTTAATGCTCTGGATGTTCTTCACCTGGTGTCCAGCTTCACTTTAAAAACTCAGGCATTGAGTGACCAGCCTTCGAAGACCCCCCCCTCAAGGAGCTTGAGAGTTCAAAGTCTGCATGAAAACAGTATAAAGCATCCCAAAAAACAGTCCCATCTACAAAAGCAGTCTACCTTCCTGTGCATTTATTAGGAGCTATAGAAGTGAAGTGGTCAGATACTCCAGGCTTTGAAGAGAAAATTCATCCAAGATACTGTTCTCAGGAGCGTTTGTCAAGAGAAGGGGGGAGGGCGCCTGGGTGGCTCAGTTGGTTAAGCGACTGCCTTCGGCTCAGGTCATGATCCTGGAGTCCCGGGATCGAGTCCCACATCGGGCTCCCTGCTCTGCGGGGAGTCTGCTTCTCCCTCTGACCCTCCCCGCTCTCATGTGCTCTCTGTCTCTCTCATTCTCTCTGTCTCAAATAAATAAATAAAAAATCTTTAAAAAAAAAAAAAAAAAAAAAAAAAAAAAAAAGAGAAGGGGGGAAATTACCTTATCAGAGTCTCGGAGTTGGTTCCCTTGAACTCTAGCTGTTTCAACCTTCAGTCAGCAGGATATTACGAAAGCCACCCAATTTCCTAGAATACAAATTCTTGCAATATTTGTGCACAGAAGGACACATTTGCCTAAAGAAGTAAATACAAATGGATTGCAGCAAAATGTCTAAGGGCTTTCATTCAGAAAAATGACAGGGCCAAATAGACTGAGAAGCCAAGCCTCACATTCACAAAATACGACACTAGGTATCCGTGTAAGAGTGAGTCTGTTTCCTTTTGGGACCAAATCTATGACTTTTGTGTCTTCGTTCTGTTTTTTAAATTTAGGTTGTTTCTCCTAAATAAGTGAATAAATAAGAAAACCTGCAAATTACGGCATTCTAACCTGTATCTGGAACTCCAGGGTCGGCCCTTCAATAGTGGGAAGAATCACTGTTAGGAGTTTGCCAAGATGGTGGGAACTGTCCAGACTGGACCTGGCATGAAGTCTAGCTTTTTACTGAGAGGCTTGGGTCTGGATTCTGCCTCAGTCCCATCACTGTGTGACCTTGAGCAAGTTTGTCCATCCTTTTTACTTATTTTCAAATATATGCAAAGGTCCATTATACAATAAAAAAACAATGGTTGCCAGGGGCTGGAGGCCAACAGGGCGATGAGGAGTGACCGCAAATGGGTATGGGTTTCTTCCTAGGGTGATGAAATATTCTCAAATTAGATAGTGCTGATGGTTGCACAACTCTGAATATACTAAAAAAAAAAAAAAAAAAAAACCCAACAAACACTGAATCTGTGCTCTTTAAAAGGATGAATTTTGTGGTATGTGAATTCTATCTTAATAAAGCTGTTGTTTTTTTTTAATTCAATGTCAACAGTACAGTATAATGAATTTCCATGTAGCCATCACTCAGACTCCCCAGCTGGCTACTCATAGGTAATCTTTCACATATACCTCTAGCCTTTTTCCCCTCTCTTGAATTATTTTGAAGCAACTCTCAGATCTTTATCTGTAAATATTTCAGTATGTATGTTTGAGAGATAAGGACTTTTTAAAACAAAATCATGACATAATGACATCTAAATATACATGGAAGCATCAAATTGAGGTTAATCGATCCCACCCTGGAAATGTGAACCTCAGGCTTAGCTCAGTCGTGCCTGCATCTTCCTCATCTGAGATGCGGGACGACCCACGTCCACGAACAAAGAGGTGCAGGTTAGGGCCAGAAGAAAGCAGGAGCGAAGAGGCACAACCCCGAACAATGTCCAGATTCACATTCAACGACATGGAAATCACCTGCCATTTTGTAGAGGGCTTTGCCTTACAAATATTTCTATCTCTATGCCTTGCAGGAATACCGCTTTAATGATTTGTCCTATCTGTAAAAACTAATAGGATAAAATCCTTCTGCTAGTCCAGGCTGTCATTCATAACCTCAGCCCTTAGGACTCATTGCTCTTCCATCTGAATCTGCTTGGTTACCTTAAATGGAACTTGCTAATTCCATCTCTTTTTTTGCATATTCATGGTGTTGCAGCTAGAAACAAGCTCTGCTTCTATACTGATCGGCCCCTGCTTCTCATATCTTGCCTTCCTCATGAAGCCTTCCCTGAATTACTCCCCATTCTCCCATCTCTATCGTCCTCTCTGTGGATCTCCACTTGGAACTTGTTGCTAAGTCAGCTTGTGTTCTCATTCTGTGGGGTCATTGTTCCCTCCCGGTTATCTGCTCCCATCTGCGACACGTCAATTACTTGGCCAGGAGGTTAACTTCCAACGATGATAACAATTGAAAATATGAATTGTCTCAGCCAGAAATCAGTCAGCTATTCCCACCAGTAAGTCCTTCCTGGTCCTATCCGTGGCTCAGACTTGCGACGGATAGCCAGCAGACCAGACAGTGAGCGCTGTAATGGCAGGAAGGTAGCAATAGGGAGAGACCACCTGTTGGAAATGCAACCTGAGCCAGGCTCGGAAGAATGGGTACCAGTTCATTTAAATGAAATAAAACTGGGAATGTGCCTAACAAGGAGTCTTCTTCCCTGTACGTTCTCTCTGAATGTTTAGTCCGAATTTAGGGAAAGTAAAAAGACTTAGCAAGTAATGCTGAACTGCAATGAGCCGGTGCTGTGGTTTCAAGTTCAGACGATGGGTGGGTGAGATTTAAGAGATAATTTAGGGCACCTGGGTGGCTCAGTTGGTTAAGCGACTGCCTTCGGCTCAGATCATGATCCCGGAGTCCCGGGATCGAGTCCCGCATCGGGCTCCCTGCTCAGCAGGGAGTCTGCTTCTCCCTCTGACCCTCCTCCCTCTCGTGCTCTCTCTCATTCTCTCTCTCGCAAAAAAAAAAAAAAAAAAAGAGAGAGATAATTTAAACTGTACTGAAAAGTGCTCAGCAGCCCTGGTACAGAGTCAGTGCTCGGAAAATGCTCATCATGAAGTTTTGTGAGCCAAGACCAGGAGGTGAGCATGGGGTCAGAGCGAGGAGCAGTGTGTATCGGAGGAGAGATGGGTCGGGACTAGGCCTTTAGGGCATTCCCCTTGACTTGTTTTCTCCTGGCTGTTTGAGGGGCAAATTTAGGAAGCAGGAAGGAAGAGACACTGACCACGATCACCAATTTGGCCTAGCGGCCTCTAATCAGAAGAATGAGCTTGGTGGAAGTTGTTCACAGTGTTTATGGGGACGAGAATGCGGAGCGTTCATACCCTGAGCTTTCAAAGTAGGAACTTCACCCTATAAAGCGGAAGAGCGTTTTTGTTTTTTTTCTTCTTTTGTGGTTTCACATAGCAAATGTGTGACAATCTCTACTTATAGACCAAGTGAGATGCCAAGCATCGAGGAGTGAGTGTGGCCTGGATTTCTGTCCCCTCTCCATCAGCGCCTTCATTTTCCTCTTATTGTGCTTTCCAGAAAGTTTGCCTGCTGGGAGAATCGTTTTGACAATTTCCTGTGTTGTCAGATAACTCCATAGAATTCAGTTTCTGAGAACCGGCCAGAGGCATGCGGTGACATTGCATAATCCTCCTCTGAAGCCGGAGATACCAGCCGGAGAGCTCACGGGAGCTGTTCCACACCAAGATGAAGGGGGCAGGCATCATGGATGGTGCGCCCAAGGTGAGTGACGGGGGCTGTTTGGATGGGCGGGGGCAAAACAACCCGTTATGGTTAAGGACAGTGACCGATTTTCGTTCCAAGTTTCTAGTGGGGTCGTAAATACTAGTAACATGTGAGCTTGAGATGGAGAAGTTTAACGTAAGTTTAGTGTGGAAAAGATAATGTGTTCTAAAGCTACTGCCAGTTTGATTCAGAGATGGATGCAAATGACTTCCTAGCAGAAGCCAGTTTCTGGGGTTCACGACACAACCCATCCATCCCTTTGGGTCCACTCGCTTTCTAACAAACTTCTCGAGCAAGATGTGAGGCTCGGCCTCAGCCCACCTTGACCTCTCTTCTCTCTGGACCCTGCAGACACTTAGTGTCACTCCCAGGTGACCTGGTTGATTCTGTGTTCCTTCCCAAGAGCAGAGTCTAGATCTGGCTTCAGCCTCCCGTGGGCTGAGTCCACGGGGGGCATTCCGCACACCATTTCCCGGGAACTTTTATACTGGTACATGTGAATGGGGCTCAAGTCTGTGGCATGAATCAAAAAAAGAGTCACTATTTAGAAAGTTGTAATGGCTGCTTTAAAGGAAAAACAGCTGGGACACAAGGAAAATGAAGCTCAAGGATTTTCTCGCTCTGCCTTTTTAAAATGTGAAGTAGAACGGGAAAAAAATGAAACAGTTACTAAAGGGAAAGCTTGTTTATATGAATTACATATATGTTACTTAGTATTAAAATAATAACAATGAATGTCACCAGTGGAATTTATGTAACCGAGTAACCTATGACAGCCTCTCTTATATGGATTGCGTGTAAATATCTAAGCTACCCTAGAATTTTATACCCAACTATTTTCTTTGAAAAAAATTTAAACCATTGGAAAACTGGGGGGGAAAAAGTAATTCAGTAAATCCCTGCATATCCTTTACCTAGATTCACTGATTTCTGGCACTTTGTCACATTTGTCTGCATCTACTTGTGTATATTTAGACACACGTGTGCGCACACTTTGTTGTTACTGTTGTTAAACCATTTGAAAACAAATTGTAGGCATAATGACATTTCACCCCTAAATGACGCTTCACCTCAACATGTGTCTCCTAAAAGCAAGGACATTCTTCTACACAACTCCAATATGATCACAGGCAAGGAAATTTAACGTTGAATTAATAACATCCTTCTAATACTCAGTCTACATCACAGCAGTACGAGGGCAAGAACTCACATCTTCAACTCCTAGCCCAGAGGCAACCTCAGCTCAGGGTTTGTTGGGTCCCCTACAAACTGTCAATGCACATATGATATAATATACTTTTTAAAAGGCTTTCTACAAGCGGCGCCTGGGTGGCTCAGTCATTAAGCCTCTGCCTTCGGCTCGGGTCATGATCTCAGGGTCCTGGGATCGAGCCCCGTATCGGGCTCCCTGCTCCACGGGAAGCCTGCTTCTCCCTCTCTCACTCCCCCTGCTGTGTTCCCTCTCTCGCTGTGTCTCTCTCTGTCAAATAAATAAATAAAATCTAAAAAAATAAAATAAAAATAAATAAAAGGCTTTCTACAAACAGGAGCACTAACTGAACAACGGTTGAGCTTCTCACCTTTTACAATTAACAATACATATTAGAGTTCCATTTATTTTAGCACAGTTCATCTCCTTGATTATTGTTAATTAATTGGTTTTTAATTATGTAATAATTATAATATAATAATATAATTATTAAATTATTTAATAATAATTTAATTATTAAAGATGGTGACACAATGCAGTCAGGGGTCATACCATGTAAGTGGTTCTCAGTTTTGGTACATTTGGCTTTGAAGCACCCTCATGTCCATCGGGGGCACCCCGGAACACCTCTCATACCCTGAAGGTGGCCTGCGGACAGTGGGTGGTGACCAGTGACTGCGCATCACGCCGTCCCCTGCTGCTGCTGATTGTCACCCAACGGTTCCATATAAGTAGAGTCTTTACCCCTGTGCCCATCAGCCTTTGTATAGCTGACTTTCATTAGGTTTTCCCTAAATCTTGTATAAAACCAAGAGAAACTGGAAGATAAATATGATGATATTAGTGATAGGAAACACTGGGAGCAGTACACTTGCAAGAGGTAGAAGCTCGTCATGTGTGGCCAAGTGGTCTGTCTAACACGTCATTTGTTGGCTTACTGGACGGTAGCTGGCTGACTCCATGTTCAACTCCATTCGAGAAATGCTGGAAAGTTAGGTCTAGAAGACAGGGTGAATAAGTGATTTTATTATATGTAAACCTTTGTTTGGGATTTTGGGTAGTTTCAAAAGTGCCTTATTTATGAAAATAGAGTCTGCGTGTACTTTAGTGATGGAGTCCCATGTGTTATGAATTGTATTCACTTCTGAGTGTGCATGTGTGCCCACACGTGTGTGCCCATGAGTGCACACCATGAGAGGTGATATTGAAATTGGCATCTTTGGGCACAGACATCTTTGTCTCGCTAGAATTGAAGGAGAATTACAGAGTCAAAGAAGCATGGTATTTGTTTTCCTTCACTTTCTGAGAATTTCTGAAACTTGATTCTATTTTAAACCTACTTTCTCACAGTATTTTCTCTACAACCAGTACTTTCTCTCTTCTGTCAATACGGCCGTATGCTCACTTGGTTTTCTGAAAGGAGTTCTCAAACAAGGGTCTTTTCCCTGTTACTAAAGGGTAGATGTCCAGAGAACTGATCAAAAATAATATTTATGTTTTACACACATTTAAATGTTCTTAGATGTCCTTAACATTTCGGATCCGGCCTCAAGTAAAGAGCAAATATCCTTTAGCCCTCTTCCATTCCAATTCTGGGTGGAGTCGTCCTCGAGCCCCTCCAGGAGGGTCACAGTAAAGACGTAGAATTAAAATCGCCAACATTCCCAGGGCTGGTCTAGACAGACCCAACGGCGATGCGTCTGCCACTTGCCCAGATGGAGCTTGCTTTAGTGCTTCTGGGCAAGAGCACTGGGGACGTCGTTTGTGGGTGGGGAGCAATTGCAGGCTCTCCTTGTGCCTTTAGGACCTCTGGGGTGGGAAGCAAGACATTTTAACTCAGTCTTTGTTGAGGAATGGCAAGAGGGAATGTGTGCAGAGAACTTAATATGGCCACAAGGCCAGCCTGACCCCATCCCACCAGGTCCCCCCCCACCTCACTGCCTCCCCTTCCCCTGCCTTGGGATGTTCCATTTGGGGGCTGGATCCCTGGGGCCTCCCCACAAGCATCTTCCACACTCGCTCACTTGCTTGCTCGACCCCTTTCTGGACTGCCCCATCCAAGTCACCTCCCCAGCCACACCCTCCCTGGTCATTCTCATCTTCCGCCTCCTCTTCCTTTATCAACATCTGAAATCATCTTTCCCAATTGTTTCTCCCTTTGTTCATCATCTGTCTTCCCCTCTGGAGCGTGAGCTCCACAAGGGACAGAGCTGGGCTTTCTTATTCGGTGTTGCATCTCCAGTGCCTACAGCAGTGCCTGCCCATAGTTGGTGCCCATTAAACACTTTGAGTGTGTGTGAATCAGTGGGAGGTCACAGAGAGTGCAGATGGAACCCTTGCGACATAGCCCTGCCCTGCCCCAAGGTCAGAGACAGGACTTCCTAGTTGTCAGACACCTGGGAATCTAAGCTCCCTAACCCCTCTCTGGCCCCAGCCTGACCCACTCAGCCTCAACTCTCGAGAACTGGCCCCCTTCCTGCTCCCATGGTCAGGTGTTGCCTTAGATCTGAGCCTTTGCAGCTGAAGTCAAGGTCACAAGGACCTGCAGCCTCCCAGTGACCTTGTCCAGCAGCTCCATACCTTCACCTGTCTCACAAGGCAAAACAGCCCAGGTCCAACAGCCAGCTTGAGAACACAATTCACTGTCCATTGTTAAGCCATCTACCCAGCCTGTAGTTATTGGGTCCTGGGGTTCGGATGATCAACACAGAGCTGATGTTCTAGTGAGGTCAGAGTGTCAGTAGATGAGTACCTGGACACAATGGTTTCAGCTGGTGATAACTACCATAAAGAAAATAAAACAAGATGATCTGATAGAGGTGATGGACAGAAAGCGGCCTTTCTGGAGACCTGAATGATGGCAGAAACATTCCCGGCAGAGGAGACAGCAAAGGCAAAGGCCCTGCAGGGGGAAGGAATTCAGCATGGTGGAGGATCAGTAAAAAAGGCCAGCGTTGTTGGGGCAGAGGGACAAGGAGAGAGAGTGGGCAGAAATGAGATTGGAGGGAGAAGTAGGGTCCTGTTCACATAGGACCTTGTGGGTCCTGTAAGAACTTTGAGGTGCATTCTAACTGCGAAGGAAGCCACTGGCCTATTTAAAGCAGGAGATGACATGGTCTGATTTATGTTTCTAAGACATCACTCAGGCTGCTATGCAACAAATGGACTGTTGGCCAAGAAGAGCAGAAGCAGGGGGATGAGTCAGGAGACAAGGGCGGGTGGCCTCTCTTTCCATTTTGGAGGCTGCCATGCTGTTCTCAATGGACACGGACAAAAAAAATCGCTTGCCCTGCCTTTTGAAAAAAACTTTTTTTTTTTTTAAGATTTTATTTATTTATTTGAGAGAGAGAATGAGATAGAGAGAGCATAAGAGGGGGGAGGGTCAGGGGGAGAAGCAGACTCCCCGCTGAGCAGGGAGCCCGATGCAGGACTCGATCCCGGGACTCCAGGATCATGACCTGAGCTGAAGGCAGTCGCTTAACCAACTGAGCCACCCAGGCGCCCTGAAAAAAACTTTTGACATTTGAAACCATGAGCAGATGTGAACAGAAAGAATAGTAAATAAAGGTGTAAATAGGTTTTATTGAACTGCATGTTCAATATACACCCCCCTTTTTTGTGAAACCGATGTTTGTTTTCTACCAACCTTATTTCCAGACAATATACCTTTAATTCATTCAGTAACTATCGAGGGCCTGCCCTGTGCCACTCACTGTTCTAAATGCCACCAAGGACAAAAGTGTCTCGGCCCCTTCCTCAATATAATAAACTGTCGTTTTAGTTCATAAAAAGTCCATCACATTATATGGTCACTCCTGTTTCATTTTGCTACAGAGCTCACTATAAAAAAAAAAAAAGCTACACAAAACAGCCTCACGACCCCCAGAGTTACCAGACTATTCAAAGAAAAGTGGCCTGCATGATCACTGAATGGGGAAGCAGCTCTAGAAACAGAACATGGTCATTTTGGAACTAGGATGACTAAGGGAGGAAATGACAAGTGCCTGGAGGGGAATAACTTCAAAGGACAGAGGTGGGAGGCAGGGAGAAGTGATATTTGGATACTCCAACATGACTTGCAAAAAGGGGAAATAAGTATTTTGGGAACCGTGTTGCTCATAGCCACTTGTGGATTGGAATGGAAGAGGACGCTTGTGTCCACACCATGGGAACAGAGGTGATGTCAAGAAGGCAGTGTGTCCTGTGCCTGGGACAGCATCTCAGGGTCCTGCGTCAAGGCTTGGCCGTCTCTGCAAACCCCTCTCAGGAAAACACGGAAACCACTGAAAAGTTATCCACGGGCACGTCTTGGCTCCCCGTGTGGCCCCCCACTCCAGAGAGAATGTCTCCGGGAGCTTTGAAGTTACTGGATGTACACTATTGTTCTTTTTCTTTAAAGTGTTGCTTCTCCGTAGAATCAAAAGCAGCTTTTGCTACGCATCTGTTACTGGTAGTCTGTCATCTGGGGAGAAGAAAACAGAAGAAGTGAGATGAGAAAGCAGTAGGGTCTTTCTCCCTTGGAGATGTTTGCCCTTTGGTTGACAGAAAGTAAAAAAGGGCTTTGTGGGATGTTGGCTTCGGGTTCAGAGTGTAAACTTGCCCCAAGGTTGAAAGGGCACTAGAGTCGGTTATAGACAGCGAGTACTTCAAGTTGCTTCTTTCCTACATGATGTTGCCCAAAGCGAGGCGATCAATGAGCATCGTGAGATCAACATGGCCAATGACACACACCCGTCCCTAACCTTCCTTGTGGTCTCCCAAGTAAGATTTGCAATGGGTCTATCTGTAGCCCATTATTAACAACAAAATGAATAAGCCCAGGGACTGGAATAAATTCGCACCCACAGAGGGGGAGACCAAGAGCTTAAATAACAGGGTGGCTCCTTGCTTTCCTAACACCCCTAGAAATTACCCTGGGGGATGGAGAATTTGGTGAACAGGCATGAACCTTCCCTTATTTTTCTGTGATCTGTTAAATGGCTTGGGCCAGCTTTGAATTCTTCCTGATCAACCAGATGGAAAAAATCACACCCTGCAGGGACCTTGACTGCTGGCATCCAAGACGATCTTAGATGCGGGGCATGAATAGAACATTTTTCTAATGTCAGTTATGTATTGTCATGTGCATTAGAAAAAATTAAAACTAGCTCATCAAACGTAATTTTATAAGTAACGTTGCTTAGGGAGAGTTGTTTTTAATTGGCTTCATTTAACATTTTACTTTAAGTAAAAAAAAGTACCGAGGGCACATAGCTATGACAGGAAGCCATTAATAGACATACGGAGTTGAAGAAGCAGTCTTAGATAAAGTGTCCTCCTCGTCGGAGGTGGTATGATTGCACAGAACACCTTCTTGTATCCCCCCTGCCTTTCCTCTTCTCTTCCCTTCAAACAAAGAGAGAAAGAAAGAAGGAAGAGAGGAAAGGAAGCTTCCAGAAGTTGCTTCCAACTTCTCTTTTTTCCAAACGAGGTATCTTAATCAATAACCCAGGGACGAGGCTGGCCAGGAGTGAACATGGAGGTGCTGGAGGGGGGACGGCAAGGAATGAACTGCTGGATCTCTAGGGCTCTACGGACTGAAGGACACAGTTTGGTGTAACAGGGCCCGTCTTGGGCCGTATCTTAAAAAATCAATTACTAGAAGGCCTGGTTTCTTGTTGCATCATTTCAATCCTGAGATCCTAGATCAAGGGGACCTGGTGCTGCTCGCTCCACCCGCCCCTCTCCCAGCCCACGTCGTCAGACATACAGTAGGTGCTTAATATATAATTGTCAAATCAATGAAGCACTAAAAGTACATTCTAGCAAGGTTCCCATGAATAGGGGAAGTAGATTCAAACAAGTGGATCTGGTTGAGACCCAAACCTATTGGAAAACCACAGAATTCAGGCCTCAGGGAAGAAAATACTTCACTTCCATTGGGCGGTTTTGGAATTTTTTTCTGGCCAGTCACTTCCTCAAAGTCTCATCAGTGGGCAGGACCTTCTGCAGCTACTGAAGTCCTGTGATGAGGGGCTTTTTCATCTGAACCATCAGGAAGAATTGAAAGCTGGAGGGATCAGAGGTCGATGTTACGGTGGAGAAATCACTTCACGTTTGTGCTTTTTCATAGATGACACCGTCATCCAGGGCCGTTTTTACAGGTGTTAGGAAGACAAGGAATCACTCTTTGACTTAAGTTGTTCTTTTTCTCTCACATAGCTTCTCACTTCCAAGTTCACCAGGGTTATTCCCACCACAATGGCTATTGGCACCCAGACGGATGGGGGTAGGGGGGAAGCGGGGGGCAGATGGAGGGAATGCATCTGCCCCCCCGTGTGGCCGGCCCCATCCTTGCCCAGGGCTGTTGGGCTCAGCCCAGATCTGCTGGCGAGAACTGCTGCAGGAAGAGCACACTGTTCACACACAAATGTTTGAGACCCACACCTCCAACACAAACTGCCACCAAAGAACTTCCCTTCCCAAGCGATTTCTGTCGGTGTTTTCCAGGATATGGAATAATCACCTTTAAAAATACTTTCTTTAAAGGATCAAGATGAAGGTGAATGTGAGTATCTGAGTTTCTCTCTGCTGGCATCATTTCTTGCAACTATTCAAACTGTTTGGGACTCTAAATTAGCCATGTTAAGGGGTCCGTTACTTGTTATTTCAAATTTTTTCCCTAAGTTAGGGGAGCAGGTGATGATGCTCCTCAGATAGCTATCACACCAGTGGAAGTAATTGAAAGTTGCTCTATGGCCCATTTTTGGCTTTGAAACCAAAAAGGGAGAATTTATACTTTGTTTAGAAAGCTATATTCTACTTGGTTAATTTTTTTTTTAAGTTTATTTATTTACTCATTAGAGAGAGAGAGAGCACAAGCAGGGGGAGGGGCAGAGGGAGAAGCAAGCTCCCTGGATGCAGGACTCCAGCCCAGGACCCTGGGATCATGACCTGAACCAAAGGCAGACGCTTAACCGACTGGAGGCTCCCAGGTGCCCCTCGGTTAATTTTCTTTTTAAGCTTAAGTGTTACTCTAAACATAAAGGTAATTGGGGGGAAAAGGTATTTCGGTGTCTCACTTCCAGTTAAATGACTTCAGGTCACTTTGTCCACATTCTGGAACCTTTCATTGGAGAGCTCATCCACTTTTTCAGAGGCTGCTGGAGCCGAAGCTTGCTGATACCCACGGCCTCTCTGACAAACAACAGCAGCTTTCCTTCAGCGTCTCTCCTTTACCCACTTTGCTAAGTCTCTAAGAACCAGCTCCAAGAGAAACAACCCTTCTTTATGTCATAGGATGTTGCAAGAAATTACTCAGCTGTCACCTCATTAAAAAAAAAAAAAAAAAAAAAAAACCCAAGGCACCCCCAAAAAAAAAAAAAAAAAAAAAAAAAGCCTAACTATTTCCGAGACTAAAATGCAGATTCTTGAAGCAGAGCCGTCTCAAGCTCCAGGATACCAGCAGCGAACTCTCTCACCACATTAGGCATGACACATGAAAGGCGAGTAATCGAATACAGTTGCCAAGTCCCAGGGCGAGTTCTGATTAGGAAATATACCATTTTGCTATCTTCCGTGACACTTAGTTCCCTAAACCTTGCGGAATAATTGTACTTGTCAATGTCAGTGTTGCTCTGGAAAGCTATTGAAATCTGTGAGGGAAAATAGAAGTTAAGGCAATAGCTTCTTTGTTGAACAATGGTTTTCAAGGGAGATTCTTCAAGAGGAGGGAAGAAGAAAGGAGGGACACATGGAACACAGGAAATGGGGTGGTGGGGTGGGGAGAAAAGGAAGAAGTGGTGGTCCCATCTCAACTGCAGACCTCAGAATACAGCCCCAGGGTGGGGGGGGGGGGAGGAAGGGGCAGCAGGTCTTTCTCACTGCCCTTCCCCGTGGTACAGACAGGCAACACCAGTTCTGGTGTCTTACAACAGGTCGTCCTAGTTTTCGCTGTTGGTGGTATGACTTTGTGTGGGGAAAACTGCTTTCAGCCGAGATGAAGTTGACTTGGAGGCAAGGTTCCTTCTATCCGATCAGAGTAGAATGGACGGGAGTGATTAATGACCGCCAGTTGTTCAAGTTTACCAACATAAAGCCATTTTCTTCCAATAGAACAGAATCCTTTCTTAAAACTAAAACACATACTCATGGTTTACAAAATTCTAACTGTACCAATGAGCATGGACTGAAAGCGTGTTTTCCTTTAATCCCAAAATCTCTATAGTTTCCGGGGCTCTGGTCCCCCTGGCCAGAGGAAAAGCCCCAAGCAAAAACTTATGTCATCTTTCAGAAAGAAGCTATGCTCACAACAGCATAAATGGGGACATACCATACACACAGTTTGTCCTGATTTTTTTTAAATTAATACTATATTTTGGAGATTGTTCCACATCAACTCATATATATTCTACCTCGTTCTTTTAAATGGCTGTATGGTATTCTGCTATAAAAAATGTATCATTATTTACCAGTAATTACATGTAAGCTGTGTCCTGAATTCTTAGGGCAGGATCCAATTCTGATAAATGACTAGGCAACATACACACCTGAGTTAAAATGTATTTATCAGTTGGGCGCCTGGGTGGCTCAGTCGGTTAAGCGACTGCCTTCGGCTCAGATCATGATCCCAGGGTCCTGGGATCGAGTCCCACATCGGGGTCCCTGCTCGGCGGGAAGCCTGCTTCTCCCTCTCCCACTCTCCCTGCTTGTGTTCCTGCTCTCGCTGTCTCTGTCTCTGTCAAATAAATAAATAAAATCTTAAAAAAAAATGTATTTATCAGTTTACCATCCCTCTCTCGGAAGCACACTTTGTCATTGGCTCGTCTATCAAGACGCACATGCCGTCTTACGGCAGAGTCTGTGCCAAGCACTGTGATTTGTGGGCCGAAAGGGCAGACTCCGGGGTCAAAACTGCCTGTGTTGCGTTCTTGGTTCTGTGCCTTGCTCTCTGAGCAGCCTTAAGCTACTTAGTCACCCTCTCTGTGCCTTAATTTTCTCACCTCTCAAACAGAATATGACTCACAGTATCGGCTTCCTGGGATTGTGAATACCAAGAGAGATAATCCAGGCGAATTATTGCAGTGCCTGGCACAGAAGTTGAACTACTATCCTCATCCACGAGGCACTGGCTAAATAGCAAACAACAAAAGTAACGTGATGCCTGACTCAACATGCAGCCAAAAGACCGAAGGGAATTTCTTTCTCTTTGATTAATTACAGGAAGTTAGTAGTAGGGGACACACAGCATGTGTAAGAAGAAAGCTGCATTGTTATGTGGGGTTTGCAAACTGAGAATTCTTTCCAGACTTTCTTTGCCAGGACTCCTTAAAAACACATCTACCCTGTCATCTTACCTCACAGAATGTTGTTACCCATCAAAACCTCTCACAAAACGAGTGTCATGTAGATACTTTGTCTCTTCCTCAGGGTTGTCCTCTTCCTCTGTCTTTCTTCCCTTTTTGGAGAATGTGGATGAGAAAATGGAGGTGGTGTGGGGATTTTGCTTCTGCTCTTGGAAACTTTTATTTAACATAATGTGTTTTTAAAAATGATGGAAAATAAACATGAGCAAGCCAACTGATAGCACCATTCTCTCTGCTTTGATCTTTCCAAGCCTATCTGTGTATTTACACAGCATGAGATACTTCCAGTGAATTCTTCCAGTGCATTCGAGGGGAGACTGTTGTCCTTAATGACGATCAAAGGGCTTTCTCCGCTCTGTGTCTACTCCTGATGTTCTGAGTCTGGGTTCAGCTGCCCCATAAAGATCTATAAGAGAAGCTTTCACTGATCTCAAAGTCAAAGCTCCTACATCCAGGGGAAGCTTTTATGAACTTCAGAGATTCATACTTGCCATACATCAAAGGCTTTGAAATATTTACAGTGTATGCTTTAAAAAAGAATTGTGGTTTATGTGTTACTATTCTCTCATGATCCTCAAAGGGGAAGTATGAACAATTCTGCCACCTTCTCCTAAAACTAAGAATTCTTGGAAACAAGTCATGGAATCTATGAGAAAGAAGCTAAAATGCTAAACATGGACATTTTTCAAAGAAGGAGTTTAGTAGACGACAGATGCCCATTTTGTCAGTGATGAGGTTCTATGACGGTGTAAGAGCGGGGGTCCAATCATCGCTTGCCGCTCAAGGTTCTTGCCACATGTAGAGTCTCTTATTTCTTGTTTGGGGACACTTACTTATTTACTATTTCCTGCCGTGAGCTGGAGACCTTGTGGTATGATTTACGTTCCCAAGGAAATGGTGATATTCTGGCTACTTAGAAGGAAAATCATCTCGGGGTCTCTCCTATCCCCCTGGTTACTAACTTTAATTTGAGTACAGGGGGTGAGGGATAGTGCTTGTGTCAGCCGTGAGGGGGAGGAGAGAAGCAAGCAGGAAAGTGTAGAGAGAGTCTCAAGTTGTGAGCAGCTAGCACAAAGTCTTGGCCATAACATAACGTAACGGGGCGGGGTGGGAGGGGGCACTCCAAAGCCAATCGATCACCTGTTCGCTCAGGAGCCCTGCACTGAGTCGAGATGCTCCAGCCTCCTGCCCATTAACTTTGGGTTTGCAAAGGAGAGCGGCATGGGGCCTCGAAGACCCCAGCCATGGGCTGGACTCAGCAGCAGAGCACTTCACTTGGCCCAAGAAGTTGTATTTTAAAATCTGTGTGAGTGTGCCACAGTCTCCAGCACTCCCAAATGTCTTCCACCCGGCCTGCCTCCATATACTTTCTGCCCAGCTCCTATAATCATGTGAGTTCGCTGCTCCTGTCTATGGATGTCTTTAAAGCAGCTTCTTCTAAAAGTACATGCTTTTAGACTTTAGCAGATCAGAGCAGGAGGTTGACCTGGATTTGGAGAAGCCGTGCATCGAGCTGGCAAAGCAGGCTGTGGAATCAGACAGACTCGAGTTTGAATCCCCACGCTGCTGCCTGCCCCTGTGTGACCCTAGGCAGGTCGAGTAACCTTCCTGGTCTCCGGCACATAAAGCTCTCAAATGAGGCGAACCCAGAAGACGGCATCCAGGGTCGCTGTCCCGCTCTAACGCTCTGAATTCCTGCCGCTCTGCTCTTTCAAGGGAAGTAAAGAAAAGAAAAATGGAAAGTAAAGCCGAAAGGCAGGCGGGGCTCTTGCGGAGTTCCCAAGGAGCTGTGCGCACCCTCCTGGTCTAGAGGGTGATGAATGAAGAAGCCCAGAACTGACGCTTCCGAGGGTGACTCCTCCACGGGCTCGTTCCATCTGGTTCTGCTGAGAGCGGTAGCTGCTGGGTCTGGCTCTCTATGCCACTGCTGGAGACAGAAAGCCCGAGAAGCGATTACTCTCCCTGGTCCGTACTGCGTCCGTCCTCCCCTCTCTGGTAATTACAATCCTGCCCTTTCTTTCAAGACTCGCCTTAAAGATCGCATGCGATCCTCCACCACCTCCTCCCTCGGGCTGTCCTAAATCCAACCTGTACCCTCATCTCAGCGGAGCAGGCATCTCCCACCTGGCCTGGGCGATTGGCTTTGACGAGCCTCTTTGGCCTCACAGTTGCTCCCTCCGATCCCTCTCGCCCAGCAACCAGATATAAACAGCAACCAATACGGAATCAAGCTCCGGATCCTTTGTTTACTTCTCTCCAGCCAGCCTGGTCATCTTTCAGTTCCTCCAGCTCACCACCCACTTCTCGCACACGCACTCTCTCCCTCCATCACTACCCCCAGCCCTCAAACATTTCTCTTCCTCTGCCTGGAGGATCTCTCCCCCACTCTTGAGCTGACTAACTCCTACTCACCCCCAGAGCGCAATTCCCACGGCTCCGTTCTCACTACACCCATATTGCTCATAACTTCCTGTGTTTTCCTTCATTGTCCGGAAGAGAGGTAGAAACCCTATACTGCTTTCTGTGAAAATCTGATTGGAGTTTGTCTCCTCCACTGGAACGTAGATTGGCACGAGATCAGGAACTGTGTTGTTCACTGCTGTATCTCAGCAGGGCACCGGGTATATAGTAGACGCTCAATACAATCTTCGTGAATGAATGAATGAATGAATGAATGAATGAACGAACGAATGAACAACATCCCAGATTTCTCCAATTGTAGCTAATTAATCCCATAGCTCATTGCTGATTCAACATAGACGAACACAGTGCATCCGGCGGTTGTGTGAACGTCTCTCCAGAGAGAGAATCTTACCCTTTGTCTTTGTTTCTTTCTTCCAAATGCTTATTCCATTTTCCTTTCCCCTCTTGCAGCTGTTGTATGAAGGTGGACATTTGAGGGAGATGCCCTTTTTGGAAATTAGTTAGGGATATTTCTTTTACTGCTCACAGAATCTAACTGCCAGTGTGCCCACAGGGGACAAAAATATAAACATATGACTTCCTTCATCTCTTAAATATCTACACAGATGTTTCCAAATTAACACCCTATCAAAAAAAAAGCAAAAACCCTGTGAGTGGCCTCAGAGAGTACTGCAATCGCTGTTAGGCTCTCTTGGGGTGGGCTGGTGGTTGCTTCCAAGTGTTATCTATAAAGAGCTTAGCCCCGTGCCAGGGACATAGGGGCGCGGTGAGTGTTTGCTGCCACCGCTTCTCCTCCCCACACCACCCGTCGCCCCAAAAAAGTCTGGCTCGCCCTGACTCGATTCTCTCCTCAGCACGCCTAGAGGCTCAGCGTCTCAGTCCTGTGTGGACGCAAAGGAGGAGACCAGCCTTACGTGGGTGGTCAGGGACACCTCGGCAAGAGGTGACTTTCGTGCAGGGACAGCCTCTGCAGGAGGTGACCTTTGAGCTGAGATCTGAAAGAGGAGCCAGTCATGCAAAGATCTGGCGGAAGAGTGTTCTGGGCAGGAGAAGTAGCAAGGGCAAAAGTCCAGAGGTGGAAGCAAGCTTAGTTGCTCTGGGAAAAGGGAGAAAACAACGTGACTGAAGGAAAATTAACAGGCAGAGTGGTGGGCCAGGAGGGCGACCAGACAGGGAATGCAGGTTTTGTTCTAAGTGGATTTCGAAGCCATTGGAAGTCTTTATTTATTTTTATTTTTTTTATTTTTTTAAAGATTTTATTTATTTATTTGAGACAGAGAGAATGAGAGAGAGAGAGCACATGAGAGGAGGGAGGGTCAGAGGGAGAAGCAGGCTCCCTGCCGAGCAGGGAGCCCGATGCGGGACTCGATCCCGGGACTCCAGGATCATGACCTGAGCCGAAGGCAGTCGCTTAACCAACTGAGCCACCCAGGCGCCCATTGGAGGTCTTTAAATAAGAAACCAACATGATCTGATTTAAGGATATAAATATGTATGTGTATAAATGTCTGGAGAATGGGTTGTAAGGGGAATGAATGGTGCAATAATGGATGTGAGAAGAGCAGTTTGAGTCCAAGTGACCTTAGACAAGTCATTTGACCTCTCGGACCCTCAGTCTCTTCCTCTGTAAAACAAGGATTAGAAAACCCACCTCTGAGGCTTCTGAGAGTTAAGTGATACAACGACTGCATCGCTCCCAACACAAAATAGGGCCCCATCAACATGGTCCTGTGTCTTCTAGGTGAAGGGGCCTCCAGATCCCTCACTTGTGTTACATTCTTCTTCTGGAACAGAAACTTTGATGGGCTTTGTTATTAAAACTCCGAGACATTGACTGATTTCATGAGGTGTCCTGAGACATCCCTGCTGATTAGAACAAAGGGAATTAAGTGGTAGCGCCATACATGGGCTTTGCCTTTGCCGGGAGTTTACAGCCGGTAAGGTAGGCGGGGTTGCACTGCAGACTGCAGGCTGGAAGCAGAGTAGTAAGACTGCCCATCTTGGACAGCTGTGGGTGCCCGCTGGAGTGGGTGATCGTACGAGCCCACTGTTCTCTAGGAAACAGTCCCCGCCTCTCGCAACAGGCAAATCCACCGACGAAGCTGGTGCCAATCTGGACGTTTCCGAGCAGCTACCACACTGCAGCAACTGCTCTCTGTACGCACGCGTGATCTTATTTCTAGACAAATGCAGGCACGTCTCAGATGATCAGCTTTTTCTTTTATGGATGTGCCAAGTGTATTTCATGAAGTTGTGGTGATTGGTTGCAGACTGTGTTTCTGTTTTCTCGCCAGTGTGGACAGTTGAAGTGTAATGTTCAGGAAGGTAAACTCATGAACCTCAGGAGAACATACAATGAACTCATGTCAAAGATTTTATTAAACGGATTCATTAATGAGAGAACCAGTAAGATGTTCAAACTGGGTCAAAGAGCATTTAGGAATCTAGGTAATTGTAGGCAATTTAATAAAGGATTATTAAGAGAGGATTGCAGGGCTTAGTTATAAGTCTGGTTCAAGTCTGACAAGGTAATAAACCATAACCTTTCAGGTTCTTTTCTTACTATACAGAGATTATTATTAACTAGAAAAAAATCTACAAAGTAACATGGAACTTCACTAAATCCTGGCCTTTAATTGGTACTCTTTATAAGATTCTAAAACTCTCTTCTCTCTAAATGCTTCATCTCTGCTAGATTCTGCAGGCTGGAAACACACTCACACTACATTCACGGGACAGTCACTGAGTGTGCAGACTAGCCTGGTCTTGAGGCCCATCTTTGGGACATCTTGGTGGTCATTCTCACCAAAGGCCACCTAATGGGATGGGCAGAGAGTCTCAGAGAACCTCCTTTTTACCCTACTCTAGAAAGACACAGGGGCTCTCATGTCGGTACTGAGTGTCCCTTTATCTCCCAAAGACTTGAACACAAGGGTATTACTCAGCCTTCTCCACCCATTAACTCTAAAAGCAACCAATGAGCACCTGCTGTGTGCTGGAAGCTGGGGATGCAGTTAGAGCAAGGAAGGTATCCTTGGGTGCCTGGGTGGCTCAGTTGGTTAAGCGACTGCCTTCGGCTCAGGTCATGATCCTGGAGTCCCTGGATCGAGTCCTGCATCGGGCTCCCTGCTCGGCGGGGAGCCTGCTTCTCCCTCTCCCGCTCCCCCCTCTTGTGCTCTCTCTCTCTCTCTCTCACTCTCTCTCTCAAATAAATAAATAAAATCTTTAAAAAAAAAAAAAAAAAAAGGAAGGTCTCCTCTTCCGGAGCCAGTGCTCTAGCCCGGACATAGATACCAAATAGATGATCATCACCTACTTAATGAATTATATGTGAGTGTCATCAGTCCTGACATGGAAAAGCATTGGGCAAAAAAAATGGGGAGGACCAGTGTAGTCTGAAGGAGTCTGGGTGTCAAGGAATCTTTTTGCAAGGAAGGGACATCTAAGAGGAGTCTGGAAAGAAGAGTGGGTCTAACTAGGCACACAACTGCTGACTCTCAGAAAGAGGGAACAGCCTGTGGGAAGGACTCAAGCCCCCACAAAGGGTAGCGCTCCTATGGGGCTGATGAGGAAGTGATACCACGAGCCTAGAGATGTAGGCGGGAGTGCAATCTCTTAGGGCCCTGAAGGTTTGGGGAGAGCAGGGGCTACGGGGGAGCCTCAGAAGTTCACAGAGTGGATCATCACATGATCAAAGTTGGTATCCCCAAACTCAAGCACGGGGAACAGTGCCATAGCTCGTAAACATTCAGCCAAGGTCGGCTGCCCTTATGAAGGAATACGTAGCTAGGTGGCCAAGGGGACACGTCGTGGAGTTCCTCACACCCAGAAGGAAATTGGTGTTTATTAGCCCTAACTGGGCTCTCTGCTTTTCAGTGTAACCCCATACACTCACTCCACCTCCAACCAGTGAGATTTGTGCCTCCCTCCCAGGGGAAGGTTTCTGGTTCACCCGGGATGGGAGAGGAGAGGCCCACAGGCAGGAATGTCCTTCACAACACACACACCTCTAATGCTTCAGGACCATGTTCCTTCTTTTTAAAAATGAGTTAATTTCCAAGAATGAGTTCAAAAACCTCTCAAGTTTCCATGACAAAGATTTTAAAACAAATGTACCACCCAACCGAGAGCTCATGCTGAGGGTCATGGGCTGGGAGGAAATGGACAGTCTCATCCACAATGGACGGAAGTGTACATGAGTCAACCATGCCCAAGGGCAATGAGGGAAGGAGGAGCCCTAAGGATTTCACCCACCTGGACATTTCTCTGTGGAAATAAATAAGGAGAGTTGCAAATATTTAGCGATGAAGATGGATCATCTTAGCACTGTTTGTAATAGCTAAAAACTGGAATTAGCTAAAATGTCCCAGAACCAGGAAGGACAAGCATGGTTCATCCTCACAGTGGAAAATGGCACCACTATTTAAAAAGATACTGAATGAAGAAAGCTGTTCATGGACACGGAAAAATGTTCGCAATCTATTATTAAGTAGAAAAAAAGCAGATTATAAAGCCATATGTAGCATATGATCCCATGAGGTTTTTAAAATACAACTGACTCTCGGTATGTATATGAACGAATATGCACAAGATCTGAGAGGTCACGAACCAAAGGAGTGACGGTGGTTCTCTGTGGCAGGCATTTCTGTTTTCTTCTATTTGCTTATCATTGTTTTGTACTCTCTCTGTCCTTGCTTTTGTAGCAAGAAGAAAGTTCCATGTGCAAAACTTATTCATGATCTCCTAGGCCCTCAACTGCAGTAGATTTTATGTGGGATTGTCAGTTTCTGCATGGAGGATCTGACTTTACTTATGCTTCTCACATAGACATGCAACAGTGTTTCTCTAAATACATAGAGACCTTACTGTGTGTTTAAAATGATATTTTTCAGCAGTTGGACATCCGATCCCATTTTTGTAACAGAAAAACTTTATGCAAAAAAGTAAATAAAACCAACACTTCTTAACAAATGTAACAGGATGGCTCATCATTTTTGCTTTGTTTTATGAGTATAAGAGGTATAACTAACTAAATTTAGTCGAAGGAAGAAAAAAGCAACCGGAGGGATAAATACCAAAAGAGTCTGGAAAGTTACCTCTAAGTGGTGGGATTATGGATAATTTTCACCTCTTTTTTCTTTTCTGTATTTCCTAATTTTTCTGTGACAAGTGTGCATTGATATAATAACAGGTGATCGTGTTAAAACCCACAGAAACAAACTGCTTTCATTTAATTACAGCAAAAATCCATATAAGAAGGAGGTTTACCCATTGCTATCCCTGAGACAGGGTGATTTTCCTTTGAGGACCATGTGGCTTACAGAAAGAGCATGAATCTGAGAATTAGGGAGCCTGACTGGGTTGGGTTTTTTTTCTTTTTTAAGAATTTACTTATTTATTTGAGAGAGAATGAGCATGGGCAGGGGAGCGGTAGAGGGAGAGGGACCAGCAGACTCCCTGCTGAGCACCGAACCCGACACAGGGCTCAATCCCAGGACCCCAAGATCATGACCTGAGCTGAAGGCAGATGCTTGACCGACTGAGCCACCCAGGGGCCCCTGACTGGGTTTTGATCCTGGCTGTGTGACCATAGACTAGTCACTAACTCCTGTGTCTCTATTTCATCACTACCCCGCTAATGAACATTGACTGAGCATCTCTCATGCACCTGAATCTGTTCTTGATGCTGGGGACAGAGCAGCAAATAAGTGAGATATGGTCCCAGCAGTCACAGAACTTAGAATCCAATTCAGGAGAAAAAGAGCGACAACGAGACAAAGAGCACTATGGTCATTAGGACAGTAACAGCCAACCTTTACTGAGCACCTACTAACTGCCAGGCCCTATTCAGTGAGCTTTGTGTACCTAACAACCCTTTTCATTCTTGCCCCTGAGGAAGATGTTATCATTAGTCCCATTTGACAGACGAGGAAACTGAGGCCCAGAGAGAGTAGCTAATTTGCTCCAAGGCCCACAGCTAAGAAGTCGCAGAGCTGGGATTTCAATCCGACTATGTGCTCTGCTGCACTCCCCCGAGAAGCTCATGGTCATCACAAATGAAAACCGTGCCCTGAGAGCACAGTCAGGAGACTCGACAGGTTAGACTGCCCTGAGGAGATGACATTCCACCAGAGACCCCAAGGATGGGTCGGAATAAATCAGGCAAAGAGTAGGGACAAAAGCCTGTGGGGTCAAGGAAACATAAGAATGTGTTTCTAAGGGGCGCCTGGGTAGCTCAGTCATTAAGCGTCTGCCTTCAGCTCAGGTCATGATCCCAGAGTCCTGGGATCGAGTCCCGCATCGGGCTCCCTGCTCCGCGGGAAGCCTGCTTCTCCCTCTCCCACTCCCCCTGCTTGTGTTCCCTCTCTTGCTGTGTCTCTCTCTGTCAAATATATAAATAAAATCTTAAAAAAAAAAAAAAAGAAGAATGTGTTTCTAAGCCAGGGGCTTGGTGGAGTGGTTGCTGGCAACAGTAATAACAATGAATTCTTTCTCCTCCCGTCCCCAGACACTCTTGGCCAGAGCACTTTATGACAACCACCCAGACTGCTCCTACGAGCTGGCTTTCTGCAGAGGAGACATCTTGACCATTCTGGAACAAAACGTGCCAGAAAGCGAGGGCTGGTGGAAGTGTTTGCTCCATGGAAGGCAAGGTCTGGCCCCTGCCAACCGCCTCCAAATCCTCCCTGAGGCCCCCGCTGACAGGCCCTGTCCGCCTTTCCTGAGAGGCCTGGAGGAAGCTCTCGCCAACTCCGAGGAGACCTACCAGGTACCCACCCTGCTCAAGCCCCCAACTCCAGGCCCCGTATATGAGCACATGAAGGGCTGGGTAGAGGGGCCTCCACCCACCACCGCGCAAGTCTACGAATTCCCTGACCCACCTGCCCACGCCAGAATCGTCTGTGAAAAGACTCTAAGCTTTCCGAAACAGGTATGCATGTTTCCAAATAAAACAGAAGGGTCGAGGGATATGTAACTCCCAGGGGCTGACCTCGCCCTTGAGTTCTTGGTGTCCATTGGGAAGATCAATGTGCAAAGTGGGAACCTGGACCCCTTTGATTGGGTGATGATGGGGGAGCTCGTATCTGGCCCCCAGTTCAGTTCTCACTAATATTCTCGGCACTCTAGTGATTCCCCACCCCACCCCCTGCCCCCTGTTCTCCAAGACATCCCCGCTTGGCAGGAAATTGAAAGCTTAGTGGAGCTGTTCATGAAAGTATTAAGGACTTCCACCATGGCCTTTTTGGACACTAGGACTTCTAGTGATTGGTTCAAAGGCAAGACATTACCCAACAGATTTAACATCTATATTCCTTTCAGCCAAGAAACTTTACTTCCAGAATTGCTACAGAAATACCCAAGGAGGCAAACATATATCTGGGTGAGGAGGCCATGGCCATAATAGCATTTTTTGTTATAGGGAAAAATCTAAGATGCCTAAATGTTTGTTATCCCTACAACATAGTAGGCACTTGTCAAAAAAAAAATGAAGTCGTTCTAGGAGGCACATATAAGGGAGAAAAAATAGCCATTTAAACAAAACCAACCAAACAAAAACTAAACAAAACAAAAAAACCCAAATGATCTGTGTGCATATATGTGTGCGTGCTCACCACTGAAAGAACACACACCTACAGAGGTCCCCTTAGGAAGTGGAGTTGGTCACTCTTACGTTCCCTGTACCTGCCACTGTGCCTGGCCTGGGGTGGGTGCCCAGTCAATGAGCAGAGAGATCAGGAAGTTGATTTGTGTGTTCTGTACAGTATGCATGACATCTGCAATTTTCAAAAATAGCAATTAAAAAAAAAAACAGAGGAAATGAAGCACTAGGTAGATGCAGAATGAAAACATTTTTTTTTTTTATATGGAAAGGAATTTAAAGAAGAAAGGAGAAAAGTAATGTATTGCTGTCCCCAGGCCCGGGCCTTGATGAGGTGTTAAGCACGCAGAACAGATTTGCATGGTCTTCTGTCACTGTGGGTGTTTCCTGCACACTTTGCTTTCAGCTCAAAGGACACATCCCACCTGGCCCCAGCTCTGGGCAGGGGTCCTGGCAAGGTCTGCGTCCAGAAAGGCCGCTCCCCCGCCCCCCCCCCGCCTGTGAACCCCACAAGGAAGCTGGTCACGCCTCCTGCGGCAGCCCACAAGGCAGACCCTGGAACGGCTGGCCCACCGGGAGGCCTGGCACGCTCAGCTGCTGTCTGAGCAGCTGACTCAGAGCAGGGCCTTGGTGGGGCTTCCTCCACGAGCAAGTAGTCTCTGCCGAAGTTAAGTTGAGTTTCCCCCTCTCCCCAAAAGGCACACGGGGGCCGTGTCTTCTGTTCACCGGGTGTCCCAGGCACCCGAGCCCAGGGAAGGCTCCTACCGCTTTAACGTTTGTTAAATGAATGAAGTGACCGTGGACCCCAACTTCTAGACGGGCATCGCAATAAAGAGAACGATGCGTTTACTCTCTAAACCTAACTCGGCGAAGGGTCAGGGCATTGGCTGGGAGATGTGCCCTTGACGTGAAGCGTGTCTGTGATGGGAGCCCCCCACCCACCGCCTTGTAAGGCTGCGGCCGTGGACAGAAACCACAACCATGATGGGGAATTCAGAAACCAGGGGCTCTTGAAATGGGCCCAGTAAGACACCTGGGGAACTTTCCTGCCTTTTTCTCCTGCTTCCGTTTCCTCTGTGGCTGCTCCATCTACATTTTTCTCCCTCCTCCCCCACTTTTTGTTTGTATCGCCTTCAGTGCGCTTGCAGGGGCAGGGGGAGGGGAGGGGGGTCTCTGAGAGCAAGAAATGCCACCTGTGGCTTGGAAATCAGTAGTGTGGTCACCTGGCTTCCGGGGCAGCCACAACTATGCTGGGAGAGTGGGCCCATCCCAACACCCCTCTATACCTCTCTGTCTTGCCACATCACTTCTAAGTGCTCCTCAAAGCACTTAGAAGTGATATGCTAAATAATTCCACTCCTTCTTCTACCACAAGAAGGAAGGAGCTAGAAGAAGTGGATGAAACCCAGTTCAGAAGCTTCCGATCCGAGTAGCCTGGGGGTTAGCCCTGACTCCTTGGTGGGCAGAAGTGCTCGATAGAACTAGGCAAATCCGGCCACTAGCTTTGGGCTGTTTTCCAATGGGCAGTTCACAGGCATGGAACTGGGCCAGGTGACCCATTTCACAGACTCCCCTTAGCCCTGCATGGACGATCACTAGATTAAGGTTGACCAAAAATTAAAAACCAAGAAAGGTGAAAATATGTCACTTTTCTCGAGTTGTCTAATCAAGGAATCCATGTGTCAGGATCAGACGTCTCTGTCGCTGGAAGAGGCCTTGGTGGGTCTTAAGAATGACTTGTCATGCTACAAACGAGGGAACTAATTTCCAGGGAGGTGAGGTGGCCCAGCCAGGGTCACAGGGGGATGAATACCAGCGACCGCAACTTCCTTGTGCCCGCACGTGGCTGCCCATGCCCTTAGACTCTGCATGCCCTTGCTCTTCGTTTTCCTGACTCTGTGGCTGATGTTATCTATTCTTCGAAATTAGCTTTTTGCTGAGAAGTAACCTACAGATCCTAAGGGGATAGCTTAGTCACTAGTACCTAGATCAAAAAACAGAACAAAACTAGCACCCCAGAAGCCCCCTCACGCTTTCTTCTGGTCACTTCCTCCAGGGTAACCACTGTCTTGAGCTTTGTTTTACTTTTTATTCCAACTTCCTTAATGTAATATGCTGGCCTGACTTTTTTTTTTTTTTTTTTTAAATCGCCATACAAAGAACATATTTGATGTTGGTTTGAATTCAGAAAGGGGAATCTTTCATATTTCAAGTGAAAAGGGTCCAACTTCCTGGTGGAATTATTCTCAAACCCACTAGTTCCTGAACTGGAGTTTCCTTTTGTCTCCCTATTTTGAAATCGTGGTTCTCAGACATGTTCCTTAATTGATTGCCACCTTGAACCTCTGTGTTTCAAGAAACACTGGGCATTTCTGAACCAGCTTCCACCACCTGAAATTCCACACACAGGAAAGCCCCTTTGTCCTCCGTGGGTGGTCTACCCACAAAGTCAGCTACAGAAAGACAAAGGGCTTGGGGTCTTAGAGGGTAAGAGGCAATGGGAGTGCATTTGGAAAAGCTCTGTGGCAGGGGACAGAATAAGCCGGAGGTGGAGGTGACGGCCTATGGCCTGGCAATTGGACAGGGCAGGCATGTCAGGAGCTTGGATTTAACCCAGCATGGAGTGTAGACCAATCAGCCTAAGACCAGGAGGGACAAAGTCAGCTTTGTTGCCCCACTGTAGAGAGAGGGTTCACAGAGCAGAGGAACCGTGGGCTGTCTCACAAACAGAGGATAAGGGAGCTTGATTAGTTATGGGGTTGGGAAAAGGTGACGTGAATACAAAGGCCTGTCTTGATAGGCTCGATGCACAACAGGGCAGTGTGTAAAGGGCTCAGCGTCAGCCCAGACTTCAAAGCAGGCTGTTCTCTCTTTGGGACCCTCCAGGCTGAGGTAGATGGGGAATATCGCATCTGATACCTCGTGTCACAAGCTCTGTGTTGGGGACCGAAAGTGAGCCTGCTTCTCTGATGAGAGTGGGATGTTTCCTTCTCACTGATAGAACTTCAGACTGCAATGCTCCCGAGAGCCTAGGATTTTAGAGAACCAGTTTTCTCTGTGAGTGAGGAAGCAGTCATCATTTGGAGGGAGGTTATTTTGCCACTCGACAGCTGACTGTGTCCTGGGAAGGAATGTCTGTCCCGTTCGCTTTGTGGCTGCTTTATCTGCGTCCGTCATTCCAGCCTGATCAGTGGTGGGACCCACTGGTCCCTACCAGTGTCTCAAGCTGTACACTTCCTTTCACCCAAAACGAGCAAATAAATAAGTAGATACTCGCATTTCCTTCATGCCACGCCGGGTCGCCCTTGTGAACAAAGGGACTCTGATCTCGTCCTCATAAGCTGCTCCTCTACCTAGACTGCCCTCCCCGGCTGCACATATTCAGGTCCTCTCCATCCATGCGATCCAATTCAGAAAGCCCTTTCCAGTGACAGGTTCCTGGGGACCCAGTGGGAAATGCAGTCTCCCTCCGCCAACTCTCTGGACTTGACCCTTTCCTCTCCTCAAGGCCCTGTCTCGCTTTCCAGCCTGCGTCCTGGCTGTGTCCCCACCTTATTTCTCCCCCATTAGACCTTGACCCTGGCAGACAGCACGCACTCCCTTATATAAATCACCCATTCCCGGGCCCCTCTTGGAGACGTCCTTGTTTGAGAGGTCTGACGTGGAGCCGGGCAACCGTATCATTTTGAAGTTCGCCAGGTGGTTGGTTCCCTGGCCAGGTCTGGAAGCTGCGGCCCCTGGAGCAGCCAGTGTGGTACCCGGTGTAGAGTGGACACTCATGAGTTCTGGAGGATTCACTCGAATCCAGTTATAAGCACAGCCTCCAAGGCTGAGGGCCACCTTGGTCTGGTCCCCTCCTGCTGCGCCATCGGCCCTCATCCCCAGTAACACATCCTGTGACAGGCCCCTGCTCCCTCCCCGCCCCCTTGAGTCCCTTCACTTCACACCCTTTGAGCCTCTCCTGTCCGGCTCACTGCTGCATCCCCAGCATCATCAGATGAACACAGTAACACCCCCAGATTGGAATCACAGCCCCGGATCCCTCGAGAACTTCAGAATCATCTGGGAGGTTCACTGAAACTGCAGATTCCCAGGCTCCCCACAGGACTCAGAGACCCCAGTACAACTGACATGGGGCCCGGGAATCTGCATTTGAGCCTGCTGCCCAGGTGAGGCTGACGCAGGCAGCTGTGGGCCCCCACGTGAGGAAGACTGGCCGCCACCACGGGACCTCCCCTCCCATGTCCTGGGTCTGAGGTCTGAGTGAAGGGCCGCCAGGCAGGGGTGCAGGGACATGGCCTCCACACTGTCAGGCTGCCTTTGTTGTGTGAGGGTAACTTGGAACATGATCTGCGGACTCTGCAGTGACGTCTCCTTCCCTTGGCTCTTCTTTGTCTCCCCAAGGCCCTCTTCACCATCCCCAGACCTGCTTGGGCCTCGTTGCCAATGCTGCCTTCCCAGGTGTATGATGTACCGGCCCAGAGCCGGGGTCCCCCAGCCCTGAAGGTGAGTGTCGGCCCTGGTCCTGCCCGGCCCGTGGGGTTCCCCATGTCAGGCAGATTGCTTTTCTGCATTCAAGCAGGTGCCGCCGAGCCTCTCCTCTCTCCACCTCTCCTCTCCCCGCACCTGCACCTGTTGCTGAGCATCTCTTCTCCTCTCCTCGCACCTGCACCTGTTGCTGAGCATCTCTTCTCCTCTCCCCGTACCTGCACCTGTGGCCCGTGGATGAACACACTTGCTCCCTTTGCCAGGACAGACGCCAGGAGCACGGCTACGCCTTGGGCACAAAAGTCTTAAAGATATATGTGCAGGACTCGCCTCACTCACCTCACCCTCACTCCGGCCCTCTTGACCCTGTCTTTATTGAAAATTTTGTTCATCATGAGTTTTTCACATTGTGATATTTTTTAAAAAAATGTTGCATCCCATTATTATTTACCTTGATGACCAAGAATTTTGGGGCTCCCTCAACTGTTTTGACCAAGGCAGTTGCTGCACTTTCTTCACCCTGGTCCCCGCTCGAGAACAGGTCATCCCCAGCGCAGCCATCAGATTCTCACCCTTAGCTTTTCCCAAGCCGGAGTCAGCCCCTGTGCCCCACGACCCCACACCCAGGTGGCACAATTCGTCATTGAAGGTCCCATTGGTGCACTTTCCACTCTGTCTGAGGGGAACGAAATGCACCCTACCCTTCCCCAGTGAGAAGGAGTCAGTAAGAAACTCACAGTTCGGCTCTCTCCAAAGAAACCCCTCTCCAGAGTCCAGCATCTTCCCTCTTCTTGTGCAGACCCTGTTTCGGTGCTTCTCCCTGTCGCTTTGGAATACACACCTACTTTTCACATCCTGATATATGTGTTTTCTAATTGCTGTACCAAAAAAAAGAAAATGCACATCATCTGTTTGGGCACCATGTCTTTTGCTCCTTACTGGGTGTATATACGTCATTTGGCTTAGTGTCTTGGTGGTTAACAGGCGCTCAGTGAATATTTGCAGGATGAACACACAAATTACAAGCACAGGAAAATTTCTGCTGAGAAAAACAAACAAGAAAGACAGAAGCATATTAAGTCCCAATTCCATGTATTGCTTAGTCAATCCTAAGGCTAACTTACAGATGCAAATGAGCTCCTGTTTTTAGGCAAGTTCATTCTCTCTCTAGTTTGTCCCCAGCTTCGGTCAAGAAGGCATCTTTTTATTTTTTTATTTTTTAAAAAAGATTTTATTTATTTATCCGAGAGAGAGAGAGAGAGCATAAGCAGGGGGAGCGGCAGGCAGAGGGAGAAGTAGGCTCCCCACTGAGCCCAGTGTTTGACTCGATCCCAGGATCCTGGGATCATGACCTGAGCCGAAGGCAGACGCCTAACCGACTGAGCCACCCGGGCAACCCAAGAAAGCATCTTTTTAAAGCACAAAGTCCATTGTTGAAAACATAACCACATAAACTTCCACCATGCGAGCATCATGACCAAAAGCCTCAAAGTCTTTGGTGATTTCTATTTTCATTTGGAAAAACAAAACAAAACACTGGAGTGGGCAGAGTTTGCGCAGGAAGGAAAAATCCAAGTTATCCTTTTCTGTCTTTCCCCAGGAGCCAGAGAAGAAGCTGTTATATGATATACCCCCCAGCCCCCAAAAGGCAGGACTTGGTCCCTTGGCCAGCCAACCACATGTAAGTATGACAGGCACCAGAGATCTGATGCTAGGAAAATGTGAGCATCCTCTGGGACGTTTTATCAGCTTGGTCAAAATTGGGAATGCAAATTCCTCATAGCAGAGCTTATTTCATTTGAAACTCCTGATGGCAGTGGTATTAAGGAACAGGTTGAGTAATGTGGTTTGGGCAAGTCCTCTCTCTTCTCCGTGCCTCAGTTTCTCATGACAGACTAATTGTGAGGATTGAGATAATTCTCGTGGAGAACCTCATACAGGTATAGTGTTTGGCACAGAGCAAAAGCTCAGTAGATCTTAGGAAAATTCTTCTTCTTCTTCTTCTGTACCTCAGAGATATGTTGTGTTAAGGTAGATTTTTATTTGTTTATAGGGGACATGCCTTAAATTGAAAATCTGTTCATTGTCGAATTGTCACACATTTACAATACATATACCTATGCCCAAGTTTTTTGGGGAAGGCCTTAAAAAACAGATGACATCTCTGAAGTGTTGTGAGAGATGCATAGGAGTTTGTTAGAGGGCAAGGAGCGGGTCGGGAGGGCATGTAGAACAGAAGGACTGGTTTGGGAAAAGTGAACTACAGTGGACTAAGGGAGCACTCTGAGTTCAGGGGAAGGTGAACCGCCGGGGTGACTGGACCCACAAGGAAGCTGGTGGCCGCCGTGGTGGGGAAGCTTAAAGGTGGGTACAACCAGATGATGAAGGGTCTTGAGTGATCATGGCAATGGGGAGCCACTGAAGATGCTTGAGGAAGGGGGTGACAACCAGATTTGTAAGAAGCACAGTACCCAGCACTTAGTAGGTCCTCAGTGTAGTTGCACCTTTGTCAAATGAGTCGCTCAAACCCTCTTTTTATTGCTGCTGACCTGGGCATTTTTGTGTGGTTCTTCACAGGGGCGGAGTGCTCCCCTGGTGTCGGCAATCGCCGTGAGGCGAGGCAGCTACAACACGTTACCAAGCCTCCAGAAATCAGAATGGATTTATGACACACCAGTGTCTCCAGAAAAAGCCAATGGCAGAAATGCATCTTTGAGCAGCTTTGTGGAAGAATCAGAGCCCCACACTCCGCCCAGGTATATGTCCAGCTTCCAGGATCCTCCAAACAGCAGAGCAAGGTCCCTCTATCCGCACCTGCATAAAAATGTGCCCATGCAGAAAAAACTCAGCCTTCCAGAAATTGCTTCTTATAAATCCCTGGCACCCAGGGACACATTTCCCTTGGACGAGGGCACTGGTTACAAGGTGCCTTCAAGCTTTCTGAACCCCCGGGTGGAACAGAAGAACACCAAGCCAAACATTTATGACATCCCTAAAGCGATGCCGAGCGGCCCCCTGGCTGTGAAGGAGCTGGGGAGAGTCAAGGGGGCTCCGGAGAATGCCCCGGACCGCAGCTCCTCGTGGTTCTCCGGCCAGGCCCCCTCGCCGTCTCCGGAACCGGACAGGTTGTCCGTTTCCAGTTCTGACAGCAGAGCCAGCGTTGTCTCCTCATGCTCCTCCTTGTCCACGGACTCCTCGTCTAGCTCCTGCTCGGAGGAGTCAGGAAAGGAGCTCTCCTTGGACCCGGACTTGGCCAGAGAGACGGTAGCAGCTCTGCAGCACGAGGTGGCCAGTTCTGTCGCCAGCCTGATGCTCTTCGTCAGCAGGAAGTGGAGGTTCAGAGACTATCTGGAGGCCAACCTCAGCGCCATCCGCAGCGCCGCTGACCGCGTGGAAGAAGCTTTGAGAGCATTCCTGGGTTTTGCCCGCGGGGTCCGTGGGACTGCCTGTAACCTCAGCGACACTAACCTTCAGGCCAGAATTAGGGACCAGCTACAGACCATCTCCAATTCCTACCAGATCCTGCTTGGAACAAAGGAAAACCTGGATAGCTGCAATTGGTCCTTGGAAGTCCTCGTGACGGACAAAGTCCAAAACAGCCTGGATGACCTCGAGAGATTTGTCATGGTGGCGCGGATGGTTCCAGAAGACATCAAGAGGTTTGCCTCCATTGTCATTGCCAATGGGAAGCTCCTTTTCAAGCAGAACTGTGAAAAGGAAGATACCTTGCAAATGACCCCCAATGCACAACTGAAGCTTGCAAAATGCATCCAGCTTCCCCAAACGGAAATTGAATCATACCAAAGAAGTGCTCCTTTTAATGAACAAAAGGAAGGTGAACACTCCCCTGAGCTACTAAAGAAAAACGGGACAATTAGCTGTGAACTGGTGAGTTCAGGGTGGTAAAATAGAAGGAGGCTTTCAAATTTCATCTGGAGGCGTCGCCCATCAGATGCTAAGAGCCTTTCACTAATTGTTAGATAGTTCAATAATTGGATATTTATTATCCAATAATAATAAAAAAATATCCAATTATAGAACTATAATTATAGAACGATAATTGGATATTGAAAGATAATGATCTTTCAATAATTTTTGAGAGACATTGGTTCCATTTAAAAAAAATTAAAATTCATGAAAGTAATGTAGATGAAATCTTATTAAGAAGTAAGATAAACACTTCAATATTAAGGCACGTAGGATGTCTTCTGGAAACTCCCAAGGGATAGTTTATCTCTAATACTAGGGTTAGGAAGGACTTTGAAAACCTTTTGAAATCTGTTCCTTGAGCACCTTTTTTTTAATCTCACTCCCCAGTTTCCTTGCACTTTTGAAAGTTGTTGATTTAGTCATTGTGTTTGTGTGTCTCAGAAACAGAAGAGGAAGTGTAAACACTCTTCCAAATTGTGCATGGTCTTAGCAGCCTCCAGACTGCAGTTACTGTTAGAAATTCTTTGCTGCATGAGTTCAGACGTTGTAGAAAGAGAACTTCTGGTTCAAGGATCGCAAGTGCCAAGAGGCACGGCACGTAACCCGGGGACAACATGACTTGGCCCTTTTAGCCCCAGTCTTTTTTTTTTTTAGTGGCATTTTTATTGTTATGTTAATCACCATACCTTACATCATTAGTTTTAGATGTAGTGTTCCATGATTCATTGTTTGTGCATAACACCCAGTGCTCCATGCAGAACATGCCCTCCCCAATACCCATCACCAGGTTTAGCCCCAGTCTTGTGTGGTATTCTGTTAAAATGCCTGCTGGTTGGTGTAACAGCTTTCACACATTCTAGAGAAGCTAGAAACATGGGTATTTTTCATTCCCTAATTTAAAGATGTAGATATAGATAAAGAGGTATACTATACACAAATATAAATATAAATATATATATACAATTTTTTAAAAACTCATGTGTCCAGAGTGCCTGGGTGGCTCAGTCGGTTAGGCGTCTGCCTTCGACTCAGGTCAGTCCTGGGATCAAGCCCCACGTCGGGCTCCTTGCTCAGCGGAGAGCCTGCTTCTCCCTCTCCCTCTGCCTGCCACTCTGCCTACTTGTGCTCTCTCTCTATCTCTCTGTCAAATAAATAAAAACCTTTAAAAAATGTTAAAAAAATAAAAAACTCATGTGTCCTTGTATCAAGCCATGCTGGTAGGCAAAATTCAGCCCTTGGTCTTGCAGAGTCTCCTTTGTTGAAAAAAAGGCATCAGCCCTCTGAAACTAATAATATACTATCTGTTAATTAACTGATTTTAAATTTTAAAAAAAGGCATCCGGAGGCAGAACCATTGACAGAAATATAAAGAAAAATGCTCAAGTTTTAAAGTGGACTTAAATACCTCTGTACAGTGTAAAAACCACTTACATTGGTAATTGGAAGGGATTTTATTTTTCAGAAGCTGCCTAACCTAGAAGAGACAGAAAAACCCGTCTTGGAAGGAAGGTTGGATGAAAACAAAAACTTCGAAGGACAGGTAAGTGATAGGGCTGGCTCTCCCGGACTTCTGACCCTTTATCGCTCGAGATGTCTCCTGCTATGAACAAGTCGGCATTCTAGCCATGACCCCTTTGGGAGTAGATGTTTTTGTGACAGTTTTTCCTGTTTGCAGTAGAAGGAGCCCTGAACAAGTCCAGTGAACCCCAGTATGTGGAGCACGATTCTTGAACCATTAGTGACATAGTTTTCGGTGGTCGGCAGGTTTATCACGGGTGGGACTGACATGACCTTTGACATCCTCTTTTAATGCTTCTGATTACAATAGAAAAACTGTTTTGGTTTGGAGCTTGTGTATCATCAACACCTCTTTGACACTCGATGTTCTTCCCTTTTTTTTTTTTTTTTTAGTCAAAGATGTTATCATTGTGCTTATTTTTTTGGTTACCTTCTACTTGCGGCAAATGACAATGATTTTCCAGTTACCAATCTGAAGAGTTTCCATTAAACTAGTATAAGTAAAACCAGTGGATTCCTTTAAAGACAAAGATGAAGCAAGTCAGGTTAAGAGGGAGGCAAAAATGGCATAACTTGTGAAGGTTGTCTGAATACCTGAAGCCTGGGGATCAGTGAAACAGATCAACTCCCTGGCTGGGGGTGGGTGCAGGTAGAGGAGGGAAGGACAAAGATGTCTCATGACATGGACAAGATCATTCGTCTTCTCAGGGGCAAACTAGAACGAGATCCCTAGGCTGGAAGTCCTAGGTCAGGGAGCCAGCGTGGTCAGGTCCTGGGGAGGGATCCCCTCTGTTTTCTAATTCTGTCCTCTCGTGGCAGAGAGCAGAGAAGGAAATGAGCTCTGACAAGGGCATAATCCCATAACAGGGCCCCACCCAAAGGACCTCATCCAATCCCAGGTACCTCCCAAGGGCTCATCTCCTGCTACCTTCACGTAACAGGGTAGAGTTTCAACACACGAAGTTGGGGGGCACAAAAGTCAGACCCTCTCACACTGTCTGAGTGCTTCCAGGCTGTGAGTTTTGAGATCGCAGGTGGATGAGAGAGCGAGCAGTTTAACGAAAAGACTAAGAATTCAGACTTAGCCGACTCAGCTTAGAGCGCCGGCTCTTCATTTTGCTACATGAATAACCACGGGCAGCCCCCTCACTTCAGAGAGCACCAGTCTCCCCACCTGCCTAACAAACGGGCTTTGGGTGATTACCCGGAGGGGTTGCCACTAAGTTAGATGCTGAGAACCTTTCAACAGTGCCTAGGCTTTGGAAGACATTGGTTCCACATTTCAGAAAATACAACTCATGGAAGTAAAATTCTAGATGAAATCTTACTAGCAAGTTGGAGAAATATAATATTAAGGCAGATAGGTCAGCATATTTGGATTTCTTCTAGAAATTTTGGGGGCTCAGGTTTACTGCCGATGTTGGAATTAGAAAGGATTTTTTTTTAATCCTTTAAAATCTGTTCTTTAAATTTTAAAATCTCACCATCAAGTTTTCTTTTATTTTTTTAAAGATTTAAAGATTTTATTTATTTATTTGTCAGAGAGAGAGAGCACAAACTGGGGGAGTGGCAGGCAGAGGGAGAAGCAGGCTCCCCGCTGAGCAAGGAGCCCGATGCAGGACTTGATCCCTGGGATCATGACCTGAGCGGAAGGCAGACGCTTAACCAACTGAGCCACCCAGGCATCCCTCTTTTATTCTTTTTAAAGTTATAGATTTAGTCATTGTCAATGTGCTTCTTGGGATGGGCTGCTAATGGTTTGTTGAGAGTATTGAATAAGATTTTATATATTTAACATGTAAGATTATATAGACAACACAATAGATAAGATTGTATATATAAATACTATAATTTATATGTAACAGTGCTTTGAAAAGATTAATTTGTTAGGCAGATGGTGCACTGTGGGGCATCCCAAACAAAACTGTATTTTTTCTTATAAAAAGTCTAGAAAATTGAGCAAAATAGGAAACAGGAGACAACCACAGCCTGGTGATCAAATCTGTCTCTTATCAATTGTTTTCTTCCCTTTTCCAGAATCCTAGCTCCCCCATCCCACAGCCTTTGAGTCAGCAGAATCCCGAGAAGAGATTCCACCTTTCTGAACACTGCCGGCTCTATTTTGGGGCGCTCTTCAAAGCCATCGGCGTGTTTAACAGCAGCCTCAGCAACAGCCAGCCCCCCGAGATCTTCATCACGCAGAGCAAGCTGGTCATCATGGTGGGGCAGAAGCTGGTGGACACGCTGTGCAAAGAGACACAGGAGAGGGACGTGCGCAACGAGATTCTCTGTGGCAGCAATCACCTTTGCAGCCTGCTCAAGAACCTCGCGTTGGCCACCAAGCACGCCGTGCTCAAGTACCCCTGCCCTGCAGCCCTGGGGCACCTCCAGGCCGAGGCCCAGAAGCTGGAGCAACACACTCGGCAATTCAGAGGGATGTTGGAATGAGCCTCCTTCCCCCTCTTTCTCCCTCCCTAAGGTTAACCTCTTAGCTTCAGCTTCCCAGCCCCAACCTGTGTAACTCTGTCCTACGGGCAAAGCCAGCCTAGGGATGCACTGATGGGCAGAAGCTGGTATTACCAAGTGGCTAAACAACCCCAGGACATTGGCTTATGCTGTAGAAAGCCAGGTGTTAAGTAAGAACCTTGCTAAGTTTTTAGCATAGCATGTGGGGTCAGTGTATGAAGTGATGTTGTAGAAACCAATTTTATATTGGTTGAATGTATGCCTGCTTTAAATTCAGTCATTCAATATTTATTTATTGGGCATCTACTTATGTCAGATTCTAGGTGCTGGGCATATAGCAGTGAATCATACAAAGGCCTTGTCCTCAGGGAGCTTACCATCTAGTGGGGAGATAGAAGATAAGTGATGAAGAATTACATACACAATGTGTCAGGTTCTAGGGAGACAGTAAAGGAGGAGAGACTTCTTTTCTTTTTTTTTTTTTTTTAAATTTTATTTATTTATTTGAGAGAGAGAATGAGAGAGCATGACGGGGGGAGGGTCCGAGGGAGAAGCAGACTCCTCGCTGAGCAAGGAGCCCGATGCGGGACTCGATCCCGGGACTCCAGGATCATGACCTGAGCCGAAGGCAGTTGCTTAACCAACTGAGCCACCCAGGCGCCCAGGAGAGACTTATTTTCAAATGATGAATTTCTGTTGCATCTGTTAGCAAATGTGATAAATTTTTCATTTTGGACTGAATTAATTTTGTGAGATTTGGTACAAATTCTGTATCTGCATCTTATACAACATATATATATATATATATATATATATATAACGTATGTGTGTATATATATATATATGCTATACATATATATTCTATTTTATCTTAACCGAGTTAAAGATGCATGTCATATTTACAACGTAACATGTTCTGTTGGGTTCCTTATTAATTTATTTTGTATATAATAGCTTATGTTGATAAATTCAGTATGTTTACTCAGAAAAAGCTTGTACTTCAACAATCTCAAATCTGTTACCATTTATAAAGTTATGTAAATATAATCATGAATTTAAGCATTCTTCGTAGCAATCCTTTCTTTGGAAGAGGTGGTGATCCATGTCACCCAGGTTCTGGTACCAAAGCAAAGCCACCAATGTTTACTTTTCTTATTCAAATGCTTCTCCCCAAAGTGTGCAGGGAGATGCAGTAGACGCCAAGTGCTCATGCACGAGGCTAGTATGGCAAAAACAAAGCCATCACTCATGGTGGTGCAACCAGAAGGTGTGGTGTGGACAGGATATCCATTGCTGGGCACAGATCTGAAAGTGGTGCAGAGCTCCCCTCAAGGCAAACCACCTCCTCTTCCTCTCCTTGCAGCTGGGTCTTCAGCTCATGTTGCTATGGTTACATCATCTTTACTTCACTTCAAGTGAAGGTCCATGTCTCCTATACACATCTCAACTACTAAACACCTTTGTAGCCTGGAACCAGCAGCCTCAGGCTGGAAGTCATCTGAAATGTCACCAGCCTGCCTGCTACTCGGCACTTAGTAGGCACTTCTAAATGGTTGACTGTTAGAAAGCTGATTATTTTCACCGAGTTACTCCTAGGGTCTCTAAAGAAAGATCATATCTTTGTGAGGCTTGCTTGGTTCTCTAATTTAGAACAGAGAGGCCACATTCTTTGAACAGCTGTGATCTGTATTGGTTAGGACTCCTTCTGTTCCAAGTGATCAAAAACCATATCCAATCTTTCTTAAGCAATAAGGGAAATTAATTGACTCAAGTATCTTAAAATAACCCAGGGGCAGACTGGGTTCAAGGCCGGCTGGTGTGGGTGCCCAGTTTCTCAGTTCCACTTTCTCTGTGTTAACTCTCATGATTGCAAGGTGGCTGCCCCAGGTTATGTCCTTGGTTTGTGGCCAGAAGAGAAGAAAGAGGCTTGATTCTGCTTGGACTAGCTTAGAACAGGTGCCTGCCCCTGAAAGCCCCACAACAAGGAGGGCATGTAGTACCCAGGTTGACTTAGACTTGGGATTCAGCCCTCCACACAGGCGCATGTGTGCGTGTGTGTGCACGCACACACACACACACACACACACTCCCATGTGTCCCGAGAGAGGGAAAGAATAGCCCTGCCAAGAACTATGACATGTCTGAGATTCCCCTACTTTATATGATTTTTTTTAAAAGATTTTATTTATTTATTTATTTGACAGAGAGAGAGAGACAACGAGAGAGGGAACACAAGCAGGGGGAGTGGGAGAGAGAGAAGCAGGCTTCCTGCCGAGCAGGGAGCCCGATGCGGGGCTTGATCGCAGGACCCTGAGACCATGACCTGAGCCGAAGGCAGACGCTCAACGACTGAGCCACCCAGGCGCCCCTGAGATCCCCCTACTTTATTTTTTTTTTTTAAAGATTTTATTTATTTATTTGACAGAGAGAGACACAGCGAGAGAGGGAACACAAGCAGGGGGAGCGGGAGAGGGAGAAGCAGGCTTCCCGCCGAGCAGGGAGCCCGATGTGGGGCTCGATCCCAGGACCCTGGGATCATGACCTGAGCCAAAGGCAGACGCTTAATGACTGAGCCACCCAGGCGCCCCAGATCCCCCTACTTTAAATTAACAAGTTAGCCTGCCAATTTCATGGATGTTGCAAGAAGACAGAAGATTCTGGGATCAGAGACTATGTCTGGGGCCCCCAAGACCACGGCTAGGTCCAATGATTCGCAAGGAGGAATCCCAAGACTCAGCATTACGTTCGTACTCACGGCTCTGATCTATTACAGTGAAGAGAGATAGCAAAGGGAAAGGCTCAAAGAGTTCAGTACAAAGGAAATCAGGCTCAAGTGGCCAGGAGTCCTCTCTCCCTGGTCACACGGGACACTTCTAATTCCCTCAGCAACAAATTGTGACAGCACCTGTGAGATGTTGCCCGCCGGGGAAGGTCACGAGAGCCTCCCATCCAGGGTTTCCATGGGGCTGATCATGTAGGCAGCCTGTACATGGCACATCCCCGAATTCCAGACTCTCGAAGGCAAGCAGGTGTCCAGCATGAACCACATTATTTGTACAAACAGCTTAGGCATGCTGACCCATTCTCATCAACTCTGGGGGTGGTGGGCACCCTCCCCAAATCCAGGTTTTTATAAACAACCAAAGGCCAAGCTTGCAAGCCAGCCTTTCCAAGGATATTATTGATGCCTGCTATGTTAACTCCTCCGCCCAGAGACAAAGGATTTTCCTTACAGCCTTGCAAGCAGCTTATGCTTCATCTTTATATCATTTCCACCTCAGCCCAAGTCCCAGGGCAGAGCAAAACAGGATGCAGATGAGGCTATGCACACACTTAGTTTGTGTCAAAGCCAAAGAACTCAGCATAGGCAGCCCCAGTCTTTCCCAATGACCTCTGCGCAAACCTGATCAAGCCTTGCCTCAGAGCGAGACATCGTCTTTATGATACTGGACAGCAAACACACCTGCCTTTCTGCTCTGGAGAGAGACATGATCTCTGTCTTCCCAGGGCGTTTGCTAAAAACCGCCTTGAAGAGGTAATTCAGAACAAAATGTCATCAATGCCTCTGCTCAAAGGACATGCAAAAATGCAAAGGCCCCAAGAACCGTGTCCCAACAGGGGCCCCAACCCAAGTCAGGAATTTTGTTGGAAGAAGGGCGGCGGGGGGGGGGGGGGGGGGGGGGGGTGGCAGGGAGGCACCGGGCCCTGTTTACTCCAGCCGGCAAGATGATTTTTGCACCATAGTGATAACAACAGCAGGTATTTATTAAGTGATTACTACATTCCAGACCCTGTTCTAATGCTTTAGTTGTTTTAACTCTTTCGGCTCTTCATATGTGAGAGGCTCTAACAGGTAATCAACAGATCCCTATTGCTTTCAGAACACTACAGATGTATGTATGTAGATAGGCAGGTAGATAAACACATAGGGAGACATATCTGTCTATATTTTTTTCTGTCTCTACATGTATTTTGAGACGCGTTCAAACCATTGAGTTGTACAAAACCATTAGGTTGAACATAATAAAAGCTGCTGTTCTTAGCTAAATGTGTTTCCTTCCTTTTTTTTTTGAAATAGGGCAGTTATGAGATGAGTTTCCTCTAATTCGATAGGATAATTGCTTCTGAAAAACATTTAAAAGAAGAATATTGCATTTTTTAATTTTTAGCAATGTTTTGCTAAGTAGTTTTCTTTCATGCCCAGAATTCTGTGCTGCTTCCTTTCAAGAAAGGAAGAGGAAATGGTGGGTGGTGTGGTGGTGGTAGCAACTTGACCTCAATTAAGTTAAATTTCATCAGGAGGATGGAAGTGGTGAGGAGCCTAGTTGAGAGATCTTCCAGTGTGACAAGCCCTGGGGAGCTGGGTTTCTGGTTTGGGGGCAACTATCCTTTTTTAAAAAAATAAAATATCTTTTTAAAATTTTATATTCTCCCCAAGGATGCACCCAGGTCTCCAAAGGCTGCCCATTTACAAAAGTTGCCCATTTGTATAGGTGATTGGCTAATGCCTTTTTCCTTTTGTTCATTCATTGAACAAATATTCATTGTGCATCTCCTATCTACCTGGCCTCTACTGATCACTAGAGGAACTGCAGGGGACAAACCAAAGCTTCTGCACCTTGCAGCCTTCATTCCAGCTGAGGGGGATGGGAAACCAGGGCCAGGAAGAGGTGGGGTGAGTGAGGCACTCTCCTTAAAATCAAAATATAAGGGGGCACCCAAAAACTTAGTAATCAAGATACATTGTATTTTGATGCAGTATTTTAAAAAATCACAATCAATGCAAAGAAGTCCATGTTGAACAAGATATCAAAATTTAAATTTATAATGAAAGGTCAGTGGCAGTAAGTGCAATGCAGAAATTAAATCAAGGTGGGGGTAGTGGATAGAGAAATGGACGGGGGGGTGCTCTTTTACTGGGAGAGGTCGGGGAAGGAGCTCTGCAGAGACACCGCCCCCTCCCGCCAGGAGCAGACGTTGAGTCACTCAAAGGAGACAGCCAGGAAAACAGTAGGAAAAGAGTGTTCCTGAAGAGGGAACCGTGAGGCAAGTACCCAGAAGTGGAAACGAACCTGGAGCTCTCAAGGGAGAGATGGGGCCAGTGTGGCTGGAACCAAGAGAGGGAAAGGAAAGTGGGTGACATGATCCGGGATGGGTAGCCAGAGGCCAGTTCATGGAAGGCCTGTGTATTCCTGAGATATGTTTAATGTTTCCCTAAAACTGCAAACTAAAAGTAATTTTTTTTTGGTCTTGAATTATGTCGGGATTAATTACTTCTAGTTGTCCACTTTATTTGACTTTAACCCTCTTTGGGACATCCTCAGAAGTGTAACCGTATGTGATGGTTATGAGACTCTTGAAGAATCCTAACACACAGCCGTTTGTTGTTGTTTTTTCATGCTAACTCTTAAAACGAGTCACTCTGCCTGTCTGCCTTGTCCAGACAAAAGTGTAAACTCCAGCTATGGGAGAGCGCATGGGCAGTACTCACCGGAAATCAAACCCTCAAGGTTTGGAAGGCTGAAACATTTGGGAAAGATTGTAATGGGCAGTAGGAGCACTTAGAGTACTTGTTCTTAGCTTGGGCCTCAGTGGGTGATGCATGAAATACATAGATGTGTAAACAGTAGCAAAACTTTCTATGTACCACTGGATATTTTTCTGGGGAGTAAGTCCAAAATTTTCATCAAATTCTCTATCAAGTCCAATAACCCCAAAGAGGTTAAGAAATACTGGTTTTGCCACAGGATGATGGTTTTCTCTTTCCTGGTTTTATTCCTCTCCTGCCCTTTGAATCCACAGTTTGACCGGGGTGAAGTTGTCACCAAAGATCCTTGTAAGGGAATATCCTGTCTCAGTTCACTCAGCAAAGGCAGTGGAAAGCAATGGCAGCTAATGATACCAGTTTGTCTACTGTGCCGAGAACAAAATGGCTCAAATCACGGAAAGCCCTGAGTACAGGACCTGATACTCTCAGCCAGCTCTCAACACAAATTAGTTGCTGTTGATGATACTAACTCTACAAAAGCTTAAGCTGTGTATCGTCTGCAGCACAGAGCAGCCTAAAAACCAATATTCTAAATGAGGAAACCAAGGAGGAAGGGAAAAAAAAAATTCAGCTGCCCGAGAGCTTCAACATCCACCCAGTTGGCCCTGCTGGGCTTCACAACAGCTTTTGGGGAGAGGTTAAAGAACACGGCATTTGTAGTCACACGGGCCTCATCTGAGAAAGCCTCTCATCTTGTACTCCTTTTACTCGACTGCTGTGGGCTCCTGACCCAAGACTGTACACCTCAGTCTCAGGTTTCTCATTTGGAAAATGGAAGGCATTATATCCCCTACCTCCTAAATTATGAAGACAGAGGAAACAATGATCCAAATCTCCCAGTGCACAGTCATGGTTTAATAAAGAGTAGTTATTTTTATTTTCATTTCTCCAAATGAACGCAGGGAGGGGAAGATTGAGTCTCCAGAAAAGAGCATTGGTTTGAGAGTCTGTCTAAAGATCTTTGCATTTATGCTATTCTGTAACTTGATGTTCTGTCCTTTGGGGACAGAGGGGGAAAAACTAATATTGTAACCCAGTCCTAGCTCTCCCTCTTACTAGCTGTAGGACCTTGGGCAAGTCCTTTGATCTTTCCCAGCTTCTATTTCCTTACTTGTAAATGGATTCTTATAGTACTTACCAGTTTTAGGGTCTACCAAAACTGGACTTGTCACCCTCCTTGAATGTGTCAGTACTTCCTTTTTGGTTTATTGAGGAAATGAATATTGAGTGTGCTAAAGGTTCTTCCATGCACTGGGGACACAATGGGGACTAAAGCAAAGTCCCTACCCTCACAGACTTTACAATATCTGTGACTGGTATAAAAATAAATCATAAGGCGGGGCGCCTGGGTGGCTCAGGCGTTAAGCGTCTGCCTTCGGCTCAGGTCATGGTCCCAGGGTCCTGGGATCGAGCCCCGCATTGGGCTCCCTGCTCAGCAGGAAGCCTGCCTCTCCCTCTCCCACTCCCCCTGCCTGTGTTCCCTCTCTGGCTGTGTCTCTCTGTCAAATAGATAATAAAATCTTTAAAAAATAATAAAAAAATAAATCATAAGGCAATGAGAGACCAACGAATTAAAGGATTTATTTTCTTTTAATTCCCATTAATTGCAGTAACAGATAATCCTATGTTACAATCCGTGAAGTTTTCATATCCACATATTTTCTGTTCCCAACTGGGGAATATTTCAGATTTTTTTTTTTTTTTATGTCTCATTTTGGTCAGCAAGGTAACATCCAATTATGTAGGTCCACCTTACTCGCTGTGGTTAGACTTTCCCCTAATATTTATAATAATTAAAGGAACAACTAGAAAAATAGTCAAGAGCATAGAAGCAGACAGTCATGGATTTTAGCAGGGATTTTGCAAGGGATTTGGGTTCTCGTTACAGACCTAGTACAACCTGTCTCTCGGAAAAGGCAGGTAAACATCAGTGTGGCTTTTATACCTGCCTCTGTTCAGTATACCTGATTTTTAATAAAAAGAATAAAGGAGGCTGCGAATCAAATACATGCACATACAGACTCCTTGCAACTTTTCCTCTATAGACCGTATGCACGGCAGTGTCAAAATTTCAGGCCTTAGAGAATCTGACGTCCCCCAGAATCTCCTATAACACCACGTCACAGGATTTGTTGGGAGTGCTGAAGTCACCGTGGTGCTCCATAAAAAGTTCTCACTTAAACACCTAATTGTTATCTGAAATAACAGATGCCATTCACCGGCATCGTTAATTGCATTAACAAAATGCGGCCCTTTCCCTCGCAGCGCTCAGAGCGCGGGGATGTGCCAGACCCACAGTCAGACACGCTGGGGTGGGACGGGGCCCAAGAACGGGGGGTGCTCTTTAGTCACCCCTGCCCCCTAAGCGCGGCGAGCGGTCGCCACGGTGCATCAGAAACCCTGCACCCACGGGAAGGAGGAAGGAACCGGCCGAGCTGGGAGACGTGGACGCTCCGCCAGCCCCTGTGAGTGCAAGGACTGGCTGGAGCTCCGGCAGCCCTAGCCGCGGGGCCTCGCCCAGCGCCTAGCGACGCTCTCCATGGCAACCGGGGCTTGGCAACGGATCCGCCCCACTGCGCCTCGGCGGGCGTGTTGCGTCATCCCTGTGCGCCGGAAATGACTGCAGAGGTCGCCAGGGACCCCCGGAAGTGGTCGCTGCGGGATATCGCCACTGACTCTGACTCCTGGCTGGCGATGGGTTGCGACGGAGGAACAATCCCCAAGAGACACGAACTGGTGAAGGGACCGAAGAAGGTTGAGAAGGTCAGCGACGTGGGTCCGGTGGGGACCAGCGCTAGGGGGTTCCCCAGGGGGCGAAGGAAGGGCGGGGAGCTAGCGGCGTTCCTGACGCTGCCGTGCTCATTTATCTCATTTGGAGAACTCAGAATTAACAACAATATTAGTATCAGACTTTTATTGAGTGCTTACTGTTGCCACTCACCTGGCAGTACGCTTAATATGCGGTAGCTCGTACAGTTCTCACAACAGCCCTGTGGGCACGTATTGTCATCAGCCTCGCTTTCAGAAATAGAAATTGAGGGCCAAGAGGCCAGAGTTGCAACCCTAGTAAGTGGCAGGGCCAGGATTTAAAGCTTGTCTGCCGTTAGTTACAATGAAACAAATGGCTGCTGTTTATTGAGCTTTGTACCCACGTAACTTCATTTTCTCCGGGAATTCGTCCCAGAGGTTCTCTTATCCACATGAGATCAGGTCTTTCTCTTAAAAAACTATCTTACCGGGCGCCTGGGTGGCTCAGTTGGTTAAGCGACTGCCTTCGGCTCAGGTCATGATCCTGGAGTCCCGGGATCGAGTCCCACATCGGGCTCCCTGCTCAGCAGGGGGTCTCCTTCTCCCTCTGACCCTCTTCCCTCTCGTGCTCTCTGTCTCTCATTCTCTCTCTCAAATAAATAAATAAAATCTTAAAAAAAAAAAAAAACTATCTTACCACCCTGCACACTGCCTTCATGGTTGATTAATGTCAGTCACAGAGAAAGATAAGTTCCCTGTGGCACAGTCTTCACCTTTTCCTCTCTACAGCTAGCACAGTTCTTGGCACAGTAAATACGGTGAGTAAATGAATGAGTGGATAATTCTTAATTCTCACAGGTAACTGAGAAAAATTGTATATAATAATTTTCATGCTACTAACAGGGAAATTGAGTAAGTAACATGACCAGGATCACACAACTGACAGGTAATGAAGCCAGGATTTCCAACCATTTATGCAGGAATTAAAAGTTAGCATTGGTGATTACTTTATTTTTTTTAACCCTTTATTTTTTAAATAATCTCTACGCCCATCGTGGGGCTTGAACTCATGACCTCGAGATCAAGAGTCACGTGGTCTACCAGCTAAGCCAGGTGCCCCGCATTAGTAATTACTTTTTTCCCTAAGATTTTATTTGTTTGCTTATTTATTTATTTACTTTTAAGATTTTATTTATTCACTTGACAGTGAGAGAGACAGTGAGAGAGGGAACACAAGCCGGGGGAGTGGAGTGGGAAAGGGAGAAGCAGGCTTCCCGTGGAGCAGGGAGCCCGATGGGGGGGGGGGGGGGGCCGAATCCCAGGACCCTGGGATCATGACCTGAGCCAAGGCAGATGCTTAACAAGTGAGCCACCCAGGGGCCCCTTATGTATTTATTTAACAGAGAGAGAGAGAGAGAGCACAAGCAGGGGGAGCGGTAGGCAGATGGAGAGAGAGAAGCAGACTCCCTGCTGAGCAAGGAGCCCTATGTGGGGCTTGATCGCAGGATCCTGGGATCAGGACCCCAGCCGAAGGCAGACTGAGCTACTCAGGCGCCCCAGTAATTATTTTTTAATAACAGAAGGCATGTAAAGTACCTAATACAGTGCCTGGCACATGTGGATGCTGCATATATTCTCTATTGAGCAGCTAGAAAATCTTTAAAGGTAAAATCTTTAAAAGGTAAATCTCGTGTATCACTACTATATTTAAAATCCTCCAGCAGCTTTTTGTTATATTCAGAACAAAATCCCACAAGGTCCTGTGTGATCAGATGCCTTGCCGCTCCACCTCATCTTCTACCCCTCTCCGGGTCTTTCATTCTGTTTCAGCCATACAGGCCTTTGTTTCTCAGCCTGGAGTATAATTTCCACAACCTGATAATGTTCTTCACTGAGATGTTCATATCATTTGTTTCTTCACTTCATTCAGTTCTTTCCTCAGATGTCATTTCAGTCCACTATTGCCAAAATACATCTCACTTGCATCGCTCTCTATCCTCTTTTGCTGCTTTACTTTTCTTTATAGTGCTTATCGCTGTTTTCATTTGTTTACTGTCTGTCTTTCTCAGATATGAATGGAGACTTTATGTCTTACCTTTGTCCACCACACAGTAGACACCTGGTAAATGTGTTGAATTTGAGAATGAATGGACTCTCAAGAGGATGGAGTGTTCCCTCTCATCACACCTACAGATGCATAGACTAATGCTAAATAGTTAACACTCATGAGAGCTTTTCCAAAAAAGTATTCAGCTAGTTTCATTAACTTGTGACCAGGGCTGAAGAGGAGTAGCTTAATGAAAAGCTTGGTAAGGTGTCAGAAGGGGATAGAAAAGAAGAAAGGGTGATCTGAGACAACCAGAGTGCTCAGGCAGGATGGATTTTGTTATCCTTATTTATTCAACAAATACATTATTAAATGCTTATCACAGGCACTATTCTAGGCCCTGGGGACACGGCAGCGAACAGAGTTCAGGCTTTGCATTGCCTACATTTCAAATAGATATATAATAATTTAATATTTTTGATCACTCACATGGTGTGTTTGGTCTGGTAAAACCATTGCTGTAATTTAAGACCTTTCTCTGAAGAGAGACCGGGGTAAAAAAAAAAAAAGTTTCAGAAGTTTTTTGGGGTTACCAACCTGGGTAAGGATTAGTTTATCACTTTTCTCCCTGTCCCCAGCTATCCCAATTATCTTTTGAATCAGCAAAGTACTATGGGTAAAGCAGGTGAGGGATCCAGAAAGGAGATCCTGGACTTACTGAACATGGCTTTTTTGACTCTGCAATGGGTGTAGTAAATCGACTTCACTGGTGGCAGGTTTTTCTTGGGGCTTGGCTACACTGTGAATTTTGATAAAAGTTATTTAAGCAACCAAAGTATAGCTCTTGGATCTGGGGTATGGATAGAATAACAGTTGCAGTAGTGTGGGTTTTGTTTTTATTTTGTTCTATTTGAAATAATAGAAAATCGGTAGAAAGTAGTGATTAAAAGCATGGTCTCTGGGGCACCTGGGTGGTGCAGTTGGTTAAGTGTCTGATTCTTGGTTTCGGCTCAGGTCATGATCTCAGGGTCATGGGATCAAGCCCTTCCTTGGCCTCCGCCCTCAACGCAGAGTCTGCTTGAGACTCTCCTCCACCATGCCCCTCCCCCCTTCTCTGTCAAATAAATAAAATCGAAAAAAGAAAAACCACAAAACTTGGTTTCTGGAGCCAGCCTGCTTGGGTTCTTATCTTAGCTTCTTCATCTACTTGCTGTGAGACCTTGGACGTGTAACCTAACCTCTTGGTACCTCCATCTCCTCAGTAACAAAGTAAAAATACTAAGTTTTAGGGTTTCTCTGAGGGCTAAAAGATTAAGTCACAGAAACTGCTTAACACAGCACTTGGCACACAGTAAACAAGCAGTTGTTACTGCAAAAAGTAAATTTAAGGGAATTTTTCCGTATTTTTTTTTCCTCTCCCTACTTTCTCCCACTTGTGCCCTCCTATTATCCAGGTTTGGCATTTTAGGAGAGGAAAATAGTGGGACTTGGAATATTAATATAGGTGAAATATCATTTGAGGGCAGTAGAAGGTCTTGTGTTTGGATTTGATTTTTATAAAGAATTATATAGTCTTTGTGCTGAACTTAAAAAAAATAACTATTTTCTAGATTCTCAGTCTTTAAATTCAGCTAAAACTTCGGAGCCTTTCCCACTGATAGAAATTAGCTTGTATTGCTTATTTTTTCTGTCCTGCTTCTCTAACTTACTGTTAAGGTACAAATGCTAGGGGTACCTGGTTGGCTCAGTCGGAAGAGCGTGTGACACCTGATCTCGGGGGCGTGAGTTCAAGCCCCACGTTGAGTGCAGAGGTTACTAAAAAAATAAATAAACTTTAAAAAATAGATACAGACACTAATATTTATATGCAGCTTATATAAGCAATTTAATGACTTGATATGAACCATTTTGTTGACATGTCCTGTTTAGTGGGAACTTGATTGGACATGGTATTAGTTACTTGGACTTTTTAATCCCAGCTTCATGTGTCACTATCTTTGATTTAAAAGACAAAAATCATCACATGTGGTATAACTAAATAAGCCCTTATAGGTAGAACTGTGGACCATATATCTTTCAGAGGTGAAAGTTAATTGGAAGGATTTCTTTTCTTTTCTTAGGTTGACAAAAATGCTGAATTAGTGGCCCAATGGAACTATTGTACTCTAAGTCAAGAAATATTAAGGCGACCAGTAGTGGCCTGTGAACTTGGCAGGTATGGTTCCTTTTACTTAATTGAGATGAGTTTTTATTAACTAATTTTTAAAAGAATTTTAATGTGAAGGAAAAAGAATTTTAGTGTGTAAATGCAGTTCTTGATTCATGAAATGTGAATCATCTCAAACAAATTTGTGAAGCCTAGGTTATCATTCCCTGTCTCTGAACATACTTCTGCATTTTTCTATTCAGTTTGGTTTATTTAATCCAGGATCTGAAAATTCAGGGGCCAGTAGGAGCTCGGTTATAAACATAAATGCATGAAGGAGCTATGTGGGGTAGTAAGGAATGGTGGGGACTGGAGGAAACTGGAGAGTTCATGTCCTGTCTAAAACGGTAGCTGCTACTCATTTCCAGCCAGTTGTTGCAGTTCAAGAATGTGGGCCTAGTGATTCCAGAACTTCTGATTGTTTTTCCCAGGAAAAGTTGAAAATGTACTTTTACATTACATTTCCCAATTTTTAAGATCCTGTTCAGATCACATTCAGCCCTCAGACCACCAGTTTGCAACCCTTGGTTTGAACTAGTTTCTTTCTTTGTATACTCTGGAAATAGTTGAGACAGGATTTAATTTACTTTTTTAATAGTGCAGGGCATTCCTGTTACCAGATGTAAATGACTTTGGATTGTACTGAATTTCGTCTTACTCCTTTGTGTGGAGGTTGACTGTTGCTAGAATGTTCTGACTCATCCTTATTGTTGCAGACTTTATAACAAAGATGCCGTCATTGAGTTTCTATTGGACAAATCTTCCGAAAAGGCTCTTGGGAAGGCAGCATCTCACATTAAAAGCATTAAGGTAAGACCAGTGATTCTGAAGTTCTCCAGGGGTCTCAGTGGTTAACGTTTATTTTATAGAATTCATGTACATTATAGACAACTCAGAAATTTGGAATTCTAGTCCCACCCAGCCACCTAATGAAAGTGTGATTTGGGGGTGCCTGGGTGGCTCAGTCGTTAAGCGTCTGCCTTCGGCTCAGGTCACGATCCCAGGGTCCTGGGATCGAGTCCCACATCGGGCTCCCTGCTCAGCGGGAAGCCCCCTTCTCCCTCTCCCACTCCTGCTGCTTGTGTTCCTGCTCTCGCTATCTCTGTCTCTGTCAAGTAAATAAATAAAATCTTTAAAAAAAAAGAAAAGAAAAGAAAGTGTGATTTGGGGCAGGTCATTTAAATCTCAAGCCAAGAGTTCCTATGCCTGTCCTTCCTGCCTTATAAATTTGTTCTAATTTAATATGTGCAAAAGAACTTTGAAAACAATGTGATGTATAAATGTTTGGAGACATCATTTTTGTAGTTAAAACTCAGCTACTTGAATTTTTGATTTGGAAGACACAGAATTAGAGAATTTTATAAGGTAGATCATTATTAAGTCAGTGTGATATTTCCTGCTAATTAGATGTTCTGATTGACAGTTAAAATTCTTTTATAAAATGGAAAAAGTTTTTTAGTAAAGGAAGTTGATTGAGAGGACAAAATCTTGCAAATCTGGTCAATGGGAGAAACATCAGGAAGGTGGTAGAGAATTTGAGGACCATCAACCTTGTCAGACACTTCATCTCACAGGTGAGAATACTCACTATCCATGACTTTTTTTTTTTTAAAGATTTGTTTATTTATTTGACAGAGAGAGACAGTGAGAGAGGGAACACAAGCAGGGGGAGTGGGAGAGGGAGAAGGGAGCCTGATGCGGGGCTTGATCCAGGATCATGACCTGAGCCGAAGGCAGATGCTTAATGACTGAGCCACCCAGGCGCCCCATCCATGACTTTTTGAGGCCACACAGCTAATGAGGCACCAACCCAGAACCAGAGTCCCTGGCTCTCTGTATAAGGCTTTGGGTTTTTCTCTTCTTTCTTTGTAAATTTTTTATTATATTAGGCGTTTTGTTTGAATTCTTGGAGTGATTAAAGGATACAAGATATAATTTCAGGCAAATTAGTAATTTTTTTTTTTTTAAGATTTTATTTATCTCATCTCACAGGTGAGAATACTCACTATCCATGATTTTTTTTTTAAAGATTTGTTTATTTATTTGACGGAGAGACAGCGAGAGAGGGAACACAAGCAGGCGGAGTGGGTGAGGGAGAAGCAGGCTTCCCGCTGAGCAGGGAGCCCGATGTGGGGCTCAATCCCAGGACCCTGGGACCATGACCTGAGCCGAAGGCAGATGCTTAACGACTGAGCCACCCAGGCGCCCCTGTCTGTTCAATTACTAAATAAACATGGGCCAGCCCATGGAACAGCCTCAGTGAGGATTCATTCGCAGGGAAAGAAAATGTTCCTTTCTGGATGAAATTAATACAGAGCTTTCTGTTAGTGGACTTATTTTTCATGTCCAAAAGTACTTTTCCTTAGATAGCAAAATATTTATAAAATAGAAATTAACTAATTCACTTGCCAGTCAGTGAATTTTAAAACTCTTGTTTTCTATTGCAGTTTATGGTTTAATTTTTTTATCCATGTTACAATTGATGGCCAAAGGAAAGGAGCTAGGAAGAAAAGGTTTGGATGGGAAAGGACTGGAATAACAATTCTCTATCGATTTAGGTGGTTATTGAGGCTAAGGATGATCCATTTATCAGATGAATTCTTAAACTATGGATGGTTTTTCACAGAATGTGACAGAACTAAGGCTTTCTGATAATCCTGCCTGGGAAGGGGACAGAGGAAACACAAAAGGTGACAAACACGATGACCTCCAGCGGGCACGTTTCATCTGCCCCGTTGTGGGCTTGGAGATGAATGGCCGGCACAGGTCAGTAAGGGATGTGGGGCAGATGGTGTGGAGTCTGGTTAGATCATACTGATGCTGTTAGGATTTGTGCTGTAGCTTTATAATCACACAGTCGTCGTCTTTTTTTTTTTTTTTTAAAGATTTTATTTATTTATTCGATTATTTGACAGAGAGAGACAGCGAGGGAGGGAACACAAGGGGGGGGGGGGGGGGGGGGAAAAGCAGCCTCCCCAAGGGGGGGGGGGCCGGGGGGGGGGGGGGGGGCTGAATCCCAGGACCCTGGGATCGTGACCTGAGCCGAAGGCAGATGCTTAACGACTGAACCACCCAGGCGCCCCTCATCACACAGTCTTCTTTAGGGTGTCCTTTGGTTTGGGTTGTGTCTTAGAGGTGGTGGTGCTGCCATGAGACCATGTTCATTCCCTAATAGCCGTTTCTCATGTGGTGTCCCACCAAGTCCACTCAACTTTGGTGTCTGTGCTTTCTGTTCTTGAGAGTAGGAGCACCTAGAGTAAAGAGGGATTTTAAAAATTTCTCATGTGACACTTTATGAGACCTGAGTTGGATTATTTGTTTTTTTCTTACGGGAAGAAAGCAAAGGACAAATGTTGCCCATCAGGCAGCTCCGATTTCCTTATAATTGCTGAAAACTGTGTGGTGGAAAACAGTGTCACCCAGTGTGTGCTCAATCAGTCAGCTGAAGACCTAGCTGATAATGATAACTTGCTTTGAATTTGTAACGAACAAATCCTCTGACTAGAGCACCAGAAATCCTAAGGTCAAGAGTTCTATAGCAAACATAAGTGACCTGTATATTTCTGCCTTAAAAAATATGAATGTTGACTGTGGCAGGTGCCTTTTTATAGAATGTCTCAGTAAGCCAAAGCTTTCAACTCTTTTCCCACCATTTAGAAATACCTTTAATAACTGGTAGTCCCACCTGCCATCTGGAACCTTCCATCTAACATATTACTTGTTGAAAGGTAGTACTTTTTTACTGTTTTCATTCAGGAAATGGGTGGGGTTGAAACGGGGAGAATCTCAAGTAAGTAAAAACTTTGAGCTATAAACAACCACATTGAATCTGGAGCATTCTGGCACATTTGTACACATCCATTGAACAGACGTGTGTGCACTGTGCGTGGCATACTATGCCAGACAGCGTGACCACCATGCCCTGAAATGGCATAACCTGTGGCTTTGTGGATTTGGAGAGAAGTAAAATTTTAGGCCCAAGGGGCTTTTAAAGATTATATTCTTCAGGGGTTTTGGGGGGTGTGGTGGGGGAATGGGTTAGCCCGGTGATTCGTATTAAGGAGGGCATGTATTGCATGGAGCACTGGGTGTTATACGCAAACAATGAATCATGGAACACTACATAAAAAAATCAACTAATTAATTAATTTTAAAAAAAGATTATATTCTTCAGATAGTCTGACTTTAAATCATTTAAGCCTCTCAGAGTTTACCATTTAGTGGTAGCTCTATGAGGTGGTTGATAGGTTAATTGGCTTGATAGTGATGATCATCTCACAGTGTATACATACATCAGATCATCAAGTTGTACATCCTACATATAGAAAAATGTGTGTTTGTCAGTTGTATCTAAATAAAGCTGAAAGAAAGAAAAAGTAATGAATTAATTAAAAAGCTAAAGTTCTGGGGAAGTAGACTCACCTCATCCCACTTTTGTGTGCATTTCGGTATGTGGTATACACACACATTATTTCAAGGTTAAAGTTGTAACATAAAAGTGACCATTTTAAGGTGCATGTTTCAGGGGTGTTTGGTACAGCCACAATGCTGTGCAGCCACCAACCTCTGTCTGCTTCCATTTCCTTCCATTTCCCTCCCCCCAAAGGAGAACTCCGTAGCCACAGAGCAGTCCCTTCCCATTCCCCCAGCCCCAGCCCCTGGCCACTGTCGGTCTGCTCTCTGTCTTCATGGATTTGCCTATTTTGGAGATTTCCTATACGTAGAATCATTCAGTATTTGACCTTTTGTGTCTGGCTTCCCACTTCTTTTTAAGAAGACCATGGTTCACCTCAAAAGAGGAACTTAGCAGAAACAGACTCAACTCTGGGGTCTTGAGCAGGGGTTACCTGTAGGCTGTTGCTCCGATTGTGGCTTCCCTAGTTTTTCCCCTTTTTCACTGGTTAATCTCCTCTCTTCTCTCTTCCCAGTTAATTGAGCTTTGCCTGTTTTGGCTTTGCCCTCCTGCTATTAATATGGCCTCCACACTAGAAAATCATACATTTATTAAAGCCTATATAATAAAGATTTAAATATAGAGAAAAATAGAAATAAATGACTAGTGTAATGAAAACATTGAGCCTTTGTTTAAAGAAAAATAATTTTCTGGGGTGCCTGGGTGGCTCAGTCGTTAAGCGTCTGCTTTCGGCTCAGGTCATGATCCCAGGGTCCTGGGATCAAGTCCCGCATCGGGCTCCCTGGTCCTCGGGGAGTCTGCTTCTCCCTCTCCCTCTGCTGCTTCTCTCTGTCAAATAAATAAATAAGTCTTTAAAAAAATAATTTTCTAAATTATTAATAATTAGTAAGTATCCATAAAATAGGACTTTTTTTTTTTTTTGGTCCTAAACAACAGTAAATGAATGTAGTACAGTGTTATTACTTGGGTTTTTGTTAAGGCAATCTGTATCCACTATAATCCCTAAGGAATTGGAGAGACTTTCTATTGTGGCATTTTTAGAGGAATATATAAAGTAAAATGTGCAGGTGAGTTTTGCCCCTTTCCCCCAGTCCTCGCCTCCCATGGCAACGTTCTTAGTTGTTTGGAGTTTCAGCGCCGCCCCCCCACCCCACACACAGACCTGCCCAGCACCAACACACATACTCCACACTTCCCTACACCTCTGCCATTGGAAATATAAATAAATGTATATTCTTTAGAGTCATGGAAACGTATTAGACATATCTTGTAACCTCTTTGTTTCCTACTTCTCTATCTAATGTGAGCATGTTTTCATGGCCTTGCATACAGATTTACCTTGCTCCTTTTAATAGCTGTGTGAGTGTTCATAATTTATGTAACCATTCCTCTGTTGATGAACATCTAGGTGCTTTCCTCTTTTTCCTTGTTACGAGCAGCACTGTCCTACACAACTTCATAAATACATATTTATGCATTTGCACACTCGTGAGCATGTTTCTATAGGAGATGCTCCGAAAAGTGCTTTTTTCCCTCGATACTGACAAATTGTCCTTCTAAGACGCACTGTGTTGTGCCCACTACCAACAGACATGCCTGTTTCCTCTGTTTCTAGCTGGATAACTTTAGTCTCTCTCATTACTGCCGGATACGTAAAACATGGCACATCATTGTTTTGCAGTGAATTTCTTTAATTAACAGTTGAGGTTAAGCATTTGTATGTTTTGGCCATTTATATTTCTCCCATGAATCGCATGCTAATGCCTTTGCCCATTTTTCTGATACATTGTTTATTTTTGCTTTTTGAGGCCCTTCTGAATATTCATAAACACTGAATCTCGGGGCGCCTGGGTGGCTCAGTCAGCTAAGCGTCTGCCTTCGGCTCAGGTCATGATCCCATGGTCCTGGGATAGATCCCTACATCAGGCTCCCTGCTCAGTGGAGAGCCTGCTTCTCTTCCTCCCTCTGCCTGCCGCTCACTCTGCTTGTGCTCTCTCTCTCTCAAATAAATAAATAAAATCAAAAGCAAACAAAAAAAACACTGAATCTCATATATATTTAAAATAGTCTCTCCCAAGAGTTCCTGTTCTGTCTTTTGACTTTTTATGTTTGTGGGTTTTTTTTTTTCTTTAACGTATTTATTTTTTTTTGTAGGAGAGACATTATTCTAAAGGATTATTACAAGGGACCAGGAATGGGACTATGGCCTATATTTTGGTTTAAAGTAGTATATAAATAAATATATATGGGACATACTGATTTCTTTTTCCTTAATGGAATCAAATGTGACCATTTTTCTCTTTGTAGTTTTTGGCCTTTGTACAGACTGAACAAATGTTAACCGATAATCTGGGTGATCATTTTTAAATTATTATTTAAGTCATCCTCCATTTTGGATTATTTCCCCAGGTTTTGCTTCCTGCGGTGCTGTGGTTGTGTGTTTTCTGAACGAGCCTTGAAAGAGATAAAAGCAGAAGTTTGTCACACAGTGAGTTGTTGGCATATATCGTTTCTTCCGTCTTAGTAGCTGAGGAAATCAAATGGTTTAGGGTCCCTCCCTCCATGTGGCATTTCAGCATCCTTCAGTTCTTTCTGAAACAGATCTAATTCATTGTTTCTCTGCTTAAAACCCTTCCATGGCTCATCCTTGCTGGGTGTAGACTCAGACTGCCTTTTGTGACGTGTCCCTGCCTGCCTGGCCAGCTCCGGCCGAGCTCGGGCCGCTCCCTGACCACCTCCTGTGTGTGCCTTTGTTCCCTCTGCCCTGACCTGCCAGCTGGGGGAGGTCATGCCCCCTGTGAACCTTAGCTCCAGAGCGATTGCTTCCTCTGTGAACCCTTGCTGCCAAGCCGCCTTCCCCATTCCCTGGGCACCTTGTTAACCCACTGATCTCATCAGAATGTAATTGATAGTTACATCGTGGTTTCCCCACTGGACTGGAACAGTTGTTTTTTTTCCTTTTTTTTTTTTCTGTAAGACTTTATTTCATTATTATTGTTAAGTAGTTTTCATAACAAACTTAAGAGGAAAGTAAGGGATTTTCTCTATTCCTTCTGCACTCCCCCCCCCCCCCCCCCCCCCCCACAGCCCCCCCCATTATCAATGCCCCCACGGGGTGGGGGGGTGCATTTGTTACAACTGATGAACCTACATCGACACACCATCACCCCAAATCTCTTAAGGTTCCCTTGGTGGTGTCTATATTCTGTAGGTTTGGACAAATGTATAATGACATGTATTTACCATTTTCGCTGCCCTAACAATCCTCTGTGCTCCATCCGTAAGTGTTTGAGAGCAAGAAGCAAAACTTGTCCATCTCTCACCTCCAGAGCATGTCGCATGTCCTCGGTGAGTGCTCACACGAGGGAGCAAATGCCTGATGTAGGAGCTCCCCCATGCAGCTCACATGACAGAAATGCTGATGGCCCTGCTTTCCCGGTGTCGCTGCCGCGGACCCAGACGTTTGTGTCTCTGGTGTTCTGTTGGCCACGGAAAACCTACCACTTAGTTTAATGTCATGGATGCCAACAGCTCCTGTTTGTATTTTCACCCATATTAACTCTGCTTGGGTTTCATTGGGCCCCTCGCCCTGCTTCTTCCTGTTGTGAACTGTTCTTTCATTCAGCAGCTTTCACTGAACACCTGTGAGGGGCCCGCCTCTGTCTTAAGCACGGTGCGGTGGGATAGCCTGGTGGATAAGACAGATACAACCCCTGCCTCCACGGAACCCACAGTCCAGTTGGAGAGGGGTGCTCAGAGAACTGAGCACGGCAGTAGTGACTGTGACCAATGCTGGGAAGGGAACACAGGGTGATGTCCCGGAGCTCGGAGAGAGGCTGCCGTAGTGGCAGGGGGGTTCTGCTTTGATATTTATGGCAAGAGATAATGTTAACTTTTTTTTTTTTTTTTAAAGATTTTATTTATTTATTTGACAGAGAGAGACACAGCGAGACAGGGAACACAAGCAGGGGGAGTGGGAGAGGGAGAAGCAGGCTTCCCGCGGAGCAGGGAGCCCGACGCGGGGCTTGATCCCAGGACCCTGGGGTCATGACCTGAGCCGAAGGCAGACGCTTAACGACTGAGCCACCCAGGCGCCCAGTGTTAACGTTTAAAGTAAATTTAAGTAAAATGAGAAACAATGGCTCGTTCACAGAAATACACCAAGACACTGATGGTACCTGGGCAGGGATGCCTGAAGCTATGGGACAGGTCGCACGTGGTGGCCGTAGGATGTGGGTGGGGGCGGTGGGGGCGGTGGGGGCTCTTGAGAAGAGGAGGGAGAGAGCAGCTGCTGCATCAGAAGGGCCTGTGGAGACGGAGGTGCAGTGCGAGGTGTAGTCCTCACGTGGGCAGTGCGGCCTGTGCCAGCTGGGAGAGAGGCCTGGGAAGTGAGTCAGACTGGATGGTGGAAACTTCGAGGGCCAGCCCAGGGAGCAGGTCCAGGTGGGCGTGCGGTGCGGCACCGTTGACGCCGTTTATGCTCTGGGAGCATAAATGTAGGCCTGTGCAGGACGCACGGAGGGTGACGGCCGACCAAGAGGAGCTGTTTGGCAGCAGGTGTGCGCGGGGCTTCTGTGGGGGAAGCACCGTGGGAGCCGGCCCGTGGCTGGCCTGGGGTTCCTTCGGGCAGGAAGGCAACTCCGCATACATTGTGTTCAGGTCTGTGTGTTTTCCCACGTAGTATGGAAGGTGTTGTTTACGTGTTAGACATTTGCAAGTACATTCTGGAAGTCTGCTTCCAGGATTGAAAGAAAAGAAATATGAGAAGGTGGCAAATTAAGCTGAAATTTATTAGAGAAGCCAAATACCCAAAATCGGTGGCTCCCAAACCAGGCTTGTGCGGTAGAACCTCCACAATAGTATATGCTCCCATCCCCTGTTTCAGACCCACTAAATCTGTAATCTTCACAGTTGGGATAGAGCCCCAGGGATTTCTGCTTTTGTTTGAGAGTTCCCAGAACGATTCCAGTGGGCAGCCAGGCTTGGGGGACTGACTGATCCAAAGCAGCCAGACTTTTATTTTCTTCTGCCCATAATGGTCACCATCCCTTAGATGGCATGAAGCTGTCCTTTTCATAGGCTGACCTCACACATCCATCAGTGACCACTTTAACAGACTTGCAGCAAAACAGAAGTGCCTGCACAGAGCTTTACAGAGAAGTTGATTTTATGGAAATAATTGCAAGGGAAGTCTGAAACCTTTTTTTGGTACTTGAGAAGTTTTACTGGACGCTTGTGAACTTTTAAACGTCAGCACCTTGGGCACTTCAAAGGAAGGGAAGGAAGCAGGTGGAAAGGGGAACTAAGGGTGTCAGGATTGCACAAGGGGGCAGAGGGCAGGTGAGAACCAGGAGCGCTGGCTCTTCCTGTCTCATGAGGGCGGCTGCCATGGCTGTCGAAACCTCCAGCAGGCAAGACAGGACACTGGCTACCCTCCAGGAAGTTTCGGGAAATGTTTTCGGAAAAAAACTCCAAGTATTAGTTTGCTAATACTGGCTACCACAACAAGGCCCCAGAAACTGGGTGACTCCACGGAAATTTACACATAGTTCTTGAGGCGTGAAGTCCAAAATCATAGTACTGGCAGGGCTGGTTCCTTCTGAGGGCTGTGAGATGGTCGTCTTCTCCCTATGTGTTTTCCTATGGCTTTCTCTCTATGGAGTCTGTCTCTGTGTCCAAATTTCTCCTTTTTATAAGGACACCAGTCGTTGGAATAGGGCCCACCCCAGTAATTGCGTCTTAACTACATCTACAGTGACCTGATTTCCAAAGAAGGTCACGTTGTGACATACTGAGGCCTAGGACTTCAACTTTTTTTGTGGGGGACACATTCAACGTATGACACTGTGCAATTTAGAAAATCACAGAGCATGGGACAGCCAGTGGCCCACTTGAGTGGGAGGCGTTCATCCACATAACCAACACTGAGAGCCTGGTATGGATCGGGTTTGGGTCACACGCCAGCGCTGGCTTGGGAATATCACTTCTCAGGGCCCCAGATTCTAATATGTAAAATGAAGGATTATAATAAATTCTTAGACACTTTCCTTTTAGATCCAGATTCCAAACAATAACATTTTAAAATAATAAATGACAAATTTATATACTGCTATCGGGAATCAAACTCCTGTGTCTAAATTCAAGTCTCTAAAGTGTAGGAATACTAAATGTATCACTCAAGGTTGGCTAACTGCTATGACCCACAGCCCTCACGTTCCAGTGTCTAATGCAGTGACAGTTCCTGGTCGGACAGCTTTCTTCCAAGGGAAACTCAAGGACTCGGACTCCTGCTGGGGTTGGAGTATTCTGCACTCAGCTGACTGATGGGAACAGGGCGAGGAGCATACGGCGTAGGAGATTTTTATGGCCCAGGCCAGGAAGTGGTGCTCATCACTTCTGCTCCCGTTCCGTTGTCCATCGCTCAGTCGTGTGGCCACACTAAACTGCAGGGAAGCCTGGGAAGGGTACTAGAGCTGGATGCCCAGGAAGAAGTGGACAGCAGCCATTTCTGCCAAGACTGCCGAAAGGAAGAGTCATGTGCAGCTCCAGGAACTGCAGTGCATCAGGGAAATGTCAGTGAAGTGAGGTGAAGCCACAGCATCAAAGTCTAAAACAAATATTTTCGGTTTTTTAAGTAATGTCTGAAATTTAGAGAAACCAGTGTCATAAGAATGCCTTGGGAACCTCAGGGATATTTAGGGTGTACGTTTTCTCTACTTTCCACTCTGTAGTTTCATATACATTTGGTTTTTCAGTTCACTAGAAGAGACTCAAGGGTTTGAGATCACTCTGGTTGTATGTTCTGAAACACACGGCGTGCACGCTTGATTTCTGTAAACAGGGTCCAAAGAGATGTAGTTGCTAGGTTTGTTTGTTTGTTTTTGCTATAAACAAGTGACTAGCCAAAAAATTAATTGTATTCCCCATTGTCTTCTTCCCTTCTTGTAATAAAGAGAAACACATTGGAGTAATTAGTTTGCCAAATAAACGATGTGCTTGTTACTCAAAGCATGATCCACGGTCCTGTAATACTGGCATCCCCTGGGAGGGTTTTTTTTTTCTCCTTTTAAGAAATGCAGACTCCTGGGTCCCTCTCCAGACCTGTGGAATCAAATTCTGCATTTTAACAAGATTCCCCACCCTCACACCCCCACCATGGAGATTTGCGTGCACTATAAAGTTTGAGAATCCCTGATTTAGAGGTTAGAGTTGTGACCAGTAGCATTTGACTTGCCACTGACTTATTTAGGCTTTGTGGTCATTGAGTGGGATATGTGGATATTTTAAAGTCAGAAGTGAAACAAAAATTTACATTCATGCTGATTCTTTTTTTTTTTTTTTTAAAGTAATCTCTATGCCCAACGTGGGGCTTGAACTTACCACCTCAAGATCAAGAGTTGCATGCTCCACTGACTGAGCCAGCCGGGCACTACTCTTTTGCTGTCTTTTCGTGGGGAAGGGGAATGGAAACGGGAGAAAATGTTAGGGAAAGTGGTATCTTCAAAAGTGGTCTGCGAATGCTGATTTTTTTTCAAGCTCTGACGTCCGGCGGGTAATTTTAGCTTTCTGCCATCTCTATGGTCTTTGGAGGTATTAAGCTTCAGGGAACTGCATAACATGCAACACAGGCAGCCTTGAACTTTTTCACGTGTTAGAGAAATCTAATAGAAAAATTGAACAGTAGAGTCTACATTGTTAGCAAGAAGGTACTACTACGAAAAAGGGAAATTATCTCAAGATCCCGATTAATGCATCACCTTTAAGGTACAGTCTGTAGTGGTCTGTTTCAGACATTCTTTTTGCACGTGATTTAATTTTCTTCTTACAAATGAACACAGAGTCTGACTCAGAGTAGAGTGAACAGCCATTTCTTGGTTCTAATGCCAGCAGAGGCTGCTGCTTTCTGTTGGCCTCCCTGGCCTGTCCCAGCCTTGGTGGCTGCCTGTCACCCTCGGCTCCCATTGTTCCCCCGTCACGCTGCTGAAACCCAGCTTGTCCTTCCCTGAATCTCCTGCTGCTTCATTGCACCATGCCTTTAAGTTACTCTTACTTACTTTTTTTATTATTTTATTTATTTATTTATTTTTTAAAGATTTTTATTTATTTATTTGACAGAGACATAGCGAGAGAGGGAACACAAGCAGGGGGAGTGGGAGAGGGAGAAGCAGGCCTCCCGCTAACAGGGAGCCCGATGTGGGGCTCGATCCCAGGACCCCGGGATCACGACCTGAGCCGAAGGCAGACGCTTAACGACTGAGCCACCCAGGCGCCCCTATTATTTTATTTTTATATATTTATTTATTTATTTTATCTTTACTGGAATGATTTGTAGAGATAGCTTCTTCTGTTATATCTGATCTCTTGGAGGGCGGATCTGTGTTTGAGTTCGTTTCTTTGGATGAGGGTGAGGTGAGAAATTTTTCTATTAGATTTCTCTAACATGTGAAAAAGTTCAAGGCTGCCTGTGTTGCATGTTATGCAGTTCCCTGAAGCTTAATACCTCCAAAGACCATAGAGATGGCAGAAAGCTAAAATTACCCGCCGGACGTCAGTAGTAAAGGCTTGGACTCTGAAGCCAGACTGCCTGCTTAGGTCCAAATCCCAGCTCCACTTGTTTAGCCGTGTGGTCCTGGAAAGTCCCGCTGTTGCCCTGTGCCTCAGTTTCCTCATCTGTGAGATGAGTCAGAAATCGTTCTAAGTGCTTCATCCTTGTGGCAAATCTGGTAAGTAGGTTCCCGGATTACACCCTTCTAATGTGTGACTATTGAATTGACATTGAAACGAAATATTTAGTTGACATTGAAACAAAATGAAGGCAGGCTTGTGTTTCAAGTAACTTGAAAAGATACAAGCTTTTTTTTAAAATGGGTTTTGACCTTAACTTGCTAGTGAGTTGTCATAAAATATAGGAGACACAGTCGTGGTGAATTTGAGCTTTCAGAACGTAGCCAGTTGGCACCATTTGTGAGCACTGTGTTTGCCTATAAAAATGTGTAGAAAAGCAGAGCTGTACTGTCGTGGGGCTCTTGCGTTCTCGTCTTTGACAGTCTGAACATTTTGTGTGTGCTTTCCTTGAAATTAGGTGTCTAAGTGGGAGAAATGTTTGTTGAAACGAAGATTTTAATGTTCTGTGGTTACTTACATTTGATTTGTGGGACCTGCTTTCAGAGCCTCTTTTCCTTCTATTTAGCTTTGTGCTTTCCAAGGGCTATTTGCATTGACTGAGTTGATTTGATTTTATTGCAAAGCTTCAGTTCACTGAGGCTTTAGACTCTGCTTGTGGGTTACACATTTATTTCTTCAGTGTCTTCTCCCTGGTTCCTGCTTGTCCTTTATTTTGGCTGTTCCGTGTTGTGGCACTTCACATTTTCGGTCTTGTACGATGCCACAATCTATTTTAGAGAAAGAGAATGTAGAGGAGGTCCTCACAGAGTGATGAAAAAGCCATGGACTGTTTAGAGACCCGAATCTGTGCGTAGAGAAAATTAAGATCATTCCTGCCTTTGGCCGGTGCTGTTCAGTATGGTAACCACCAGCCACATGTGACCATTTAAATTTCAGTTCATTACATTTTTTAAAAATAAAGATTAAAATTCACTCACTCACACTGTCTACATTTCAAATGCCCCGAAGCCCCTGTGGTCGTGGTCACTGGCGTGGGGCAGCCCAGACGTAGCGCGGAGCGAGCCGTCAGGGCAGACGGTGCTGTTAGTGCCCCAGGCTGCGGAAACATATGGCAGCCTTTTTACGAAAGTGTGTTTCAGCTCTGGATTAGTTTCATTTTACCCAAAGGAAGTAGACTCTTCTGTGTTTTTGTAGGATTACCAGAACAAAGTTAACATGACTGGCAGCCAAAGAGGACTCTTGTAGATAAGCAGAGTTTCGTTTCCAGCGGGAGTTTGTTCTTTATTAGAATCTCATACACAATAGTATCTTAGAAATAAGATGTGTTCTTAGCTAACTTGAGTCAGGATCTAGTGTTGGGAGGTTTTGATTTGCCACCACTGTTTACAGAAGCAGTCCAGCTGGCAGGTCCAGGGGCCCCCAGCAGTACTTTGAGTCGCTTGTCCTCTCTTGATTGCTTGCTCAAAGCTAAAGAGTGGCCTGCGATTAATAGGAACGGCTTGTCAACAGCAGGTTTCTAAATTCATCTGATGACTAGCTTGTATCAAGGAATCATTTCTCATTCTTCCTTCTTTGGGTCAGAGTTCTCTTAGTACAAGTCAGGAACAGGTGGGTAGAAGTAAGAAAGCAGACACTCTGCAGCTTCCCACTCAGTGGCTCAGTCTCCTGTTGAAGTGACCGTCCTGTGGGAAACGCCACTGAGGCTCCACAGGAGCCTCTGCCTGTCGCAGCACCCGCAGCCGGTGCCACCGCTCCAGGCACGTCACCACCAGAGGGTCTGTTGAGTCGAACGTGTTGGCAAACAAAGAAGGCGACCGAATGATCCACGGCAGGTCTCCTGGTCCATACACGCAGCTCTCGCGGACGTAGCGGCCTGCAGAAAGAAGCACAAAAACCGAGCTGCCTTTGTGTCGTCAGTTTACATTCACACACAAAAAGGGACACTTTTCCAGGATCATCTGTAAAGGCCCCTGCTTCCCAGGAGCTCAGACCGACCATGATTTCCCGGATCGCTCTGACCGGGGCTTCTGTGTTGGATTTTGAATCCGTGGGGACAGGGTTGTTTTCGTTTCTTCTGTCAGTGATCTCTGGCATGTTTAATGGCTACTTTAAGGGAATGCTGTGGAATGTTCGTTATTAGTGAACACACGAGAGAGGTGTAATAGCACTCATTTGCCTGGCCCACTCTAAATTGTTAGGTTCCACGAACTTTGTTTCCCTTGGTTGTGGGTAGTTCACAAGAATTGCATCAGTGGTAACAGGTCCTTGCTGCAGTCGGTTCTTGCTCTTGCAGAGTGAGTGTGTGATACAAATGGAAGGAATTAAAGTTAGAATGCTAGTTAGAATCCAGTGCTGAATTCCTTCGAGATGAGCTCAGTAGCATGTTTCATGTGCCTGACGCTGTGCTTGGCGCTTCCTTCTCTGTCACCCTCCCACCAACACCCTGAGGTGACTCCATTACCACCTTCGGTTCCTAGAGAAGCGAGCGCTCAGTTTGCGTGTGAGGGAACGGTCTCCCCATCTTGGAGACCTTGCTCTGTGCCCAGCTCTGCCCTCCTTTCTCTCCACACCAACCCAGTCATCCTACTTTTAAAAACCTGTCTGAGGGAAATATAGGAAAGGGGCGGAACTCCATGCACAGAATCATCCAGTGTTGTTGGTGAGCCTGGAAAAAGGTGGAAAGAACGTTCCCCTGGTGAGCAGGCGCTCATCCGGTAAAGGGCCAAGCAGCTCTCGCAGGGTGAGCGCTCTTAAGCCGCAACTGTCGCCATGACTGAGATCTTTCTGGTAGGTATTCTTGGTACAGTGTCACGGAGTATCAGTAGAATTACATTTCACCAGTTGAAAAGTCTGAATATGAAGACAGGCAGTCTGAAAAACTTAGGACAGAGTGAAAAGATTTTCAGCTGCACCTTGATTGTAACTGGATAATTCTGTCATTTGCACACACATGAGTTTGAGCCGGAAGGGAACACAAGCGAATGGAAAGTCCTCAGAGTCGGGCTCGTGCTGTTTTGGTGATTACAAATAACAACAGGGTGACTCTGCCTCTTTGTGTCAGCTCATCCAGTGGAGGGGCGCCAGGCAGCAGCTCCTGGTTTGAGACCCGGCTCTGCCACTTCCTGTGACATGGGGAGTGACCTCACTTCTCAGAGCCTGGGCTTCTTTCTCTGTAAAGTGTGACTATGGTGTTAACAGCTGGGAGTCATTGTGAGGATGGATTGCAGGCCCAGAGCCGGGCTCTGGAAGGGGGGCAGGGCTGCCACACTCACCCGCCAGTGCTCGGCCTGAGGAAGGGGCCACATTGCTGCTTTACTGTGGATGGTTTGCACACTAAAGTGAGCAATGGCAAGAACTTTCTGAAGTGTTTACTTTGGGGCAATGATGATTTTTGTTAAGATTCACAGTAATTGGGCTTTTTGACAAACATTGAAATATTCAGGTTGTCACTCTAAGAATGAATGCTAAATCATTATTATTGATAGCAACAGCCCTTCTTGACTTCTTATACTGTGAATGATCATGTTTTCAGGAGGAATCTGAGCCCCCAGCCCCCATCCCTACCCGAGCATTTACCAGTCTTGTCAACCCTAGTGTGTAATGGCAACAAGCACCTGCTTTCTAAAGAAAGGTCAGGGTTGCTCCTTAGCCTGTTGTTTGACTGTCACCTTCTTACTGTGTGAATAGCTCCCTAATTGAATCCTGGCTAAAACATTTATTAAAAACATCTAGAAAATTCTTCTAGCCCTTCTGGACCTGTCAGAGGAGGGTGGCTGCGTACATGGCAGCAGGAATTGCTCATCTTTGAATTACTGTGATGTTAGGTTTTACACTTTTCATTTGTCTGCAACCTGCTGCTTTTTGGTCAGTCTTTTAAACAGCTTGAAAACTGGGTGAGCCCGGTGGCTAGCTGGTCTACTGTCACTCAAGCCCGGGGACCACACCCAAATGCACAATGAGAAGAGGTGGTTGTATGTGGTGGTCCCCCCTGTGTGGCTGGGAAGGCCAGATCCCCTCGGACAGAGGATGCTCTACCCCGGCCACCTGCACGCACGTCTGCCCCACTCTTCCTGCCTTCTCTGTCCCATACGGTTGGTGGCCCCATAAAGGTTGGACACCTTGTTTTCCTTTCCGGGCGGGCTCCCAGAGCGCTTGCACCTCTCCCCATTGGACTTGTGGACATGGCACTGTGACCGTTGGCCTCCGTCTTCTCCCCGAGACTGTGTGCTCCTCTCAGGCAGCCACCCTACCCTGCGCTTTAGGGGGGTCAGGGAGAGCCGGCGCCCGGAGAGTAGGCCTGAACAACGCGACAGGAGCCCGGTTCCGGTCCTCCCAGTCCCTAGGCATCTCCCCCCAGACTGTGATGCCTGAGAACCTGCTGTCAGCCAGTGCTTTTCTAGCCTGTCCACCAAAGAGGGACACTGCCGTCCCCACCCCAGGTCTGTCTTTTCTCTGTTGTCCTGGTAACTAAAACCTCTGGGACACCAGACAAGAATTCACAGCTCCCGGGGAGAGTCTCCTGAGGGCAGAAAGCGAAAAGACCTTCCTTCAGCAAGAACTACTTAAGAACCCGCTCTGGAGCATACACCTGTGTTACTCCCTCGTCTATTCTGGTAGAGACACAGGGGGACCCAGAGCTTTTTTAAATAAATGTTGAGTTTGAATTCTAGGAGCAGGTGGAAGAAACCAGCTAGCTTGTGTATCGTTTAAAGTTGCCGCCCGGTTTAGTGTTCACTTTGTGAAAATGCATCAACCCAGATGCTTATGATTTGTGCGCTTTGCTTGCTAGGTATTATAATTACATAAGAAGTTTTTAAAAAACTGACCCCATGGAATTGGAACCTCACTCATCCCCTCACTACTTCTGCTAACGGTCGTCTGTGTCTCCCGATCTTACCCCGGCTGCAGTTGTCAAGTTTGCCTACAACGGGAAGGCTTGCTTTTAGGTTTGGTTTGATTTTTACCTTTACATCCATCGTGAACACTTCCCTCCTCGTGTCTCCACTTCACAGCGCGAACATTTCCTTCCCAGCCGGCCTCCGGTGTGGCTCCCGGGGCGTCTGCAGGGGAAGCAGACCAGGCATTGCAGCGCAGGCAGCTCCTCAGCCCTTGGCTACCACTTCTGCGCCGGCCCTCCCCCTTCTTGCACAGGCAGGAGTCCAGGGGTGGGGGTCCAGCCTCGCTCCAGGTGTTCGGCTGTGGTCTGCTGAGGGGCTAACACTTTGGGGGCGGCTGGGGAGCACCACACTGGCGTCGTGTCCCAGCGCTGTGCTTCGCTTTCATCCCTTTCTCCATCCCCAGTAACTCACCGAACGCGTACAATGCACCCTTGGGCTGATGATGTTGCGTCTCTTGGGATTGTGTTTTCCCCATGATAGCCCTCTGAGGGGATTCGAAAATAGGATTTTCAGTGGATATGAGAGATTATAATAAGATCCTAACCAGTTTCTACTGGATCCAGTGTTTGCACTGTCATCTGGACCGATTAGCTTAGCTGTTCGAACTTGAAGTCACATCCCCTAGAGGAGCCACTCAGCTTTACTCAAAGAGAAAATAAGTCCACGTAAAGAAGGACATCAGCTCTCCCTCTGCCTCTCAGGGAACCTATCTGAGGTATCCTATCTGCCACCCAAAAAATTACTACTTCTAATATTTTCTCGTCTTAAAGAGCCCCTAGCATAATGTCTGGCACTAGTGGGTACGTAGTATTTAATGACTGAAGGAAGAAGTTTCTGAAGATTTCTGCTCAGATGCTGGTAGGACTTCTTTTCAGAGAGGGAACAAAAAAGCAACTGGGCTGGTTTGGGAACATGGGGCACCCTCAGCAAACTTGAGACCCCTAAAACTAGACCCTCCCATACTCCTCAAGTGAAAGGTCTTGCAAAATGCAGAGCTATTTACCGAGCCATAGTAAAGTAGTGAAATAGCGTTTTCCCTCAAGAGTAAACTTCTGTTGTTGCTTCTGATCTGAACAGACGCCACATTGCTGGATTGTTCTTACCTCTCAGTCGGTTCAGAGTCACCCAGTAATGTCGTTCCGGGCTCTGGATGTCCTTGGACCACCGAAGCATGTCTTTTGCACGGCTGTCAGTTAGTACAAACTCTACAAACTTCCTCGTTAGGACATAGTAAGCGCTTCCAAAATAAATTGTTAAATTACGGGGCGGTTCGTCCTTGAATCTTTTGTTGGGAGATACGTAGATATTTCCTTCAGGGGTGGATTCCGGTTGACTTTCACTTGTCTTGGAGTTCATGTTTGGTGGTTGAACTACTCCAGGAGTGATGTTTTTGTCATTCCATTTGCTTCTGATGTAGCGTATGATTTCTTTGTTGGTTTTTATTGGAAAATCCTGTCCACAAAGGTTAATGACATAGTTCCATTGAAATTTGGAATGGACCAGGTCTTTCATACAATTAATATCTGCCTGGAGTCTTGTGAAGCCAGTGTAAGCCACTCTTGCTCTCTTTGATGAAATAAAAATATTTTCAAAACAGTTAACCAGGGTTTGCATAGCAGTCTTGTACTTCTTTGGGGCCTTTTCATCAACATGAATACAGTAAACATTTTGAGGCACATAAATAGCTCTGAGAAGCTGCACAAACATTGCCAGCTCCTTGTGAATTGTTATAATATATGCCAAAGAGAAATTGCTCTCTTCTGCAGACAAGGGTCTGGTTATGAAATGCAACTCCTGGGAAATCCTAGAGCAATTTCCTGGTGTGCGTAAATGAGCAAGAATTTGAGAACCATGAGGGTTTTTGCAAAATCTTGCAATTTGGAGGGCGGCCCCTTTCCCTTCAAATAAAGCTGAACACAGTTCGTCCGGATAAAAGCCACATTCCACTACTGCTGGGTAGGTGGGTTCCTCCTCTGCTTCCTCAGGGGTTGGAGTCCGTAAATACAGAAAAACGAAGATGCATATGCCTGCACACAGGAGGAGCCCGGGCTTCGTGGCTCGCAGCTGGCTCATGTTTCAGGCTCCAAGGGCCTTCTCATCACTATGGTATGAAATGTTTTCCTTTAAGCTTCCTAAGAGAACAAGAGGGAGAATTTAGGGTGCGGCAGCCCTCCCCCAACCTGCAACGTGACTGAAGTGCACATATTTAAGGTGTATAACACGCTCAGTTTTTCTATACCTACACGCCCACAAAACCATCACCACGGTCACCATGACAAGCATTCCCCTCACCCCTAAAAGTTCCCCCTTTTACTCCACCCTGTCTCTGGCAAATCCATCAGTGGATTTGCTGGCATGTTCTGTAACTTTATATAAATGGAGTCCTACACTGTGTGCTTTTTGCTTGGCTTGTTTCACTTAGGATACTGATTTTGAGATTCCACCCACATCATTGCATTTATCACCGTCCTTGCCTTTTTACTGCTGAGCAGGATTCCATTGCGTGGGCATGCCACAGCTTCTCTGTTCATCTGTTGTGGACATTGAAATTGTTTCCAGTTTTAGGATATTACTAGATGCTATAAGCATTCACGCACAAGTCTTTGGCCCTTTGTTTTTGTTTTTGTATTTCAGCGGCTTTATTGAAAAGTATAGCCCTCAGCACCAAAACATATGGTAGGTGGTTAGGTGACCTCTGCCGACTCAGAATTAACACTGATGTATTCAAATTATTGAAATATATATCAGCCTTTGGGAAAACTGAAAAGTTATCCACAAATCACGTTTACAAAAGTAAAAGATACACTGTGGGTTTGTGGTTTATTTTCCAGTGCTTATTTATCCATAACATGATGTCAAAATTGGGCACAGCCATCCTGGATGGACTCAGGCTGCACATTGCACTGAGTAGCCATTTGCAATACTTGTGATGCTGGAAATCTCCTTCCATTCCCTGACGTAATAGAAAATCTTGATGACTTACTTCAGCAAGCTCATAATCATGACGTTTGCGTACTTAAGACTTTGTTTTGGGGGCGCCTGGGTGGCTCAGCTAGGCTTGTGGTCAAAGGAAGAGAGTTAAGCGTCTGCCTTCGGCTCAGGTCATGATCCCAGGGTCCTGGGATCGAGCCCCGCGTCAGGCTCCCCGCTCTGTGGGAAGCCTGCTTCTCCCTCTCCTGCTCCCCCTGCTTGTGTTCCCTCTCTGGCTGTCTCTCTCTCTGTCAAATAAATAAAAATAAAATCTCAAAAAAAAAAAAAAAAGATTTTGTTTTGGCACAGTGGGGGCAGTTAGTGAAAGTATATTCTCTTCCTTTTAAACACAATTCCAAATTAGGAGCAATGGCAATTTTATTAAAACAGCCCTTAGTGTAAAAACTTCTGGAATGTTAAGTCAGCAGGTTTCCAGGGTGGTGGTAATAGGACCTGTGTTTTTGTTTCTCTGGGTTAAATACCTAACAGTGAAACTGCCCGCTCTTTCCCAAAGTGGTTGTGCCATTTTGCCTTCCCCGCAGCGGTGTAGGAGAGTTCCAGTCACTTTATAGCCTCATCAACACCTGGTGTGATCAGATTCATTATTTTAACCATTCTGATAGGTGTGTGGTGGTGATTCATTGTGGTTTTACTTTGCACTTCCCTCATGTTTAATGATGTTGAGCATATTTTCATGTGTTACTGCCCTTAGCTTGGCAGGTTAAAAAACAATCTTAAATATTTATTTTGGACATAGATACTGTCCTGTTCTGCATTATTCAGAGTTCATTTTATGCTGTTATTCTGTATCATGTTATAACTCTTTCCAGTAAATGAAGCAACAAATCAAGAGAAGTTTTGTGATGGCAGAATTTGACTTGTTGACATGAGTTTATGATTATTTTTAAAGAAGGGTTCAGTGATTAAAAATAAGATATCTTTATCTAATGAAATTATTTGATAATAATTGAGTTGCCTTTCTGGAGCCCTACAGAAATGCCTGAATAGGTTTAGCAGGAACAAAGGTGACCAAAAGCATTTTGATTAATTATTAATGCATGAAGGCATCATCACCTTTGAAATTTAGGAAGAAGACTGATCATCAGGTAAAACATCTGTGTGTTAGTAATTACTTTGTTCCTGGTTTCAATAAAAAGTCATATCATTGCCTATTTAAAAAGCCCATTTGCTTCTGAGCAGTGTTCTAGCTCACATTGACATTAGTCCCTTGCCCTTCTGCGTCATTATTACAGATGCCATTTGGATGAAGCATGGACTAGGCAGCCTTTTGAGCTCCCCTTGTGTTCTTAAACTGTGAACCAGTAAAAGCTGTGAATGCTGATTGTGGGTTGTGAATTTAAAAAATGTATTTATTTTCCTTGTATAGTTCCTTTTTACCCATCCCGCTTCAAAAATAAAAAGCAGTCACTGCCCAAATATGCCAAGTTACAGTGTTCTATGCCAGGTCAGTAAACGCTTGTGGATGGCCCCAAACATGACACATAATGGCATAATTTTAAAGACATTTTTATACTTTTTATACATTTATATATATATATACTTTTATATGTATAAATACTTTTATAGTTTTTATAAACACAAAAACTCACTGTAATGAACACATTTCCTATCTGGTCTGTAAAATAAACAAGACCTAGAAATTCAGCAGGAAGGAAATACCTTCTTGAAATTAAAATAAAGCTTTTTTAACTACTCGCACAGATTTGGGTTAAAGGGCAGCCATGTGCCATAGTTTGTCGCATTGTGTTACAGCTGTAGTATGGGGAGGAGGTTTTGGAGGTTTGGTTTGTCATCTTTGTCATCTTTGGTTTTGTTTCTAGGCTTGTGGTCAAAGGAAGAGAGTCTGGTTTCATCACAGAATGGTTGTTAGCCCCACTTCGCTGACAGACCACACCCCATGTAAACTGTGGCTCTGCCACAGAGAATTGGATCTTTTCAGTAGTTTGTAATAATTACATGAGGACAAGCCCCGTGTGTAATCCGTTGTCCTTCAGGGTAATACCTGGGCTAAGTGTTTTCCCTCCCTTCTGTAGAGACAGGCGTGTGAGCTGGGCTGTGCTCATCTGCTGCCTTTCTGCCTCCAGTTCTGGCCGCGCAGCGCTCACAGCTGCCCGGTTCACCTTCCTTCCAGCTCGGGTTCCCTCTGTGATGGAGAAGTAGGTGTGCCCTCGAATGGCAGCGGCCCTGGGGACCGGGGTCACCAGCGGTTGAGCTTTGTTGTCGTCGCTTCAACACAGGCTCTTTCAGGCAGGCAGGCCCCCAGGGGCGCGGGCGGTCGTTGCTCTTGCTGTTGCAGCAACACAGCAGCTAGTGGGCGCTGGGCCAGTCCCGTGGGCACCACGTCTTCGGGGCTGGCCAGTCGGTCCTCTGAATGGGGGGGGTCTGCGCCATTTTCAGCTTTGCAAACATTCCCTAGCCTTGATTCTTGGTGACTTGTTGTGGTTTTGTCTATAATGTAAACGTGACTTCTGTTGCCATCATGAAAATGTAATTATTAAACAGGTGACTTTTCTATCACCGAACTAATTTCCAAGGCATGTAAGTGGTATTTTTCAAGTGTGGGGAATACGCAGCTCATTAAGAAGTGCAGTCTGACTGATTTTTAGACCCTTTTTTTCTCTCACAAAAACTGTATTTAAAATATTTACTTTAAAGGCCTTAGAAAGGGGCGCCTGGGTGGCTCAGTCAGTTGAGCATCTGCCTTCGGCTCAGGTCATGATCCCAGGGGCCTGGGATCGAGCCCTCCATCGGGCTCTGCTCCAGGGGGAGCCTGCTTCTCCCTCTCCCTCTGCCTGCCTCTCCCCCTGCTTGTCCTCTCTCTCTCTCTGTCAAATAAATAAAAATCTTTAAAAAAAAAAATCAAATCTCAAACTTGAAAATATTCCACTTTTATTTTCTTTGGCTGAAACAAAAACCGGAGAGCTGGTTTTGAGAGAAAAAGATGCCTGCTCTATCTGCATTGAACAATATTACTGATCTTCCAATATTTCTGTTTTAAAACTATAAAGGAGGCAAAGAAAAACATTTTAATAATTGTACCTGCTCAGCCTCTGCCATTCACGACCTGGGCGTCACTTAATGAAGCACTTACCAGAAGCTGCTCCTCAGATTCCGAGGGGCGGAATGCTGGCGGCGTCCGTGCCGGGCCCGGTTCTTCTCCCCAATCAGTGCTTCTCTTCCCGTGGCTTCTGCTTAAATCACATGAACAGAGTTGTTTGGCAGGTTTTGTTACCCTTTCATCCCTGGAGGATTTTATTCTTGTTGGTTTTGACCTGTAGATTGAAAAGTAGTGGCTGCTTCTCTGAGCATTTCTCCAGGACCAGATCACTGCCTTATAAAACACAACGAGTCAGCAGCCTGGCCCAGATGAAGGGCAGCAGAGTGGTCTGGTGTTCTGAAGCCTGGATGAGATCCTGGCAGTCGAGGGGCAAATTCTATAAATGCTTTTAAAAATCGGAGGCCAGATGTGGTTATCTGACCCTTTTTTATTAAAGGGATAAATAATAAAAGTCCTTTAAAAATCTTGTTTTCTTCCGAAATGGCATTTGGAACAATCCAGGCGTTTCAGCACGGCTCTCCAGAGGGCCCCAGTTCAGGGACGCAGGGGAGATGTGCCCGGCCTGGTGCTCGGCGGCTCCACCAGGGGCGGGGCTGGGCCAGGGCACATGGCTGAGGGGGCCTCTGCCTCACCGGCAGCGACTCTGCCCTTCTGTTGTTCTCCGCTGCTGGATACTTGTCCTCTTCCCTTCTTTCCCATCTCTGGTTTCAAAGCTTCCCTTACTTGCTGTCTCATCGGGTTCCCCCAGACAGACCTAAGAATAATGGAGCCAAGAGACAGGAGTCACATGCTGTGGAGACTTCTCCTTTTGCAGGTATCCAGGCACCTGAGCTTGACATTTAGTCAGATGAGTGCAGATTCACTTCGCCTGCTCGCAGGTGACTCGAGATGCCTGTTGCTCTTCTGTGGAACAGATGGCGCTGTGGCCATAGAAAGATTTCTTAATGGGGTGGATAGAGTCGAGTCTCTCTAAGCTCACGGGGTTGCGGCATGGCTGTGTGTGGTATATGTACTTTTTATACAGAAACAGATTCGTGCTGCCTCTCAGTGGTGGTGAGACCTTGTATATGCTTGTAGGGACATCCTCAGATGCCAGGATTGAGGTTTCTTGGGCAAGAATCAGGAAAGGAAAGGCCACCGGCTGCTGGTGAAGTCTTGCTGCAGCTGTGGCCCCTGTACCTTGAGTGCCTGTTGGAAAGGTCAGCCTGTGGGTGCTCGTGAACTGGGCCCTTCATAGTCGCCCGTCCCGAGGGGATAAGGATTGGTGCTGGATTTCACCTGGGACCTCACATCCTAAACCTGGAAGGAGGAAGATTCTCCTAAGCAAAAAGCAGTGGAAGAAACAGCTGAGAACATAGAGTGGCCTGCATACAGCTTTACGCTTCCATAGCTCGAAGGGAAATACAGAATAAAACCAAACACGGGGGACGAATTATTGTGATAAGTGGATCAAAGGTCAATAGGCTTAATATATCGATTTCTTATACAGACTGGTTAAAGTAAAAAATTTTTGAATGAAGATCCTAATAAATAGGGGCGCCTGGGTGGCTCAGTCAGTTAAGCATCTGCCTTTGACTCAGGTCAGGATCTCGGGGTCCTGGGATTGAGCCCCGGATGCGGCTCCCTGCTCAGCAGGGAGTCTGCTTCTCCCTCCCACCCCCCCCCCCCCCCGGCGCATGCTCGCTCTCACTCTCTCTCAAATAAACTCTTTAAAAAGATCCTAATAAATAAAGTGGACCTACAGCATATACACATAATCTGCAAGAGAGGCAGTAGGAATGCAGTGGGGATTTTTGTTTCTTAATTGAAGCCAAAAAGGAGCTACCTTCTTTTACCTTTCAGATCAGTGTGTTTTTGTTCCTTCAAATTATATGGTGTGATGGGCACTCTTACATGTGGTAGGGAGTGTAAAGTTCATACGACCTTTCAGGGGAACTATTTGGCTTTAAAGTATTATTCCCTTTCATCCTGGCTTGAAGTATTTCTCCGGGCTGTGTTTTCATTCATGCATGCGGCAACTAGTTCCCGAGTGCCCACTGTGTGCAGGGCCCTGGGCTTACCCCTGGGCCACAGCCGAGTCGGATCACGGCCATTCTGTCCCTCTTGGAGCTTACGGTATGACAGGGAAGCACTGTTTTGAAAGTCAGTACGCACATACAGGCACACGTTCATTTACTGTGTGCCACAGAGTGCTACACAGGAAACAGGCTTCGGTGGCGGAGAATAAACGAGTCCCACAAGGGGGATTTTGCGGTCTGAGATGCATGCCGGTGTTTGTTGCAAATATTATTTGTAAGAACAGTGATTGAGAAACCACTTTTCCAATTGTTCGTGATCCAGATCTGCAGATAGAGTAGCATGTTATCGTAATTCTACCCGTTCCCTTGGCACTTTCCTGCTGGCTTTTTTTTTTCCTAATGCTTTAAAAAAAAAAAAAAAAAAGTGAATATCCAGAGATCAGGGATATGTAATTTGTAGTCGTTTTCTTTTAGCTTAATAGACACTTTCTACGTTGTCAGAAACTCTGAAATAACTCTCTGCCCTTCCTTTTTAAGAATGTGCTGTGATTTATTTTTTCCATTTTGGGGACATATAAGTTATAAGTGATAAAAGGAGGCTAATTTAAAATAAAGACATGATTTCACCTGTGCAGTAACTGTACACATGGAAAAATGTGTTTGCAGGAAAATACGTGTGTTTTTCGCTTATGATATGTGTTACTTTATAAGCAGAGAGGGTCCGGCCCTTTGGGTCGGCTCTGTCTCTGCCGCAGCCCTCCCCTCACTTTTGAAAGTAACCCTCCCTCAACCCTTCAGTACGTAGAGAAGAGCCCCAGCCTGGCCACTGGCACCGTAGATGGAAATCTGCTTCCTGCTCTGGCTTCACATGCTCCCAACGGATGGGTCCCTCACCCAAGTTCCGGGGGTCAGGCAGCAGCCTGCCAGGGTGTCAGGCACACACCAGGAGCGTGACAGGGCCTGCCGCCAGTGGGAGGGTCGTGCCCAGGCTCTAGGGGGCAGCCCTTCTCAGGTCCCAGCAACTGAGGCCTTGAGAGTGTGGGTTTAGTATTAATGGATCTTTTGAATTTGGGGGAGAAAGCAAGATACCTCAATTTTTAGCATGAGGGGTTCCCGACTTTTTATGCTTAGTGGCTAATTCAACTTTAAAAATATAACTCTGGGCACAGCACACCACAACTGTAGGTAGAATGGGGTCCACAGCCCTATCTAGACAACTAAACAGTCACATGTAGAGGAGAGAGACTGTTGACCGCCGACACTCCAGGAAAGGGGGTGCCAGGGACTGGTGGAAATCAGCCGCAGAAAGCCCGGAGTGGGGAAGGAGGAGGGGGCAGACTAATGGAACAAATGGAGACTCCTTTCTACCTCTTGGTTGTGTGCTCGGGAGGGTTATTGACGCCATAGCCCCAGCCCCACTGGGCCGTATCTGCCACCTGATTCTGTTCCTGCGGATCCTTTTTCATTCCCTACTCAAGAAGGAGATCCCCCAAGGGAAGACTAGCCAAATCTCCCACAGCGTGGGACTTCCCAGGAGGCCTCCTCCTGCAGAGGCTGGAGGCCTCCCTGCAGTGATGGCAAAAAACAAGCTCCTTTTCTTCGAAGGCAGTCCCGGCGAGGTGCCGTAACAGCCCCCCTTCTGTTGTTCATAGGGCTTCTCTGTGGCCCTGATCTCAGGATGTGTGGGCCAAAGGTGGGGGGGGGGGTCTCTTCAGTTGTGACATCTTACCAGATCCCTCCTAGGAAAGGAGGTGCCTTGGGCCTGTGCTGTGGGTTTTGGAGGTGAGAACCACAGTAAATAACCGAGCTAAGGTAGCGCCTGAGGGGTCAGCACATGTCCACTGGCTCTCCTGTGTGTTGGGAGGTGCTGGGAAAAGCTCGGCAGCTTTTTAAGAAGAGCACTTCAATGTCTTGTGCTGAGAATGTGTTGTAGAAAAGAGATTCTGGGTACATTGGGTGTGTGGCTGTTCCTGTTCTGAGCATGGTAGGCTCTCGAGGCCTCACTGGGGTCAGCACGTGATTGTGCTCACGGCTCATGTTTATCCCAGCAGGCTGGTAAGGCTGCGTGGCTGAGGGTCAGGGACAGAGACCCAGGCGGTGTCAGCAGGAATCCGTGCACTCTCCCTCCATGAAGGGGCACAGAGGCCCACTTTCCCCAGCAAGACACATATAGCCATGTGCGTGTGAGGTTTCTCCCAGGGAAGCTAGTCAGAAACACAGAGATGTGTCCTGGAGATGGTCTGTGTCGGGACAGGTCGCTGTCTTCCAGGAAAGCGCAGACCCACAGCTGTAGCCCACAGTGGTTGACTGTTGGCTGCCCAGCCCTGTGCTACGCTCCCGACGCCGGTGCCCTGAATTCTGGCCTCATCCTCGACCGCGCTGGGAGTTCGGTTTACTTCCCATTTAACAGATGCGGTCACTGAGGCCGAGAGTGACCAGCGGGGTGGGCCCCCCAGGCGGGCCTTTGAAGATGCAGGACCCCCCCCCCCCCCCCCCGGGACCCCCGTGGGCAGCGGCCCAGGAGAGAGCTGAAGTGCAGCCTCTGCCTCCAGACAGGTCCTTCTCTCCTGCTGGGATGGAGCCCGGTTCCCCCAGTTGGCCATCTTCCCAGACACTGGAGCAGGGGTTCTCAAAGTAGGGTTCCCCCCCAGGCAGCGTCTGCAACACCTGAGAACAAGGGAGAAATGCAGGTGACAGGGCCCCGGTTCTCGTGAAGTGAGTCCCGAGACGAGCCAGCAGCGAGTGCTGAATAGACACTGCTGGTCCCTGCCGCAGACTTCTCCCGAACGCCCACCAGCAGCCAGTGGCTCTGCACCGCCCTTCCCGCGCACACCTGGGGGTCGGGGCCGCGGCGCACACCTGGATGGAAAGAAGCCCGACGCGGTTAGGAAATGGTGGGCGCCCTCCAGGTTCGCAGACACCAGTGTGGGGCTGGCCTTGCAGAGCCAGGCCCTTTCAGAGCCCTCTCGGGCCTGCCACACTGACTCCAGACACAGAACTTGCCAAAGCAGGGCTCACACTCAGAAGCTGGCTAAGCCGAGGTACAGGCAGGAAGTTCCCGAGGGTTCGCAGAGCAGTGGTTGGGCTCCGGGAGCGTCTTGGGGGTAGCTGAGCTGCCCACCGCGTGGTGATGGAGTCTCCTCTGTGTTCTGCCCTCTCCAGTGTGGGGCTGCTTTCCAGGAGGACGACGTCATCGTGCTCAACGGCACCAAGGAGGACGTGGAAACGCTGAAGAGGAGGATGGAGGAGAGGAGGCTGAGGGCGAAGCTGGGGAAGGTAACAGAGCCCTGGGGTCCACCACCCCCCCAGAGTCTTCAGGTGCTGCCAGCTGCCTCTGCCGTGGGGCCAGTGGCAAACCCCCGAACTGCCCTGCTTTTGGGCGTGCAGTGATTGAGGCGCTTTTACAACCTTGAAGGGCCTGGGCTCACTGTGTGGGGCACAGCGGTTCTGCCCTCCTTCACTCAGCTGCTTCATCCGTGACATGGGGCTGGCGACAGCACCTGTGTGGGGCGGGCATGCTCAGGAGGGTCACCAAGCTCGTGCCCGCTTGCAGCCCAGGGCGGGGGGGTAGCCACCACCTCTGGGCTGTGCTGACTTTACGTCCTGGGTGTATAAAACTTGTACAGTAGAAGCAAACAGCACATCTGGAGAGCCTGTGCTGCCCAGGTCTGAATGTCCTGGGGAGTCCCCTGGAGATCTGCGGGGGCCTGGGAGCCTGCGATCCCCACCCACCGCTGAGGCACCTCAGGTAGTGAGGGGCTGAGCAGCCTCCCCATGACTGGGAGCCGCCCCCAGCCTTCCTGAGCCCTGGCCGGGGCCTCTAGGTGTGAGGGCTGCCTCGGCTCTCCGGAAGGGAGGCCAGTGCCGCAGACCCCTGGCTGTGACCAAAGCTCTGCGTGGACTCGGGACGGGAAGGCTTTGTTTTGTGGCCCTGGGTCTAGATCCCACTCCATAAGCAGTGGATTCATTGCCTCCTGTTTTGGCATAATGACCAGGCTCAAAACAGTTTTATCAGCTAAGAAGTCGTTCTGTGTGCCATACATTCTGGATCCAGCAGCAAATTTCATTATTTCTTAAGTATTTACAGACGATCCATATGATCTTTTGTGACAGCAAGTTTTTCATTCTTTAAAAAAAAAAATAAGTTACAGGGCGCCTGGGTGGCTCAGTCATTAAGCGTCTGCCTTCGGCTCAGGTCATGGTCCCAGGGTCCTGGGACCGAGTCCCACATCGGGCTCCCTGCTCAGTGGGAAGCCTGCTTCTCCCTCTCCTACTCCCCCTGCTTGTGTTCCCTTTCTCTCTGTGTATCTCTCTGTCAAATAAATAAAATATTTTTTTTAAAAAAAGGGGCACCTGGCTGGCTCAGTCTGTAGAGCACGTGACTCTAGATCTCAGGGTTGTGAGCTCCAGCCCCACGTTGGGTGTAGAGATTGTTAAAAATAATAAATTTTAAAAATTAATCATAATTTTAATTTATAAAATTAAAAATTAGCAAACAAGTTTAGGTTCAGGGTAAATGTGGGAGAGGAATGATTGAAGTCAGAGGAATGATTGAAGTAGTAGAAAATGCGTTTCAGTGTCCTGAGGACATAAAGTTGTGGGGGAAAATAGCTTCCCTCTGTGTGGCATGCATTTACCAGTGATGTAATAATTAAAGATTTTTCAGAGTTGTGTTTTTTTTAAATCATCATAGAGGAAAGAGCAGGACCCTATCCCCCTGGAATGTAAGTGCACTCATTCTCTGTTCATTTTCTAAATGTGATTTTGTTATCATATGAGCAAAAAAGAAGAAAGCTTGAGATGTTTTTGACAGTTATCAAAAAGGATCTGCTTGTTCTTCTTTGCTGTCATTGATCAAGTTGTTTTTAAAAAGCACGAAAAGGGAAAAAATCTGTTTCCGAGGAAGCTCCTGGTGTTTGTATGGTCATTAACGGCGCCCCCGTGGTGAGTCGTCTCCGGTCCCAGAGTTCCTGCCAAGGTGTTCACAGCCCAGCGGGGCCCGCACACCCCTCTCCGCAAAATGCTCCCTGTGGCTTCTGGGAATGCCTCTTAGATACTGCTACCAGGATACCAGAATATTTCCCAAATACACTCTCAGCCGAAGATAGGACATAGCATTTCCTCTCTAACTTCTTGCTGCTCTTGCTTTTTATAGAACCTCAGCTGTGAATGAAAGGCTTCAAAATCCACAGTTGTCTTTTTTTGAGGACTAGGTATCATCCTCACGGATTTGAATATGTGCCTTGCATGTGTGAAACAAACAGGAAGTTTTTACATTGTGTACAAGCATTGTAGGTCACTCTGCATGTCTGTATTACCCGTTCAAGGCCAGTGCCTGAGGAAGGTCTGTTCCCCACGTGTTCCAGTGACGGCAGCCTTCCGAAATGATTAGGCCGTGTGTCTTTAGCGCCACCTTTGGGATAGTTAGGAAAGTGGCATGTTAAAGTAAACTCACCGAATAAACATCCTTCTGTTTGTGCTTTCTCTGACTGAATCCCTTCTAACACAGCTGTGAGATTTTAGAATGGTTAGTTTCATTTCTTAAATTTTTGCTGACCAGTGTAATTATTATGAGTGACAGAATTCTAGTGCTTAAAAATCCAGAGTTTAGGAGAATTGGCTAAAGTGTCCTTCAGCATAGTGTCAGGTCTTGTTTTATTTTTTCTTACTAACCTCTACACCCAACGTGGGGCTCAAACCTATGACGCCACGATCAGGAGCTGCACGCGCTTCGACTGAGCCAGCCAGGTGTCCCTAGCCTCAAGTCTTTATAGTTAGTAAACTAACATCAGAGCAGTTTGACAACTCTGAACAAGAGTGACTGGACTAGGTTGGGTTCAGCACATTTTTTGCTGGCTGGACTGCAGGTGCCCACCTATACTTCGTTACTTGTTTAACAGCTCTTTTATGTATGGAAGTCACTGGTAACATGGTTATCACTGAAATCTGGTGTTTTCATTTAAGAGTTTTGAGAATGTGGTTTTTGGAATATAAATAGAGAACCAGGCAGATCTCTTTAGGTATATTTCTGACTGAGGCAGAAGTGTGTTAACTGGAAACACACACCAAGGGCCAGGGTTTAGGACTCCTGTGGTCTCAGAGTCTGCTCCAGAATGAGCACCTACCTTGAATGAACTGCATCGGCCTGTCGGCAGGGCTCCCGGGACAGCGGCAGCCACACTTAGACTGAAATAGAGTTCAAGCACGTCTCCAGTTTGCTCTTTCTTTTTACAGAAAGCAAAGAAACCCAAGGCGGCAGAGTCTGTCTCAAAGCCAGGTGTCAGTGAAGGTAAGGCACTAAAAGAGGTCCTTATTTTAGCAAAAATAAGGCTGTGGAGCTGTTTCTTTCAAAAGTTCATGCTTTTGCTTTGTTTTTTGTTTGGCTTACCTTTTTTTTTTTTTAACAGAATCTCCAGGGCCATCAAAAATTAAGACAGGGAAGCCTGAAGAAACCAGCCTTGATTCTAGAGAGAAGAAAGCCAGCTCAGCTCCCAAAAGTGCAGGTGGGTCCTACTGAGGCAACAGGGAGCTCTTTAGAGGGCTGGTAAACCAGGTGGTGATATCACGGTTTTGTCAGAGTGCATTTGAAAGCTCAGGCTCATCCTAAGTCATGTTTCTAAGTAGTTCATTGAGCTCTCTTGGAGGCTAAGAAACAGTCGCTCTACCCCAAAGCCTGGTTGAAGGAGTCTGGGCATAGATGCTAATTGTTTTTTTACTGAGAGCGCATTTGGTGCCAGGATACCCAGGCTGCACAGGGAGCTGGACTCAGATTTACTGCAGAGACTGGTTAGTGTCTGAGGCTTGGGGCATTGGGCGGGAACGTCCCAGAGGGCTGTTTGACACATAGCCCAGAATTCACTGCATTTCTCCTCACTACCCTTAACTCAAAGGAAAGATTGATTTCACAAAAAGGAAACACAGATTTATTATTAGGTAAAATAAGGTGTAACCTTGTGTTGTGAGTGGCACCCACAGTGGTTAATGGATTCCAGTCCCCACCCTACACGGAGTGGCCACCTGGCCTGGGGTAGGTGACCCGGCCTCCTGGTACTTCTGTTCCTGCCCCTGTGAGACAGGCTGATAGCACCCCTCATGAGGATGATCTGATCTCCAGCATTCACAGGGCTCGGACCAGAGTGGAGAATATAGCAAACAGTTACTGGTGTGGTTTTCAATGATAGACTTAAATGTAGTAGCTTCATCTGTTTTTAGGAGTTGGCAGTTGAGAGGATGTACTTTGACATTTATCCCAAGAAAGGAAGAGGAAAATTCCTGCTGTTAACAGACTTTTTTTCCTTTTTAAGAATGTGAAATTTGGAGTGATCTGTAGGCCCAACCTTAAAGTATTTGGCTTCTCATTCTTCCAGCAGCAAATGGGAGCTCTTTTGGAAAAGTCGGGAAGCCTCTGTGTGGAACCACAAAGAGGTCCATTGCCGAAAGCGAAGAATCGGAAGCTTACAAGTCCCTCTTCACGACTCACAGCTCCGCCAAGCGCTCCAAGGAGGAGTCCGCCCACTGGGTCACCCACACGTCCTACTGTTTCTGAAGCCGCGCAGGCGCCGTCCGGTTTCCATGGGGCGGGTGGCGTGGGCGTTACTGCGCCCTGTTCTCTGCTAGCTCCCCCTTTGCGCCGAGCTATAAAGTCCCCCCGAACCTCGGAGCTGGTGTGGTCGCTCATGCTTGTGAGGCGCCTGGGTTCCCGCGGTGACGTGCTGGCCCTGCCCGCCCCCTCCCGCAGGCTCGTGCCCTCCCCACGGCCCCGGAACATGCGTTGGCTGCACTTTTTATGCTTGAGACTCCAGATTCCTTGGGGTGTGTGGTTGGCCCATTTTGCCTAAAATTTTAATGATTTTGCTGCCAACAGTGGAACAGGCCAAGCGAAATTGTACTTTAGAAAGTGAGCTTTACATGCACTCCGCCTGCATGTCTGTTTGCCGGCAGCCTCTGTGCCCTCTGAGCAGAGCTTGCCGGTCGAGTATTTAGGGAGGGTCTTTCTTTTATCACTTTCAAGACGAGAGCCTTTTAGTTGGGCACCTGAGGGTTTGGTATAAAAATAAAGCAAGTCCGCCTTTTCTCTCATTTGTCTGTATTTTTCTCTCTTCCATAATGTTTTAGTAAGAAAACTACGGCCTCTCCATGGGTGGTGATCAGAGTGTTTCCACGAAGTGAGTTCCCTTCTCTCTCAGATGATGAAGGGAATTCTGTGTACAGTCAGTCTCTCTTACCTGTGCTGACGTCAGGCATTGAAACGTCCCATGGGACGGCTGATTCAGAGCTGAGAATACCCCATGTCAGGACAGCTTTCTGGAGACAGTTGTACTCCGGATGGGACTGGCTGGTTTCCATCAGCGCGCAGGAAACGGAGCCAGGGAGGGAGGCCGGAGGCCTGGGCGGGAGCACTGGGTCCCCATGTCCTGTCTCCGAGGGCTGGGAAGCTCGGCCCCTAGGCGTCTCTGTTTTGAACAGAGAAGCATTTTAATCAGAATTCTATTCACCTCAGTCAATTTTTGTTGTGGACTTTTCCAGAACAAAGCTGAATTACCCATTTTCTTTTCCTTAACATTTTTTTTTTAATTTTATTTTTTTAAGATTTTATTTTTTTGAGAGCATGAGCAGGTGGAGAGGCAGATGGAGAGGGAGAAGCAGACTCCCCGCTGAGCAGGGACCCCGATGTGGGGCTTGATCTCAGGACCCCAGGATCATGACCTGAGCTGAAGGCAGATGCTTAACTGCCACCCAGGCGTCCCTCCTTACCCATTTCCTATATAGCCCGGTTAAACCATTTCCTAGTTGTTGCATCTTTTATATCAACAGCCATTATTTCTGCCAACTTCGATTTCCCTAATTTTAGCCTTAATTTTATTCTGCAGTGATTATTTTGACTGTCTCCAGTTTTTCCCCGTGACCCGTCACAGGGTCCCCAGCCTTAAAACTTGAGCAGTTCAGCCCGCCTGCTTCCCCTCAAGGTCACCTCCAACTCTGCCTGTCACCCCCTCCCCACGTGCCCCCTTCCAGCAGCCAGGCCAGAGCCTCAGCCCCTCAGCCCCTCAGCCCCAGCTTCTGGCCTCTGCCTGCGCCTTCCCCGCCCAGAGCCGCGCCGCCCCCGGAGGAGAGCGTGCCGTGGAGACTCCTTCCAGCCTTTTGTGTCCAGCAAGGCATCGAGTCCTCAGAGGCCCGAGGAGTGGTACTTGTCCTCGAGGTGGGGAACAGTCTGCCCGTGTCGCCCTGGGCCTGGCAGGGTGCCTGGGACACAGGAGAAGGAGAGCAAGGCAGTGACGGCTCGGAGCTGCCGCGTGTTGAGGGCTCACCCGAAGAGCAGAGCCCTTGGTGGGCTTCGTCTCCTGGGACTCAGTGACCCACAGAGAGGGGCCGTGACCACCTCCCTTCCCGCAGCACTGCACGCGCGCTCCCAGCTCGGGTCAGGTCAGGGCGCCGCGCCGTCTCTCCCGCCAATACTGGCCCGGTGGGGGAGTCCGTGGAAGCTGTGCAAGGCTTCCACGCGGGATGCAAGGAGCGCCCACAAGCTCCCTGCCTCCTGTGCCCGCCCCACAGGGCCCGAGCCGCTCTGCTAGCGGGGCGGGACCCGGGCAGGCCCCGGGCGGGCAGGGGCTCCCAGGCGGGCAGGGGCTCCCAGGCGCAGGCTGTTTCACCGTCTTGTATTTCCGAGAAATAGAATTGAAGCCTCCCCACGAGGAACTGAGATCGCCATGCCACACCAGGAACCTGTTCTTGCCTTTTCACCCAGAGAGCATTCTGGCTCAAAGATCTTCCCGCTTCTTCCCTGCTTTTCCACTCGTCCTCCTGTTGAAAAGTGCTTTCAGACTTTTGAACACAATATAAACCAAAACAGTGTGATTCCTATCGTGGAATCTATGTCAACATCTTCAAATAACAAAAATCAGGTGGGACGAAATTTCCTGAGCATTCCCGTTGTGTGGGGTCATCACGTACGGGAAGTCTGTGCGCCCCTCACTGCATCACGCCCTAACCGCCACATTTAGAGCACTGTTTGGGGGGGGTGACTTCACATACGGGGTACACGTAGACACGGGACCACCCCAAAATACTCTGCAGCCGTAGCTGGGCAACAGTGGCGACTGTCCCACAAGAGCCACGTGAGGCTGCTCAGGAGAGCCAAGACCGAGTCTCGGTTCCAAGGATGAGCCCCCGAGGGTCACCGGGCACCCCCTCCAGACACCGGCCAGCCGCGTCCCGAAGGAGCAGCTACAAAGGAGCCCCTCTCGAGGAATGGATTTACTTAACTGCCTACTTTCTAATCAGCCCTTTGGATTTGCATCCCTGCAAGGCCCGCGCAAACCGCCTCCTGCAGGAAGGCCCCCGCCTCCCCAGGAGCTGCACACCTGTAGGAGCTGTCTTCCCGGGGTTCCAAGTAGTCCTACAGAACTTCTTGCTCAGTGCCCAGAGCTCAACACGGTTCGAGGCACAGGGAGGGTTCCCAGCAGATCCTTGATGATAGCAGAATGTTTCATTCCTAGGGACTAAGTCTGTCAATCAGATGACATGGGGAAACAGGTGCAAGCCGCCTTGTGTTCCTGGATTCTTTCGGTTTCGTGTCATTTTAAAAACTGATGGTTTCGGGGGCACCTGGGTGGCTCAGTCGTTAAGCGTCTGCCTTCAGCTCAGGTCGTGATCCCAGGGTCCTGGGATCGAGCCCCACGTCGAGCTCCCTGCTCCGCGGGAAGCCTGCTTCTCCCTCTCCCACTCCCCCTGCTTGTGTTCCCTCTCTCGCTGTCTCTCTCTCTCTGTCAAATAAATAAATAAAATCTTTTTAAAAAATAAAAACTGATGGTTTCAAACACACTGGGCAGTGAGCCCTGGCTTTACTCCCGACATTGCTTCGGTTGTCCTACAGGCTGGGCCCTTCTCCCTCAGGTCTTCACACACATGCAGATATCAGCACCCGCCTTTTACCCAACCACCTCCTCATCACCCCTCAAACGACCCGAATGTCTTTTGGGAAAACCTCCCCGAATAACCTAACCTAGAGTCGTCCCCTCGTTCTATTCCCTTAAAGTACTCTGTTCTTACCACAATTTTAATGAAGTACTTTATACCCTTACTTAGCACAGGCACTGCACACTCAGGGACGATCAGCGAGGAGGTGGGAGGCGAGAGGGAGTGGGGGTACTGAGGAGAACACAGCCACCTAGAGGGCCTATTTGGGCCCAGCAGAGAACATCCCAGTGTGATCAGATCATCCCTATTTTCAAAGGAAGCCAAAAATCTTGGTTTTAAAAGTCAAGTCCCTCCCAACGTCTAAATATTGGCAAATAAGCATGTTCAGGAACAAGGCAGGCCAAACCAAACACACCAGTGGCTCCTAGTCCGTGGCCCCTGGTTTCATCTCTCTCCCACCCGGCTCTCAGTCCTGCAGGGACGTGTGCCGGGTCCACCCTGCTCACCATCATGTCTGGATTCAACAGGCGAGAAACAGAAATAGGTGATGGCTTCTCCCGGTAGAGCCCTGGGGTCAGAGAGAATGTTCTGGCAGGGAGCTGGCGTCCCACGGTGCCCGTCCTCCCGCTCTCACTGCCCGCTGGACATTTCTCCACCTCCCTTTGAGCCTTGTTCCCCGGCGACCACCATGGGCCTCCTTATCTAACTCTGGCTGGAAGTCATCACAATGGGCTCTGTGACATCACCAACGGCCTGGCCCCAGGCACCCAGTCTCCAGGTGCGCAGGCAAACAGACCCACCATGAGCAACTTCGTCCCCCATCTCTGCTCACCATGCGGACGCTAACATGGTTCTTGTTCTTGCCTCTGTGCCTCTCCTGCGGCTACGCCTTTATGTTTTCTCCTCTGAGAGATAAAGTCAAAGAACCCCAGGGGAAGGTGCCTTGCGGAGGGCACTTTCGGATCAGGCAGAATCTCCCAGAGCACGCCCAAGGCTGGCTTGGGAGCAAATGGCTCTGGCTTTTTTTTGTTGTTGTACTGTATGTGATACTGAAGTTTCGAGGAGATAGTGAGAAGAGTAAGGTAAGGATGGCTCCGTTTCTTACCCCGCACTGGTTCGTTCCATCTCAGACATGTCAGGCCCGGAGAGACGATGTTCTCATCCTTATAGGCGGGGCCATTCGGTAGAACGAAGTAGGATGTGAGGCACCTACCCCGTGGTCCTGCGACACGCGGGCACATTCATTTCCTGACGTGTCCTTGGGGAAGACAACGGCCCCCAGACCCTCAGGGGTCAGGGCTAACGGTTGAAGATGACCTTCCGTTGATCAGCTAAAGAAAAGCTTGGTTTGATATTTATCCTATTAAATGAGTTTTTTCCTAATGAAGGAGAGATTCGAGAACTTGGTGTGTCTCAGGTAAAAATTACTCACAGAGACAGATTCACTGCTCCTGATTCTTAATTTCCCTAGAAGAAATTCTTTATTTCTTCTTGTTGTTGTTTTAAAATTCTTTATTTCTTACAAGTTGCCGAACCGAATGGAAATGGTATCATTATCCCAGGTAAAGGAAAAGACCTGTTGTGAAGGGATAAATGTATAAAGAAGTAGCACCTCCTCCCTGAAGTGGCTGAACAAGCGACAGACGGGGAAAGGGAGAGAAATACAGCATGTTCTCTGCTAGAAGGCCCCAACACTTCATGACGCTGTGTCCAAACTGATAGAGCAGGGGTTGGCAAACCTTTTCTGGAAAGGAGCAGATAGTAGCTACTTTCAGCTTTGCAACACATACAGTCTCTGTTGCAATGACTCGACTCTGCTGTTTTAGCATGAAAGCAGCCTTATGTAATGCACAAATAAATGAGCAAGGCTGTGTTCCAATAAAACTTTATTTATAAAAACAACTGGTGGGCCAGACTGGGCCATAGTTTGCCAATCCCTGGACTAGAGTGCAATGCTAGAACCATCTTTTCTTAGGGGAGCCCGACTCTCTTGGAACTGTGTCAAAACCAGCAAAGGCAACAATATTATTCACCCTGAATATCTTTCTTGACAGGAGCAGAATCCTGCCCTTCGAGGCTGTTCATTTCGCTCTCCACTAAAGAAAAATCAAAATGCTTCCCCCAACAAAGACTATGCGTTCAATACCTTAACCCAACTGGAGAGGGACCTTGTGAAATTCGTGTCCAAGGTGCGGAATCTGAAAATCGCCATGGCAACTGGCAGTAACCTCAAGCTTCAGAACATGGAGCGACCTGCAGGCCCACACAATATTACCATCTATGAAATATGGGGCGAAGAAGACTCTGAATGAATGGATTTGTGTGTCAGAGTAGGAGAGACAAAGTTGAGTGTTGACAAACCATATGCAAACCAATAAAACTATTCTGAAGAAAAAGAAGTCTCGAAGTTGACACCTTTTTTTTTTCTTTTCTTTTTCTCTTTTTTTAAACTGGAAGAAAAAATAAATGTGAGGCCAGTAACCACAGCAGTTAGTCTTTTGTTTTTGCCTTCCTCACCTCCCCTAGACCAGTGAGTGTTGAGAAGAGCACAGACTAGCAACATCGTAGTGGAGGCAACCTTCTTGGCTATGGCGCCCGGGGCCTCTGGAGAACAATTAGGCTCAGGAAATTTGGGATAAGATGTGGATACCATTTTCATTGTAGTTATTTTTGTAGTAGCTATTTGTGCAAAAGGTGGAACCAATTTTTATGTTTATAATTTATTGCAAAGGCCAACTTTAATTATAGGTTTAAAAGAAAATGATTGAATTAAGAGTGTGTGTGTGTGTGTGCATGCATGCGTATGTCAGGGAGTGGTGGATTCTAGAAACATTTGATTTTCTTCCCACCAGGAAAGTCTTTTTATTCGTTCTGTCTCATGGATGACATGTATTGACTTTTTCTTCTACCAAATATCTAGTTGGAGTAAGATATAGAGAATTGATCTGTGTTTTCAATGGAATATGGATACAGATGAGCTAACCAGGGCTTCCCAAAGTAGTCGATATGAATGTTTATAATATGTATTAAAAATAGGGAGATTTTGGCATGTTAGTGTGGCTGATGGGAACTACACTCACCAGAGGCTGTTAAATTAGCTTATTGACCCCCAATCTAGGTCAGCGGGCAGCTCTACAGACACTCAGGTCCAGGCCTGGGGAGAGAAGCCAGTGGGGAAGACCATGGAAGGTTCCCTACTTCTCAGTCCAAAGGCAGAGGCAGAGGAGTCCTGAATCTCCATCCTTGAATCCCCACGGTTTGGGCAAATTCTTCAGGCTGTGTCGTGTGTGTGTGTGTGTCAGACCCCAGACCAAAGCCACCCGCCCATCTCGTTCTGTCTTATCAAAAAAATATTCTGGTTGTAACCTGTTGATAAGGAAAATCTGTGTCCTAAGATGGCCGGCGAGAGAGTCCCAGTCCTTGCCCCGGGGCTCTTCTGGGTCCTTCTCCCTGCCCCACCTCGCTCAGGCGCCGAAAGTGCCAAGTATACGGAAGTAGAAGTGTATAAATTGCCCCCTTTGTTTGTGCTCGGGGCTCAGCCCTTTGGAGACCACACTCCTCTGAGCCCGCCGGCGTTAAATAAGCCTCCGATCCTCCAAGATCTCCAGGTGCCACTCGGTTCTTCCTCGGGCGATCCAGTGCAGGTTCCCTAACACTGTGATCTCAACATGGCGCAGATTTTAGATGAATGGAGAGCATCTAAAAGGCCAGGGGTCAACAGACCATGGCTCATGGCCAAATCCAGCCCACTGCCCGTTTTTACACCACCCACGAGCTAATAATGGCCTTTGTATTTTTAAATGGTTGAGAAAAGAGGAGTAATATTTCATGACATGAAAATTACACGAAACTCAAAATTCAGTGTCCATAACTTTTACTGGTGCATGGCCACACGCGTTCATTGCTTCTGTGTTCACAGGCAGGACTGAGTTACTGCAACACAAACCCTACGGCCCACACAGCTGAAAATACTTACTGCCAGGGGCCCTTTATAGGAAGCTGGCCAACCCCTAGTTTATGCTAATCTTATTTACATGTTAACAACCAGGGAGAGTGTTCAAGAAAAGCAGATCTATTCAGCTGTAAACTTCACAAACCTCCCACATTTGCCTGCTAGGCTAACATGTAATTTTATAAATCACATTTTTTGTAGGCCTGTCCAGGTCGTGAGCAAAGAAAGATGGGGACTGTAAGAAAAGGCAAAACCTCACAATTCCTTAGAGCAAGTTGACCAAGGATCTACATTAAAACAAAATCTGCTGTGCATTTGGATGTAGCAATTTCTATAAAATAGTGTCCCTGAGTCTCTGCCTAGCCTCATACAGAGCTTTGCAGACCATGGTTTGGCCTAGACAACAGTTGTTTTCCTAACCCAGTCAATTTCATGCAATATTTTCATGCAAAAATGCATTCGATTCGGGATCTAGAGCTGAAGAAAGCTACTGAATTCTGCTGTCCTAGCATAAACTCAATTCCACATGTGACCACACTGTGATTTCAGAAGAGCACGTGACAGGCCAAGGATAACAGCTGGCTCCCTGTGGTCACCTGGGGGGCTGGGGGCGCACTCACAGGGGTTTGCTCCCTTGAGGACAGTGGGAGGAGTCAGGCAATCACAGGAGTGACATCTGTCACATCAGCTACTGGTTAGAAACAAGCCACTCCAGGGGCACGGGTTACACCCGTGTGAGCGCCAGGCCTGGGGCCCATTACAGACCCCGCTGCAGAGAGGGAGGCCGCTCCCGCGAGAGGGGTCAGGGACTAACAAACAAGTGGGAGGGCCGCCGGGGCCCTGCTTGGCGTGGTCATCTGCGAGGCCTTCCTCCCGTATCTGGGCACGATGGGGGCGGAAGCCTGGGTGTCCCCGGGTGGCACACAGCCCTGCGTAATCAATCTCTCCCTTGAATGTGACGGAGCGGTCACTCCCATGTTTGCAGCGTGTCCTATGAGGCTCCGTCCCAGCCCAGACACCCTCCTGGTGGTCTGTCGGTCACACCACAGTGACGAAGTGGGTCCTAGCAACAACCAGTGGCCCAGAAGAGACCCCCGAGTCGGGTGAGACCCCAGCCCCAGCTGACACTTGGATTTCAGCCTGGTGAGGCCCCGAGCAGAGGAGTCCGCTCCCCGAACTCATACCCCGGCCCACGGAAACTGGGAGATAATAAATGCGTGTTGCTTTAAGCCACTGTTTGTTGGGAATTTTTTACACAGAAATAGAAAAAAGTAATGCCGCACATGGACACACACAAACACGCCAGGTCTCTCCACCTGCTGCTTCTGATGCCTGGGATGACGCCTCCACCTTCCCTCTGACCCAGGCATCGGCCTCTGAATCCGAGAAGTGGGGCCAAAGGAATATTGGCCGAGGATCAAGAACGAGGATATCTAGGGCGCCTGGGTGGCTCAGTTGCCTTCCGCTCAGGTCATGATCTCCGCGGGGTCCTGGGATCCAGCCCCGCATCGGGCCCCCTGCTCAGCGGGGAGCCTGCTTCTCCCTCTGCCACTTTCTTATATAGATAAATTAAAAAAAAAAAAAAAGGGAATACCTTGTTCCTTGAAACCAGAGGTTACAAACTGTTGGCTCAGGGACCGAACCTCTCCCTGCTCCTGCCACATTTACGTGGCCCACGGTCCTTTTTTAACTTTTTATTTTGAAACGAGGATAGATTCACAAGAAGTTGCAAAGGTAGAACAGAGAATCGCCTTTTTCCGCAGTGGTTGCGTCTGGCATAACTTCGGGACGAAAACAAAAGCAGGACCTGACATTGGGATGGTGTGTGTGAAGGGTTCTGTGCCCCCACGTGGACGCTGGCGCACCCGCCCCCACATCCGAGAGACAGGTCTGTGCCGGCTCGGGAGACCTCCGCCCGTCGCCCCCACGTGGACACCGGAACCGCCCCCGTCACCCACCCCAGGAACCGTGCATGTTTCCATCTCTAAGATGTTGCTTGGAGGATGTTACATGAGTGAGGAGTCACCCAGCATGTGTGACCTTTGAGGTTGGCTTTTCCACTCTGCATCTGCGTTCCCTGCGAGTGGGTCTCTGCACCCACACTCCGTGCACATTTCACCATCCACCTGCTGAGGGACATTTTGGCCATTTGCAGGTTTGGGCTCTCACAAATAGATCTGCTACAGAGGATCACGTCCAGGTTTTTGTGTGGACATGCAGTTTTATTTCTCTGGGATAAACGCCCAGATTTACGCCAGGTCATATGGGAAAGGGTATGTTTTGGCCCCCCAGTAAAATGTTTATAACTTTGGATTGGTGGGCAATATTTTACAGTGAGATTCCACATTATATTCTAGCGAGGGAGACGCAGTAAATCTAGAAGTCCTAATGAAATACAAATAAACACATGGGAATTGTAGCACTCCAGGACGCATACCCTCTGGGCCTTCCCAACAGACTTACAGAAGCATCCAACCCACCTCTGAGCTCCGTGACCTGTCTCCTCCCAGTTAGGCCACACCAAGCCCATTTCTGCCCCAGGGCCTTTGCACATGGCCTCTCTCCCTACGGTAAGTTTTTCCACCAGATGTCACGGCCCTGGCTGCTATGCTTGTTGTTCTGATCTTTGCCCAGAGGGTCACCTGCTCAAGAGAGGCCTCCACTGACCACCCAGCTGACCTCCCCTGCCACTCTAACCACATCATCCACTTTATTTTCTTGGCAATACCATCACTATGTGACATTATGCTTTTTACTGAGCTGTTTCTTGTGGTGTCCCCTGGGATGTAAGCTCCATGAGGACAGGGATGGTGTCTGCTGTGTCCTCAGTGTCTAGAACAGAGCTTGGCACATAATGGGTACTCCATCCAGATCTCGGAAAACCTACTCGGAACTCATTTCAGATTTAGAGAAAACAATAGCACAGAGTTCTCATACACCCCTCCACCAGCGTCCCCGAATGCTGGCCTCTTAGGTAACCAGGGTAGAATCATGACAACCAAAAGCTGTAATATGGGTGCAACACTGTTCATTAACTAAAGTGAATTTCATCTCATTCCTCTCTGTTCTGGGATCCCAGCCAGCAGCCTACGGCGCATTCAGCCATCCCACATTAGTCTCCAGTGGAACAGTCCCCTAGCTCGCCTGTTACGACCTTGCCGGTGTTGAAGAATAGCAATCAGCTCTTCCACAGAACGTCCCTCCATTTGGGTTGAGTGATGCTTGTTTTCTCACGATGGGAATGAGGTTAGGCCTTTTCGGCAAGAGCACCAGAGACGTGGTATCATGCCCTGGTGTATGTGCCCCAACACTGTTGATATTGACCTTCATCGTTTGATTAGAGTGGTGCCTGCTGGGTTCTTCGCTGTAAGCTAGGAATATCTTAGAGGACGCCCTGAGTCTACACCAATCGGCCCCTCAGACTTTCACCCACTAATGTGAACATCCATCAGCGGGTCTTTTCTGCAATAATTATTTCAGTGGTATTGGTATTTGCCTGATGGTGGTTTTGATTTCCCTCTTTCCTTCTTCATTTATTAATTCGAAGACTACTGTAAGGAAGACCTGTCCTTTCTCCCCCATTTATTTGATTATTTATTGGTATCAGTATAGGCATATTTATTTTATTGTATTAAAATCCAGTATTTTTTGAAGATTTTATTTATCCATTTGAGAGAGAGAGGAGCACGGGGCGGGGAGGGGGGCAGAGGGAGAGGGAGAAAGCAGGCTCTCCTCTGAGCAGGGAGCCCGATGTGGGACTCGATCCCGGGACCCCGGGGATCATGACCTGAGCCGAAGGCAGAGGCCCAACCGACTGAGCCACCCAGGCGCCCCAAAATCCAATATTGTTGTTATTTATTTCCTTGCTCACACTTCGTCAGTTCCCTCAGGTTGGCTCCTGTGTACTTTGAACAAGCCCCACCCTTTTTGAGCAATTTCTCACTTTCTGGCGACTCCAGACATTCCAGGGTCATCTTGTTCATTCCCTGCCTTGGAATCAACCACTGCTCCAAAGAGACTTTGTTCCTTGCATTGGAGAATGGCTCTTGGCTGTGCTGGTCTGCACGGGGCTGTCCCAGCTCTCGGCCCCCTCCACGGGGACCGGGTAAACTCGCGTGACTTACCCGTCCCCCACCCCGGTCTGTATTTCTTTATCAGTGACTGTGACTTAATCCCAATGCCTCTGATTCCAGTCCAATACCTCGGTTCATTCTAGCCACCCCCCTCTGCCCCCTATTTATAACTCCTTCCTCCTACAGTGACAGACCCAGCTCTCAAGATGTGTATTTACAGATTTGTACACACATGAAGTAGTTCAGGATTCGAGCCCCGACCCCACGAGGAGCACACTTACTAACTAGACCACAGCCTTGCTGCATCCAGTCAGGGTGCTTCTTCCAGAGTTCCTTGGACGACTTCCTTTCTTGCCCCCTCTTCAGTGGGATGGTGAGTCCATGGGCGTGTGTTAGGTCCATTCCAGCTTGGGTTCCCCCATATCCAGGCTGGTTTGTTTGTTTCATTTGCTTGTTTCATTGTCTATGAAGGTATATGACATAGTGCGGTGGTTCTGAGAGTCAAAGATGCAGGAAAAGATATTCCCAAAGAACTACTGCTCTGTCCCTGTCCCTGTCCCTGGTGCATGGACCCCATTCCCTCTTCCCCACCTCTTTCCCACGGAATAAGAATCAGCCTCTTTGGTTTCTGTTTTACCCTTCTTGTGTTTCTCTTGCACTAATGAACAGACGTGTGTTTTCTTAGAAGCCCTCTTTCTCACGTGAAGGATGCCATGTTACCAATATTCTTTGGGGCTTTGCTTTTTTTTTTTTTTTTTGCTTAAAAGCGGGTCCTGGATATGGCTCCTCATGGGCTCACAGAGACCTTCCTCATTCTTTTTCCTGCCCGCAGAGTACTCATGGTGTGCATGCAGCAAAACTGAGGGTAGTTTGCTTAACTGTTCAGCGCGGACATTCAAGTGGTTTCCAATAGTTTGAAATGACAACGGCACCATGAATAACCCCGTACATCAGTGTTTTTGTGTTGTTGGAGGGGTATCTTCAGGGTGGATGCCTATACAAGGGATTGCTGGGTAGAAAGGCAGTGCACGTGTAGTTTTGCTGGGTATTGCCAAATTTCCCTCAGGTGGGTGGTGCCCGTGTGCATCCCTGCCAGAGATGCCCATACAGATTTATAAACGAATGTGGGCAGATAACCCTGAAACGGCTCTTGGAACGCGTTGTGTGGCCTGCAGTTCCAGAGACAGCCACGAGGTGGCAGACAACGCCCACCGCAGAGAACAGCGCTCCCGGTTTCCAAGATTCTGCTTTCAAGGGCCCTTGACGGTAATGGGTAAGGTGAAGTAAGAGTGGTCATCATGTTTTTATTACTAAGAGCAACTAGCATTCGCAGTACTAGCCATTATATAATAATACCATTATTTTTATTAACAATTGATATATGCCGTTTGATTATTTACTCACTCAAGGATTGGGCTCTGGGGATGAGAAAGTGGAGAACAGCCCAGATAAACATCCTGCCTGGGGGAGGGAGACCATAAACACACACCTAAGTCCAATATGTAGCCTGTCAGGTGTGCAGGGGTACTATGGAGACAGATAAGCGAGGGAGGGGGTATGTGTGCAGGTGTGACGGTGGTGAGTGGGGTGGTTTACAGTCAAGCAGTATGGTTGGGGTCGAGGAAGGGTTCACTGAGGAGTAAACCATGAGGACAGCCTAGCCCTCGGAGAGTTTGGAGGACAGAAGTAATGGGAAGTGCAAAGGCCCTGAGGCAGGAGCATGGCCGGCTTGATGGAAGGGCACTCAATGTGCTTGGGGCCGAGTGAGGAGAAGAGGTAAGAGACAAGGATCATGTGGGATGCCAGTCAAGGATCATGTGGGATGCCAGTCAAGGAAGCCTCGCAGACCATCCATGGGACTTTGGACTTTTCCTCTGTAAGAGATGGGAGCCATGGGGGAGAATATCAGATCCCCAGAAGCTGGGAAAGAGGGCTCCCTCCTTCCCGCTCCCCAAACCTGCAATTCATCCCTCACCGGACAGCTATGGGCAGCCTACCCATCCCGGGCCACCTATGGGAGAAGAACTTGGTCTCTGTTCTCAGGGGACTGTCACAGCTGGGGGTGGGGGGTGGGCAGTGGCGGGGACACCAGACGGGACAACTTCAGGCCTCAGAGGGGTTACGACGATCCTGCTGCTGGGAAAGCCTGTGAGCAGCTCTCTCCTGAGAAACAAGGCATCTTCCAGGGAGCCCTTCCGGGTCTTCGAGCTACTTAACAATCCTGTAAACCCTGGAAACCTGATAATACGCAAAGCACTCGCGTTCGGAACACGCAGAAGGATTGCATCGAGTGGGATGTGCTTATGCGCTGTGTCTGCGGTTGAGTCCCCACTGTGCGCCCCTGCGTGGTTCTTCCAGGTGTCCCTCCAAACGGCGGGAGCGTCCGACTGATCCCCTCCCCAACGAGCTGGAGAAACTCCAACGCACAATCGTGTGACATCGTGTGAGAGCCGTGATTGTGCCTGTTACGGCCCCCCCCCCACCGCCTCCACCGTGTGTGAACTGGATTCACCTCCATCTGGGGGGGGGCCACAGGAGACTCTAAGCTCCCTGAGGGCGGGACCCCCTCCCGCTTGCCCTTGTCCTTCCTCTGCTCAGCCCGGCAGACCCTGCTCACCCTCTGGGGCTCGGGTCTCTGCGAGACCGAGAAGCCCCACCAAGTGCACTCCCGGCCACTCAGGAAACAGCCCTGCCCTTGGTGGGCAACGGGGTTTGGGCTTGGGAAGACCTTGGAAGGCTGAGGAGGGACTCCCAAAGTCTTGAACTTGGGGGACCCCGGGGCTGCTCGCTGCCCTCCCTGGTGTGTGGATTTAGACGTCAGGCAGACACATCTGGAGCTTTTGCCCCTTGTCTGGACCGATACCACCCATATGCACATCACTCCACTCCATTATTCCAGAAATTCCATCTCCTCCTACGCATTCATTCCTCCTTCATTCGGACATCCATCTGGTCGTCATTCAGCTAACACGGTGAGCACCATTCCGCACGAGCTCGGTGGGGGTGACCAACAGCGATGAGTGAACGCAGATGTGGACCCACTGAGAACCTCCCCCCCCCAGCTACCACAGACCACTATCGAAACACCAAAACAGCAGTGTTTCCGTGGATGTGGAGAAATTGGAACCCCCGTGCACCTGCCTGTGAGAACGTGCCATGGACAACGGTGTGGAGGTTCCTCAAATGCTAAAAAACACAATTACTGCGGGACCCAGCAACTCCCCTTCTGGGTAGAAACCCACAAGAATCGAAAGCAGGATCTGGAAGAGATGTTTGCACAGCAATGCTCAGAGCTGCAGGATTCATGACAGCCAGGAGGACGCGGAAGCAACCAAGGGCCCACAGGGGGATGGATGGGTAAACAGAATGGTTGATGTGCACGCTCGAACATTTGGCTTCAAAAGGCCGGCAGCGTGTGGGCTCTGGGAGCACAGAGGTGGTCAAATCCTGCAATTTGATTGGAGGCTGTAGATAATTAGGAGAGACAAGGCAATAAACACATAAATATGCAACAGCGTGTCAGGAGTGGGTAAATGCTGGGAAGAAAAATACACCAGAGGAGGGGCCACTTGAGCCAGACGGAAGACCTTTCAGGGGAACACCTTGGTCTGTGGGGGGTGAGAGCACAGGGAAGAGCCTCCGGGCAGGTGGAACAGCAGGTGCAAAGGCCCTGAAGTTCTCCTAGGAAGCCTCTCCTTCCTCCGGAGGACACTTCATCCTGATTTATACCTTCATCGTGCTGTAATTGGATCCCTGTGAAGACAATCAGGACATGTCACTCAAATATGCTGCTTTAACATCACGATTATTTTGAGCTGAAGGCATGTGAGACAGAAACAATTCTCTTCTCTCCCCTTTTCTGCCTAAAAGCAGGACATAAATTTCCCGATGAGGAAAGTGCCTCCTCCTCCCTTATACCAGGGAGGGAAGAGTGACTCTTGCCACCAAAGATGGAAGTTGAAACCAGGATGAGTTTGCATAAACAGACTTTAAAACATAGTCCATTAGTCCCTCACATATGTGCTAGCCACTTGCCCACAACTTACCCCTTGAGCCCTAAACTCTCTTTCTTTTGCTAAAATGGTATCTAAGCCTTAATTCTAACTGCTTCATCGAATTTCCTTTCTTTTCTGTGAACTCCCATGCATATAAATATTAAGAAAAATGGTGTGTCTTTTCTCCAGCTATTCTGTCTTTTGTAGTTTAATTTACAACCCTCGGGTACCTAAGCTAAGAGGGTAGAGTAAAAGCTTGTCCTCCCTTACATTTTCAATTCTCTACCCTCAACACATTTGGGCTCATCATTCTAGAGTTCGGATGTACCATAATTTAATCAGTTCCTAACTGAAGGATGTCTAGATTCTTCCCTGTTTGGTTATTACTAAGGCATATGGTACATTTTTCTCCGGATTGGGCAGGACTTGGTGATCGTCACTTCAAGTAGCACAACCACCATCTGCCAGTGTTTGGATAGCTTCTCAGTCAGCAAACACTGCTGCTGCGGCCAGTCAAGACACAGAAAACAAAAAGCCTAAAATGGCTTACACTTCACTAATCTTAGAATTCCTAAGTACCGTTATATGATGACTCATCCCACTTAAATTCAAAGCTGTTTAATGGGCCATCTGGTTCCTCAGAATATGAAAGACTTTGCCTAGCAACCTGGAGAGGAAACCAAGAGTGAGATAAAAAGCATTAACCACTGAGGGTAAGTCCCACCGAATGTCAGCTGAGTGTTAGCTCCTTGAGGACAGAGATGCAGTTGAATAAATAAACTGCATTTCATCTGGGCCTATTTTTCTGTAAAACATTTCCTTTTTTTTTGTTTTTTGATTACGAAAGCTAAGCAACCCAAAGCACAAGTAACCAAAGAAAAATAGATCAATTAGACTTTATCAAAATTAAAAACTTTTGCATTTCAAAGGAAATTATAAGAAAGCAAAAAGAGAACTCAGAGAATAGGAAAAAACACTTGCAAGTCCTATATCCGACCAGGGTCTAATATTAAAAATATATGAAGGCGGACACCTCGGTGGCTCAGTTGGTTAAGCGTCTGCCTTCGGCTCAGGTCATGATCCCAGAGTCCTGGGATCAAGTCCTACGTCAGTCTCCTTGCTCAGCAGGGACCCTGCTTCTCCCTCTGCCTGCCACTCCCCCTGCTTGTGCTCTCTCTCTCTGACAAATAAATAAATCTAAAAAGAATATATTAAGGGGCATCTGAGTGGCTCAGGTGGGTAAGCATCAGACTTTTGATTTCGGCTCAGGTCGTGATCTCAGGGCTGTGAGCTCGGGCTCTGCACTGGGCAGGGAGTCTGCTGGGGATTCTCTCTCTCCCTCTCCCTCTGCCCCTCCCCACCCCTGCTTGCTCTCTCTCTCTCTCTCTAAAAATAAATAAAATCTTTCCAAGAATATATGAAGAACTTACTACTCAACAATACAAGGACAAATAACCCAACTGAAAATGGGCAAAAGACATAAATAGACATTTCCCCACTGAGCAGGGAGCCCGATGTGGGGCCCGATCCCAGGACCCTGAGATCATGACCTGAGCCGAAGGCAGATGCTTAACTGACTGAGCCACCCAGGCGCCCCGACAGTTAGGATTAAAAAGGACAGATGGTAACAAGTGTTGGGGAAGACGTAGGGAACTTGGAGCTCTCACACAATACTAGTGGAAATGTAAAATTTTGCAGTTACTTTTGAAAAGTCTGGCATTTCCTCAAAATGTTAAACATACAGTCACCATATGATCGAGCAACTCCATTCCTAGATGTTCACTGGAGAAAAATGAAAACATAGGTCCACACAAAAACTTGTACATGAATGTTCACAGAACTGTTATTCATAATAGCCAAAAAGTAGAAACAACTCAAATGTCCATTACACCTGATACACGGATGAATAAAATGTGGTCTATCCATGCAATGGGACATTATTCAGCCATAAAAACGAATGCAGACTGACATATACTACAAAACAGATGGACCTTGAAAACCTTATGCTAAGTGAAAGAAGCCAGGCACAAAAGACCGTCTATGATGCGATCCCTGTTTTAGAGGAAAAATTTCTCTTCTACCGTCTTAGATTCTAGCCATGAGGACCTGTGAATTAAACTAAAAAAGATCACTCAACCTAAGAAAAAGGCATGTGATTTTTTTTTTTAAAGATTTTATTTATTTATTTGACAGAGAGAGATAGCGAGAGCAGGAACACAAGCAGGGGGAGTGGGAGAGGGAGAAGCAGGCTTCGATGTGGGACTCGATCCCAGGACCCTGGGATCATGACCTGAGCCGAAGGCAGACGCTTAACGACTGAGCCACCCAGGCGCCCAGGCATGTGATTTTTATGAATATTCATGTGCACAGGAATTGACAGAAAAAAAGTGAAACTAAAGAAGTGGAGAGGGGCATCTGGGTGGCTCAGTCAGTTAAGCATCTGACTCTTGATCTCAGCTCAGGTCTTGATCGCAGGGTTGTGAGTTCAAGCCCTGCATTGGGCTCCACACTGGCCATGGAGCCTACTTAGAATAAAAAAAAAAAAAAGAAGAAGTGATAGACTCAGTAGGTCATGTGCCACTTTAACAGAAGACAGAGGGTTTGAGCTCTGAGGGCTGCTAAACCTTGGGGATGTGACCAGAGGATATATGGGGGAAACCAAAGGACGGTAAGGGTTACGCGAGGGAGCTCTGTTCATGCAGGCGCCCCTTGGTGCCCGCTCTCTGTCTCGGGCGATGAGTGGTGCTCCTCTTCCTGGTCTGGGAGAGGGGACGGCTTCACAGGGGAGACTTGTGCCCTGCTTTTAGGAGGTTCTGGGGAACGGCCCAGGGAGTGCGGTTGGGTGACCGTTTAGCCAAAGTCTGCTGGAAGTCAGCCCAGGGCCCTCCCTCCAGCAGCATCCTGAAGCCACGAGGCCCACACAACTGGTGTCAGCCTTTAAGCCTGGTAGCTTCGGAGGGTGGTTAGCATGCCCAGGGAAAGGGAGTGCCCTGCAGGCTTCTGCTCATCTTATTCTCCAAAACTGTTCAACAGAAGTCATCACTCCGCTGACCTGCCCAGTGTCCCCTCCCACCCCTGCTCCCTGCTCGCGCGCGCCAAAGTCACCAATGACTAGCATTTTCCTGCAAGCCGGGCTCACGGGCTTCACAGAGTTCACCTAAGCAACGCAATCCGACAGCTAGTCCAGCAAAGAGCTCTGGGCTCTGGGTCACCATCACTTCCTGCCGTGGGACCTGGGACTAGTGACCCACCTTCTCGAATTTCCCTTCTCTCGTGGCTGAAACAGAGGTGATGGTGGGGGGCCCTGAGAACCTGCCCTGTACCTCGCACCTGCTTTTGTATCTTCACCTGCCTCCAAATCATGTTGGCTCCATGCTTTTGGGCTCAAGAGGTGACCAGCCCCAGGGCCCCGGGGTTTCAGCTCCCCGGCTTGTCTGAGGGGCTCTGGGCCCCGGGGGAAGCTGGGTAGCTGCCCAGTAGAAGCTTCACATGCTCCTCGAAGGGGATTTCTGAGCCGGCGGCCCAAGGCTGCTAAGCCAGGACAGAGCAATGAGGAAGGAGGAAGGCCAGCCGCTTTCCCTTCAGGTTTCGAGCTCATTTGCAGTTTCAACAACAATTAAAAAAAAAAAAAGGAGGCTTGAAGATTCCTCATTCTTTCTGGGCAGGAGTAGCTGTGCTTTTTGCAGGGCCTGGTGCAAAATGAAAACGTCAGGGCGTCTCATCTAAAAGTCGTGAATTTCAAGACAACTACAGAAAAGCATTGAATCAAACGTGGGGCCTTTCTGAGCACAGGGTCCTGTCCTCTGGGTTATCAGCACAGTCCCTGGTGTTCTTCTGCACATCTAATTAGCATATTCCCTCCTGTTGTCCACAAGGACAACGAGCAGGACAGTGTCGGGGCAGAGGTCTGACGTCACTGAAAATGAGTGGGTCGGTGGGGAGAAGCTGGGAGATGGGAACTGCCTTCTCCTGGGCCAACCCCCCCCCCAACCGCCACCCTCCCAGTCCCTGGTACCTGCCCTGCGTGCGGGGTGGGAGGGTTCTCAGAGAAGGGACGAGGCTGGAGAGACAGCCACTGTGCAGCGTGAGGCTCAGGATCCTCCCCCGCCCGCACCGTGGACAGGAAGGTGATGGGCACACAGCTCTCTGCCCCGGGCCGGCTTCCCGGAGGCACAAGACTTTGTCACAGGATAGACGAATAGACAGGACGTGGGCCATTGGCTGTGGCGGGGTCAGGGGGGCGGGCGGCAATGGTTAAGGGCACGGGAGTTGGCATCTGGAAGTCCTACCTTCTTAACCCAGCTGGGCTCCCTTAAGCAATTTCTTTAACCTCCTTGAATCTCATTTGCAAAATGAGATTTGCCTTGGGGTGATGGAACAGGATCATTGCCAAGATTCATTAGCATAGCGCCATGAAATCCTGACAGTGATGCCTGGCACACAGTAGGTGCTTTATAATAAGACTTTATTTCACCAGGAAAAAGAATGTGCTTTGGATGCCCAGGGAAACAAAGTCTCTTGAATAAAGGGTTAAAAAAATTTGACTCTTGTGAGCTGTGTTACATGTTTCTCTGCCTTTGGACCAAGTAGACTCTAGGTCTTTGAACTGTTTTTGATGACGCACGGTAATGGGGTTCAATACCATTCCCCCAGAGCCCAAAGCCTGTCTGTTGTTAGAGGTCAAACATTCATCCTCATTCAGCAAACCAAAGTCCCCCGCTGGCCCAAACACTTGGTTTCCCAGGCTGCTGGTCTCTTGAGATGTGTGCGAGGCCGTCAGAGTAAGGACTGAGGTCACAGCCAGCAGCCACTCCTTGGAGAAACAAGGACACGGCTTGAAGGGGCCACACCAATAGCATGTTGCTATTCTGATCTGCTGTGGGGTTCAACTCCAGACGCCCCAGGCTCAGGGGCCGTCAGAGGGTTATGATGATGGAGGGTGATTAGCAGCTCCACGGTCACCCATCTGGAGAGGTGTGAATGAGGCTTTGAACCAGAAGCGGATTCTAGGTTCCAGGAGCTTTCCACGGAGGCGTGCCAGACTTAGCCAATAAAAATCCAGGATGCCTGCTTAAATTTGAATTTCAGATACTCAATGAATAATTTCTAGTACAAGTATATTCCACGCAATCTTTGAGACATATTTATACTAAAAACATATTCCTTATTCATCTGAAATTCAAATATATCCGGGCCTTCTGTGTGTTATCTGGCAACCCACCGCTGGATGCCTGGCCCAGCACTGACCAAAGCGTGATCGAAAGTGGACCTCTTCCCACTGACTCAGGCGTCTGGGAAATCGGGGCATCGTGAGCCGAGGGAGAAGGTGCTCATAGTTTCCAGGTAGGAAAAACCCTTTGGTGTGGCCCTGGAAGGTTGCACCCCCCCTTGGCCACAGCTCTCTCTGCTCTCAGACACTGTGTGATCCACTCTATCCGCCTCTGAACCTTTTGTGTGCAAGGGAGCTGTTGGGACAGGTGGTGGAGATAGGTGTGTTGGGGGACGTAGGGGGGCTGGGGCAGGAGGGGCCCCGGCTTCTGGGATCTGGTTCCTGAAACTCACCAGTTCCTGCCAGATCCTGCTGCGGGATCCAGCAGCTGGTACCCTCCAGAAAGCTTCCCGTCTTAATGGACTCCCACCCAGATGGTTGTGCTGATAAGCCCCTCTGCCCAGCTTTGTTTATTTTATTTTATTTTAATTTAATTTTACTTTATTTTATTTTTTGCAGTTTGGGGGAATTTTCCAAATATACCCTCTCCTGGCCAAGGAAATGTCTATCAGCCCCTCTGAGTCAGGACTTTCACTTCATTCATTCGTTCAACGTTCATTTCATTCCGCCCTGTATTCATTTCCTGGGGCGTCCAGAACAAAGTACCATAAACTGGAGGGCCTGAAACAACAGAGATTTATTCTCTCCTGGTTCTGGAGGCCAGAAGTCCAAATCCAAAGAGTCAGCAGGGCCCTGCTGGGTCTGAAGGCTCTAGGGGAGGATCTGTCCCATGTCTTTCTCCCGGTGGTTTGTGGCGGTTTCGGGAAATCCTTGGCGTTCCCTGGCTTGTAGACGCGTCACCCCAAGCTTTGCCACCATCCTTATGTGGAGGTCACCTCACTGGGTCTCTCCTTGTTTTATAAGGACACCAGTCATGGTGGATTAAGGGCCTTCCCCCACTTCAGTATGACCTCATCTTAACTGAAAACATCACAACATCTGTGCCATCCAGGTGGCTGGGCTCAAGATAAATACATAAAAACAAGATATTCCACAAAATAGGAACAAAGAAGGAGACATGCCATGTGCTTGAGTAAGAGCAGGGAAAAATTACGGTATAAATTTAGTATAATTCCCATTAAGATTCCAATAAGATTTTTTTCTCCTGGAGAGAGTATGTTGTGAGTTGAATTCTGTCTCCCAAGAAGATATGTTGCAGTCCTAGCCCCCAGTACTTGTGAATCTGACCCTGAGGACAGGGTCTCGGCAGATGTCGTAGTGACCGCGGGGAAGTTAAGTTGGTGCTGCGCATCGTCTTGCTGGGACCATGTCCTGTCCTGGCAACAGGAGCTGAGCGCCCGGGCAGCCAAGCTGCTGTTCCCCTCCAACCCTGACTCTTGAGTTGAGGGCTAAACACTTTCGCAGCTCACTCAGCCCGGAGCACCCAGACAACACGGCCTGTAACCCAGAGCCGCCCTGGCCAACGTCCTGCCTAAGGCCAGCTAGTGAGGTTTTCCGTTGATATTTTTAGCTTCCAAATATATTCCTTTCTGGCCTAAATTAACCAGAGATTATTTCTGCTTACAAAGAGCCCTGGGGGAGGGGGGCACCTGGGTGGCTCAGTGGGTTAAGCATCTGCCTTTGGCTCAGGTCATGATCCTGGGGTCGTGGGATCGAGCCCCACGTCCGTCTGTCCCTTAGGCTCTCTGCTCAGTGGGGAGTCTGCCTCTCCCTCTGCCTCTGCCCTTCCCCCCACTCATGCTCGCTCTCTCTCTCTAATAAATAAATAAATTTTTTTTAAAAGATTTTATTTACTTATTTATTTATTTTAGCGAGAGAGAGAGAGCACAAGCAGGGTGAGGGGCAGAGGGAGAAGCAGACTCCCCACTGAGCAGGGAGTCTGACATGGGACTCCATCCAGGGACTCCGGGATCATGACCTGAACCCAAGGCAGACGCTTAACCAACTGAGCCACCCAGGCGCCCCTAAATAAATAAAATTTTTAAAAGAAAAATCAAACTAAAAATCTTCCGCTGCCTTGAGCACTTTGCACAATTACATAATAGCCTTGTGATGTGAGGCTCTGAGCAGTTTGTTGGTTTGCCTGATGGTGAGCTGCAGCACCGGGATTTGAACCCATGCCTGACTCCCAAGTCCATGGCCGCTAGTCTCTGTCTTACTCCAGCACAGTAGGAGGATACAAAGACATAGTGGGGTGTCACTACACAAACACGGGGTTCTATAAATCAGAACACAGAGGGTTTTATGCAAACACCAGGGTGGGGTAGCCAGGCAAGCCTGGGAGGGTGATCAATCGGGGTTTCGGAAATGCTTCCTGGAGGAGGTGGGCGGTTCTGAGCTGAGCCCTAGACAATCAGCAGGGGGAGGCCAGGAGGGCCACACTGGGAAGGGCATCGCAGATGGGAAGAACTGCGGGAGATGTGCCGAGAACTAGAGGCAGGATGTACTGGTTAAGACTCTTTGTCGCAAGCCCAAATAGGGCCAAATGGAATGAAAACGTTCAGAAGACGGGAAAGTGCAAATCAGGGGTAGACATGGGGCTAAGGACCCAGGTTGTCCAGTGACATCCTCGGGATCTCGTCTCTTTCTCTACTGCTGCCTTCATTTCTACTTTCTTAACTCCGTTCTCAGACAGTCCCCCGACCCCCCCCCCACCCCCCCCCCCCCCCCCCCCCCCCCCCCGGCTTGCAATCCAGCCACCCGGAGCCCCTGGGGCCACAGCCTCGGAGGCTTTCCCTTGGCCTCCTTGACAGATGTCTCATGACCTCTCATCGGCTCTTTCTAGATCATCATCCCTGACCCATCCCTGCGGCTAAGGGGCGGCAGAGTGCTGACTGGCCAGGCCCCCTCCTTGGTCAACCTTGGGAGACACCGGGCAGGGGTGGGGCGGGAGGCGTGGAGGGAGCTGGGGGTACTTGTTTTCAGAGGAAGAATGAATGGAAATTGGAGGAAGGAAACACCAAATACTGTCTTTATGGGAACGTGAAGTGAAAGCCTGAAGCAGTGGGGATCAGGGTCAGGTAGGTGGGGCCGGATCCCGGAGGACCTAAAGGGAAACAGGCTTGCAGCCTAGACACAGCTGGGGGATGTGGGCCCGCATCCCAGAGGGAGGGAGCGAGTCCCATGCAAGGTGTGTTGGCCCCAGCTCTGGGCTTTTTCCCCTGAAGGAGCACCTGGTGATTTCCCCCATTCTCTCACTCTGATACTGATGAGCGTAGGGATTCTTCAAGGAGGCAGCTTCCCCTGAGTTGCGTCCCTCCCCTGGCTCCTAATCCACCCAATAGATTCAGACAGAGATCCACACCCTTTTCCTGTAATTGGCCAGAAATTATAAATATTTGGGGCTCTGGGGGCCATATGGTCTCTGTCACAGCTACTCAACGCGCTGTTGTAGGGTCAACAACTGTATTATTTCCGTACTGCCCATGGCGGCTTCTGAGACCATACGGACCGCAAAGCCGAAAATTTCTATCTGGCCCTTAACGGAGTTTGCCAACCCTGCCATATACTCTGATATCTTTCAAGTCAGTAAATATCTTCCCTTACTTTTTTTTTTTACTCTTTTATATTTTAGAGATGGGGTGGGGCAGAGGAAGAGGGAGAGAATCTTTTCTTTCTTTCTTTCTTTTTATTAACATATAATGTATTATTTGTTTCAGGGGTACAGGCCTGTGATTCATCAGTCTTACACAATTCACAGCACTCATCATAGCACATACCCCCCCAGTGTCCATCACCCAGCCACCCTGTCCCTCCCACCTCCATCCCCTCCAGCAACCCTCTGTTTCCTGAGATTAAGAGTCCGGAGAGAGAGAATCTTAAGCAGGTTCCACGCCCAGTGCAGAGCCTGATGCGGGGCTCCATCCTACAACCCTGAGATCATGCCTTAAGCCAAGAGTCGGATGCTCAACTGACTGAACCACCCAGGTACCCCCCACCCCTTACTATCCTTTTTAATGACTGCATTTTGCTTCCCTTCCACTAGCATTTCCAAAGCTGCTCTGCTGAGGGCATTCATTTCCCTGGTGAATATTCCAGAAACCTGGTTTGCCATGGGAAGACACCCTCCGAGTTTGGGAAGCAATAAGTAATGTCCTCAAAGCCTCTCCCAGCCTAGCCCGGGTCTCTAAGCTCTGACGGGCTGAAAAAGGGGCATTTTCTGAGTCACTTCTCATGACCCATGGATCTGATCATCTGGATCTTTTTGCAACTTTGCAAACCCATAAGTTAGGCCACCTGCTGAGGAATCCCACTGACTCTGTCCTGGTAGTCGAGGATAGTCCTCTGTTCCCTGCATCTGGGTCCCCTTCACATCAAGCTATTTTCCAGCAGTGTACAAGGAGTTCCTTGAAATCTTTCTCCCTCTCTTAATTACAGTTTAAACTTTGTCTTATTCGGAGCAAAGGATTCCTTGCTTGCTAAGGTCCACTGTACATCAAGCTGGGCTGGGGGTCTTCCTGTGGATCAATGGAGAGGATTTAAGGCAGAAGCTTGAACGAGTTTTCCTAGTTCCAAGTCACTCTCCAGATTCTTCTGTGGGTTTACTTAGGCAGAAACCCTACCTGGACTTGTGAATGACATGGGGTTCTTTATTGCCCTAGATCCCTCGGGAGCCCCTGGAGAAGACAATTGTTTGGAAAGTGTTGCCTCTTATGCTTTTCCTTTTTCTTTTTAATATAAAAGAGGAATTATAGTCTTTGCAACCTATAACCTCGGACTTCTGCCAAGTTTCCTTAGTAGCATTTTCACTTGAAAAAGATGAGCCTTTCTCCTCCTGAGCCAGTAGGGTGTTTCTTGTACCAATAGTGGAGTTTGAAAAACCAAAACTCTCAAGCCTGGTTATATCCCTGGGTTTTTTGTGCCTGACACCCCAAATGTATACATCACCTCCCAACCAACTTACAGAGAAACTGGAAAAGCCAGAAAGAAATAAGAGGCAATTATTTTGCTCATTTTTCAAATTGATAGCATTGCTTTAAAAAAACATGTTGGACTTTGAAGTTTATTTGAAATTTATTTGAAATTCTATTTTTTGTTATTATGAAATGATACACGGTCATTGGAGAATTGGGGAATCTTAGACTGGGCAGACAAGCCAACCTTCGCCACCAGCCCACACTCAAGGAGGTGCACACAAACAACACTGTAGGACGGTAACGGGCACTATGGGTAGTCTATTCAACATCCGTTCTCTTCGTTTTTCCTAAGAGACCCCCGATTTTGTGCTGGCATCCACTCTGGACAAGTGTCTTGAGATTAATTTGTCATGGTGGCCATTTCCCTCCCGGCAGGTGTCTTGGACCCGAGTCTGGGATGTAATTATGGCCATGACGTAAGAAGGCAGGTGTCTGCCGAGGGGCTCCTGGGGAAGGTTTCCTTCCTCCTATGTGAGATGCACAGAAGGAGATGCCCGTCTGCTCTTCTTCCTGGGGATGAGACAGGATGCCTGGAACCACAATGGGACAATGAAGCAGACGTGGGGAAGAGAATTGAGCCAGGAGAGTTGGAAATGGAGCCGAAGCCCAGTGAGGGCCTCAGGCTTGCTCTGCTTCTGCTCTTCTTATGGGACAGAAGATGCTCCCACATTTTAAGCCGGCTTGAGCCATGATTCCATTTCTGTAGTGAAAAGCATCAGAACGGAGTAGCTAGCGTGTTCCCGCATGCACGCGTCATGGTCTAGCAGCCCACCGACCAGATCCTATTAGGAACATTCCTGTAGTCAAATGAAGATGGGCTGATTTAGCTGCTGCTGCAAGGACCCAGGGGAGAGGAGCCTTTGGGAGATACTTGGGAAGGGGAGGATGGAGGAAGCTGGAGATTGTGCTGGATGATTCTAGGGAGGGATGCGAGAAACGGGCCAGTAATGGGCCAGTTCTGGACGCTGTTGAAAAGATGGGCCATTTGGCAACTATCTTAACAATGGAAGCAGGATCCAGCTGGAGTAAAGCAGAGTTGGAACAGACACTGAGGAGTTGTCAGTCACTCATGTAAGAGAGAGGGCTGGTGCATTATTTTTATGGGCACCATGTGGAGCCTCATCTGCACCTACTCCGAGCACTGTTTATGTTCTGTTGGAAACGTTGTGTCTGGTTGTCAGCGAGGCTCATTTCACTTTCGCTGGCTGTAAGAGAAATATATATCTAAAACCTGAATGAAAGGATGGGCCCCCCCATCATCCGTTCTCCATGCAATGTGACACTCAAAGACACAGTCTCCCAAGAGTAATTAAAAACAGCTGACGTATTGTTTTTGGTCGATGCAAAGGGTACATGAGAAATATATACATAAATCAACCCACATGCAAACATTTTAGAATTATTGTTCAATGAAATGAGAACAAGGAGGAAATCTAGCTCATCCTGGAATATATGGATATATAGTACCTTATAGGAAAAATATCCTGGCAGCTGATGGAATTCTTCACTCATATCTAGGCTTCTTTGTGTCATAAATCAGTGATTCCGAATTCTGAGGTCAACCCAGGCAGGCTACACAAAAATCACCCACGTTGCTGATGAAAACATCTGGATTCCCACGTCCTTCCTCACCTGACATTGACTCAGTTGTTCTCACCTAGGAACCTGTGTTTTTTAACAAGCCTGTGAGATGGTTATTTTTTTAAAGATTTATTTATTTATTTTGGGGGGGAAGGGGCAGAGGGAAAGAGGGAGAGCATAGCGTGGAGCCAGATCATGACCTGAGCCGAAACCGAGAGTCAGACACTTAACCGACTGAGCCACCCAGGCAGCCCGAGGTGATTTCTATATACAACCAGGACTGGGGACAATCAGTATGGAGCATTAAGATCCCATCTCTCATCCTTTCCGTGTCTCCACCTCAAAGTCAAATCTCCTTTTCCTCCCATTTCAAGGAATCTGATTGGCTTGGCTTGGGGTCACATGTCCCACTCCTGGGCCATTCACTGTGGCTCATGAAACGGGGCACTATGATTGGCCGGATCTGGATCTTGAGCTCTTCTTCTCCAAGATCACGAGATACTGAGCTGGGATGTTGTGATTGACGGCTATGCTGAATCGTAGGATGGATCCACGCAGAAGTGTTTCCCCACAAGAAGTGGTAAGGGCCACGCGGGGCACGCCATTCCAGGAATGCCTGAATCTTATTTTAGGTCAAGAGGCAAAGGCACATTAAAAGTCGGCTTCATTAGTATTAACTGGGCTTTTGGCAAAACTCGAAGGCAGGCTGTTAATAAATAGAGCTGTATCTCTTGGCTTAGCGGTGAAGATGAAGGGACAGGGTAGCCTTTCCTCTCTTGCCAACCACCCAGTCAGCTTTCACGTGGCCGCCAGGACTGAGTCCTGCCAAGAGATGACACAGCAAGGATGAGAACTTGAAAGTTAGAACTGCTGGGGTCAGAGCTGTCATCTTAAGTGACAATGACCTGGCCGTTCAGTAAATCATACTCAGTGTCTTAGAATTTGACCGAATCACATTTATGTCTTCCTCCCTGAAGAACAGGAGGGAGGAACTATAAGATTTCCAGTCGAAAAATCCCAGGGAAGGGCTCTGATGGGTCCTGTGGAGCAGACAACCAGAGGGAACTCCAATATGCCCACTTGCCTAGAGAGTTTGGGGTGCATAAATGACTCTTCCAAGTACCTCCTTACTTATTTCCAGACGCTGTGACATAATAAATATATATTTGGTCTCTGTCCCTATTTCCAGGCACGGAGCTCCTGAAATCCTTGGCATCTCCAAAGTGATGTGTCTTTTTGTATGGAAATGAGATGACTGGAGAAGGTGGGGAGCTCCTGGGTCACCTCCGGAGGGGTGCTGGTTGCCAGGGTAACCAACTTTGTGCTTGGAGGGTCCATGCTTTCAGCCCCAGCCCCTGACCCTTAGGGAGCAGAGAGGGGCTGGAGGTAATCACACTAAAGGCCAGTGATGTACTCAGTCCTGCCTAAGGAATGGCACTTCTAGAAAAAGTCCTAAATAGCAGGTTTTGGGAAGCTTCCAGGTTGGTGAAACTGTGGAGGTGCTGGAAGTGTGGCAGGTGTGGGAAGGAGGTGGCAGGTGTGGAGAGGACACGGAGGCTCTGCGCCCTTTCCCCGTACTCTGCCCTAGACATCTGTGCTATCCGGCTGCCCCAGAGTTGTATCCTTCATAAGAAACTAGTAATCTAGTAACTACACTCTTTCCCTGAGTTCTGTGAACCTTCTGGCAAATGATTGAACCTGAGGGGCAGGTCATGGGAACCCTAATTTATAGCCAGTGGGTCAGAGGTACTGGATGTCCAGCATCTGAAGTGGGGGACAGACTTACGGGGTTGAGCCCTGAACCCGTGGGGTCTGCTCTAACTCTGGGAGTTATCGTCACAATAGAATTGAATCGTGGTCACCCAACTGATGTCCAGAGCATTGGAGAATTGGTTGATGTGGGAGCTCCCCTCCCCCAATATATCTGGTGTGTGTAGAGTGTAGTAGTAGGAAAGAAACATGATTTTTTACTTTTGGATGCTCTTCATTTCTCTCCTTTAAATATATTAAAGCCTTTATTTTAATATAGGAAAAAAACCTTTCAAAGAGTCTTGCAATAAGGACCAGAAGTAGGGATGGACACCCATAGAGCAAAGAGCATGAAATTATACTGATTGAGGGGCGCCTGGGTAGCTCAGTTGGTTAAGTGACTGCCTTCGGCTCAGGTCATGATCCTGGAGTCCCTGGACTGAGTCCCGCATCAGGCTCCCTGCTCGGCAGGGAGTCTGCTTCTCCCTCTGACCCTCCCCCCTCTCATGTACTCGCTCTCTCTCATTCTCTCTCTCAAATAAATAAATAAATAAATAAAAGAAATTATACTGATTGAGGCAAATTTCACTCACCTTTGTTCTCATTTTATTCACGTGTGGCTAAAAAGACAGTTTTGGTTGTTTGGTGAAATTGCCAGAGTGGTGACCTGGAAATGTAGCTAATACCTTTTATGGTTTTTTTTTTTTTTTCCTTTTTGGGAAGTTAAGATTTGTTCAAAGAGTATCTTCAGAAGCTCTTGCTTTGATCCAAAATGATTTTAATTAAAATAACCATAACAGGGTCGCCTGGCTGGCTCCGTCGGTAGAGCAGGCAACTCTTGATCTGAGGGTCATGAGTTCAAGCCCCATGTTGTGTGTAAAGATCACTTAAAATAAACCAAAATAGCCATGACAGCCAAAAAGGAAAAAGTAGACTGACAGTTCCTGAAATTCTGCAGGTAAGAGAAGGAGGGTTAGGAGTGGGGACTGCCTGAAATGCACAAATTTGTCTTGAAGCAGCATCTTAGGAATGTAGATGATATGCTTATTTGGGGTGCTAATCAGATGGGGAGGTGGGGAGATGACCCCCAAGTGCAATGGCCAAACACAATATAGTACTTATGTTTCCTGTGTACTCTGTAAATGTGAACTCGTTTAAACCTTAGAACCACTCCGTAAGGTCGGTCCTTGCAACCTCTCTCAGATCACGCAGCTAACAGGATTCCCATGACCACGAAACCACGATGCCCTCCAGCCCCCTTGCCTTCAGAGAGGCTCAGAATCTGGATTTGGGCTCACTGGCTGGGCAAGCCCGGGCGCTTATCTTCTTTGAGCCTGGGTTCCCCACCTGCAGAACAAGGGTCCTTCCCGAGTTATGGGGACGCCCACAGAGCCCCTGACTTTGGTGCTCCACGGAGGGGACTTGTGATGGCTGTTACTGACTTACAGCCTTGGGCCAAGATCCCCTTACTGCTGCCCCTGCCGCTGGAGCCCGGCTGGGGATGGGGCTCCATGCCGGAGCACACCTGCCAGAGTCCCGGCCCGTGCAAAGCCTGGCCGTGTTTGGCAGGATGGGCTAAGTCACTCCGGGAGCTTCTCTCCTTCAAGCTCCCTGACATTCAGGAATCTTCCTCTTTTGCTCCTCTTTTTCCTTCCCACCTCGCTTCTGCCTTCCCTTTCTTTTTCTTGAAATACCCTAAGTCAGTTGATGCCTCTTCCCAAGTACGTCACTAAGCAGGCGGGCAGTGCGAGCCAAGTTGGCACAGTGCGGGATTAAGGAAGGATTAAGGCCCTTTGTCCATTACTCATCTCCTCTCTGCAGAGACAAGACCTGAAGGATTGCTAAAGAATTCCCTTGGTAACTACTTTCTCCAGGCCTTGTTTGGATTGCCTCTGGCTGGGTGGAGCTCCCCCTGCGTGCAGCTTCGCAGGGAAGGGAGCCCAGGGCTGCCAACGTCGGGGTGGGTGAGCCAGGGCATTTGCATTGGGTTGGGTCTCCACTCGAGGGCCAAGTCGACTCACCTCTGGGGCCGGTTGCTTCAGACCTCGGAGACAAGCCACATCACGCCCCGAGATTGACTCCCCACTTCCAGCGCCCAAGGGTGCGGTCCTGTGGTCATCCCAGCCCACTCCTCCCTTCGTGTTCCCTTCCCTTGTCGCTCCTGCTTTATGGAGGAAGCGCATAACCTGCTCTTGCATAAGCTGGTCCACGGTGCCCCAGCTCCCGCCCTCTCCACCTTCTCCAGGACAGCAAGTCTTAATTCTCTCTCCGCCTCCTGACTCATCCCGCCCTCCCTCTGCCTTGCATCTCATCAGCCACAGAGCTGCTCCCATACTAGCAAGAGCAGAAACCCTCTGAGCTCCGGGTGCCCCGCCAGCGTCCATCCTCCCTTCCCTGCCTTCCTTCAGAAACGAGCTTCTCTGCGCCCATCGCCTCTGTTCCTGCAACCCCCACCCATTCTCCCGCCCACTTCGGCCCCCCGAACTCGCTCCTGCCGGGGCCACCGGCGCCCAGGTTCCGCTACACAATGGACACCTTCAAGTCCTCTGTCATGGGGCTTCTTAGCTGCACTTGACCCAGCTGACCGCTGTCTCCTTCCAGAAACTCCCTCCCTGCTTTCCTTCTGACATGTTCAAGGTTTTCCTGCCTCCTCCCCGGCCTCCTCCCCAGCCTCCTCCCCGCCTCCTTCCCCACCTGCTCTCTCAGTGTTGGGTCCTTCCTGCAGAGCTGGACTCTCGGGGCTTTCCCCATGATCTAGGGGCTGGGGGCTCCCACGCCTATCACTCCCCCACTGACACCCCCAAGTGAACGTCTCTCGGGCATTCCACATCCCACGTGTCCAGAACGAAGCTCTTCCTCCCCAGGCTTCCTCACTGGCAGGACTGCACAGCCCTGCAGCCCAGAGGCCCGAGCTGTCATTCCTGGCTCCTTCACTCGCCCACCTCCCTGAAGCCCTCCCAGTCCACCTCCAGCTGCCGTTCTGCTCCACAGATGTCCCTCAGGTCCCAGGCCCTTCACCCCCACTTCGCTACCCTATCCACCAGCAACTCCTACCTGTAGGGATCCTACCCTGATGATTGCCCTGCTGCTGCTGAGATCTTTCTAGAATGAAAATTGAATCAGGTCAGTCTCTTGCTTAAAACCATTTCATGCACCTTACTGCTCATTGCGGTTAAAGTGAAGTCTGACCTCCTTAAGCCTTGACACAACCCCTCAGAGCCTGGTCCCTCCCTGCCTCTCTCACCTCCCCTGCCAGGGTGCCCTCCAGGGCCCAGAGTCAGGAACAGGTGCTCAGGTCCTGGAATGTTCCTTCCCCTCCAGGTCTTTGTACTTGCTACTCCTTTCTTGGGTACCCGTCCCTACCCTACCCTAGTCCCCACTTCTGGTTAGCTCCTATTTATCCCTCTGTCCTTGGCTTGGCTTAGATGTCATTTCCTCCAGGAAGCCTTCCCTGACTCATCCTCCCCAAAAAACGAAATGCAATCAGACCAAAAAACTGAGTCATAATCTCCTCTCTTCCCCGAGGAGAGATCAGGAAAGCTGTGTTTGCATAATAAGCACAGCATTTTTACTTGACTTCTTTGTTAGGGCTTAGCGGAAATGGGATAAGGTTAGTATCTAAATATAAATAATTACACAGCACTAGAAAAACACAAATCTCTACCTGATATGTGAATCATGTGATCAGCTGATTGGGACTGATCATCAAAAAACGAAATAATCAAAGTAGAGACTTGATTAATGAAATTATTCTTTGCTCACATAAAAAGATACGTAACTGGGTTTTATAGAAACCAGGTTTTTCTTTCTTCCTGATGCGGTGGTCCTTTTATTCCAATGACATGTTATAGAATTGGTCTCTGCCTTTCACATGTTGAATCACGACAACGCCATCTTCTGGAATTTGAAACACATCTTTTTTTTTTTTTTTAAGATTTTATTTATTTATTCGACAGAGAGAGACACAGCGAGAGAGGGAACACAAGAGGGAACACAAGTGGGAGAGGGAGAAGCAGGCTTCCCGCCGAGCAGGGAGCCCGATGTGGGGCTCGATCCCAGGACCCTGGGATCATGACCTGAGCCGAAGGCAGATGCTTAACCGACTGAGCCACCCAGGCGCCCCTGAAACACATCTTTGGCTAATTTCATTTCATTTGTATTATTACTGCCATTATTGATATTTGGGATGGCTTGAGACTCTAATGACATAGGAGGCTGGCTAGAGCATATTTTTGACACCCTGTGGTGTCACCACTGGTTGTATTGAAAGTGTTTGGCAACTAGAAGGGGCTGGATCAATACTGATGAATGAATGAATGGAACAAGGGAATGAATGAAGGAACTCTCCAACCGGAGTTCGGGGTTTTCTGTTCTTGGCCTCTGGTGGTTACTTTCAGCAGCACACACAGACCAGGTGTAGCTTCTGCTCCCTGAATCGCGGGCGTCCCGTGACTGGACGGCAGGGTTCCCAGAGCGCCTGTATCTCTCTTGTAGTGGTCAGAAAGCGTAGGAGGAGGGAGCAGGGCCCAGGTCTCACCTGACCTTATGGATTTTATTCTCAGTACAGGGAGAAGCCCTTTGGAAATGAAATATACCACCTGATCTGATTTCTTTTTGATTGTTTGTTTTTGTTTTTAAAAATATCATTGCAAATCTCTGGAAAGCCAGATCCAGGACTGGAGAAAGAAAGTCAATTATTAGCTGAGAGTGTCAACACATATTTGTGACACCAGATGACTTCCCCCTCCCCCCTCCCCCCTGTTAACGGCAATGCCTTGAGTCAGCTTGCCATCTTGTGGTCAAACTTAGGGACCACACACTGCCCGTCCTACACTCCAGGGCCCCTGCAGTGGTGGAGACAAGACTTTGGACCCCAGTCTGTGGTCCCACCAGAATCTTGGGTCTAAAGGTCTATGTTCAAGTCCACTCCCAGCCATATGGCTGAAGAATTCAAGTTTCTCGTCTGAATCGTGGGGACAGCAACACTCTCATCTCTCCAGTAAAGACCCAATGAGAAATAGGATTTTCGTTATCATAGGCTTTTGGAAACGCTCCTGATAGTGGTTGATGGGTATAGTTTTTCTGAGGGCGAAATCTGTCTTCAGTGTTACCTAAAAACAAGAAAATAAGATGCCTAGGTGGTTTGGATGTTTTGTCCTGGAAGGGATTTGGGCGTCGTTAGGGTGACCTTATTTAAAGAGGAAGAAACAGACTCAGGGAGAGAGCAAAGTAGAAATCCAGACTCTTCCAGGCTGGCACTGCAGAATGTGGACTCACTGCTCCCCTGGCTTCAGCGAGGATGCGAGGGCAGAAGTTCCCACGTGGGCGCCCGGAATGGGGTTCAGGAACCAGGCCAGTAAGGACAGAGACCATGGAGGTCATGGCTCTTTGGAAGCCGAGTCCTTCTTTGTGCTGACGAGGAGGCATCCACAGAACCTGAGCGGGGCTCCGGGCTCCAGGTGCGCAGAATTTGTGGCATGGAGTAAAGCTTCTGCCCCACACCTGCTTGTGCTCTCTCTCACTCTCTCTGTCAAATAAATAAATAAAATCTTAAAAAAAAAAAAAAAAAAGAACCACATTTCCTTCTCTCATCCATCCAGCCCCCACCTGCTTGAGGACCCAGATGAATGAAGCCTCCAAAGTTGGGAAGGTACAAAGTGTGAACGTCTCTGGGGATTTCTTCCTACCCCCCCCTTAACAGTATACCCCTGGGAAAAGGACTAGGGGCATCCCTTGCTGGAAATACCCCAGTTCCCTGAGGGATGATGGCAACCTCATCATTTAATGAAAAAAATCTGCCCCTAGAGTCCTGGGAGAGCCTGAGGAGTGGGTGGGGCCAGGGAGCACATGCCATCTGAGGCTCCTTGCCCCTGAACCCCCAACAGAGGTAGGTCCCAAACCACACACTGACCTTCCCGGAGCATTTGGCTGCTGGGCTACCCAGCATCCCAGCCTGAGCCTCGCGTCATCCCTGCACAGTGTCCTCGACGGGAAAGTCCCCGTTTGACTGCCATTGTGTGTTTCCTCAGAAGGACTTCAGACTAAGCAGGGGCATCAGTGACCTCAGGAGGCCTTCCACAGACAGCAGACTGGTTTTCAGTGGATGAACGCATGATGAATGATGAATTTGGGTGTTTTCTTTCCAGTTCCCATTGTCTCCAGGTTCCTTGGAACCGGGGGGCATCTTTTCTCTGCCCCAGTGCCTTATGTCTGTCTCGGACCACGCCCATCTCTGCTGGCCAGTTCAAGTTCGTGGGGTCCAGGCACGGACACGGACAGGTCAGCTAGTGCCACCCCACAAACTGTAAGTCATATTGAAAGGCACACACGGCGCGCATGTAAAATATTGTCTTTGGTGTAAATGAGAAAAAAAAAATTGCACCTGAGTTTTGCTAGGAACAAATCGCTCGCTTTGTCCTTGGGTTTCTAATTTTATGATGTTTCTATGTAACACTATAGAAAGAAAACCAAGAACATCCTATATGTTTGTGGAAGTTTGAAGACATTCCTGAGTTACGTAGGAAATCATAATGTCAATGAGAAAATATTACGACAGCATGACAGTGAAAACCTGACCTCATTAGCCCTGTGGATGCAGCTAAGGTGATACCTACAGGGAAGGAGATGGCCCCACATGCACATAAATGAGTTAAATGTCTAATTCAACAAATTAGAGGAAGAACATTGGGGTAAACCCAAAGAAAATGGGAGGAAGAGAATGAAAAAATAATAAGAATTCATTAGAATCAATTCGGAGTACCAACAAACCAAAAGTTGGCTCTTCAAAAATAAAAACAAGTAGATAAAACCCTGATGATAGTACTTACAGGTTAAAAAGAAAATATACATTTTAGGGATGAAAAGAGGAGCAAATGTACCAGTTAGAAAATAAGAGAACACTTTGAGGCAGACTTATACCCACATGTTTGAAAATTTAGAGGAAACTGACAATTTTCTGGGAAACTAGAACCTTCCAACATCCCCTAAAGGGACCTCGAGAGACCTGTATCCATCACATTACTGTATCCACCTGTCCCAGCAGTCTAACACTCAGCCAGGGGACACTCCACAGGACCCCGATGATTTTGCAGGAAAGTTCTACCAAAACCTAGATAATCTCTATATGGCTCCAGAGGATTAAAAAAAAAATGAAAGAAAACTGCCCATCTCATTTTCTGAGGCTAGATTTATGTTGGTACAATACCAGAGAAGAAACTTTAAGAAATAAAAACTATGTCTGGCGGCGCCTGGGTGGCTCAGTCATTAGGCGTCTGCCTTGGGCTCAGGTCATGGTCCCGGGGTCCTGGGATCGAGCCCCGCATCGGGCTCCCTGCTCAGCGGGAAGCCTGCTTCTCCCTCTCCCACTCCCCCTGCTTGTGTTCCCTCTCTGGCTGTCTCTCTTTCTCTCTGTCAAATAAATAAATAAAATCTTAAAAAAAAAAAATATCTGATACCATTTGTGAACGTAGATTCAAAAGTCCTCCCTAAGTGTCATCAAGTCAAATGGAACTGAAGGTGTAGGACATACATGGGGATGGAGCCCTCCTGTGACAGCCCTTGGAACAGGGTTGGGTGACAGCCCTGCGGGGCTTGGTGTCCAACTAAGGGGGGATGTCTGAGAGCCAGGGCCCAGGGGTTCAGGGGATGTGCTGCACACAGGGGATTGGGAAAATAAGTAAATACACTGAGAATCACAGGATCCATGTTTCTTCCTATTAGTATTAGAGAAAAGAGGTCCAAATATGGAAGGAGGGAATGCTAGAATGAATCCTATGAAACTGACTTAGAACTGCAAGGATTGATACGAATGCATGGTTTTCAATACAGATGTAGAAATAAATACAGATGTAAATATTCGTACATGCATGCACATTTCCTATCCTTGTCCACTGAGAGGGCCTGGGAGCAGGGACACCCTGGTAGCCGTGAGCACACCTAGCAACCAGATCTTGGTTTCTAAATTCTGTTCTGCACTAAGAGGAAGCAGGACTCCGTAGAGAACTGCATGGTCCTAGGGCTGGGGCAGGAGTAGAACAAGATGATCCTGGAATGTCTTTTCATGCTACAAAGTAAGGAGGCGCTCAAAGGCTTCAACTTCAAAATAAACAGATGAAGATCGATTGAATCAAAGAGAATTTCTGAGGGTCCAGCAGGATTTTGGAATGGGACCCATGTTATTCCCACAGGGGTCTGCCTTTTTGGTCGCCCACCTGGGAAGCTGGCCCAGCTGGAGGCTTATGGCTCGAGTCCCATATTCTCATTTTATTTTATTTTTTAAAGATTTTATTTATTCATTTGAGAGGGAGGAGAGCATGAGCAGGGAGAGGGAAAGCAGACTCCCCACTGAGCAGGGAACCCAATGTGGGGCTCGATCCCAGGACCCTCAGATCATGACCTGAGCCAAAGGCAGACAATCAACTGAGCACCCAGGGTCCCCCCATATTCTCATTTTAAAGCTCTGCTTTATTGAGTTATTTTTATTTTTCCAAATGGAACTTCCTGTGATTTATTGGATAACCATTTCTCACTAATAAAGAAATGATACCTTTTATCATACAAAAAATCTATGAGTATATTAAAGCATTCACTCCCTCCTCCAATTTTTTGTTTATCTTTGAACTAGGACCATATTTAGTTGTTTTCAGAAAAATCTTGTTCTCAGAATAACATTAAAAATAAGTGTCTTTAGGGATGCCTGGGTGGCTCAGTTGGTTAAGTGTCTGCTTTTAGCTGAGGTCAAGATCTCGGGGTCCTGGGATGGAGTCCCGCATGCGGCTCCCTGCTTGGCAGGAGCCCGCTTCTCCCTCTGCCTGCCACTCCCCCTGCTTGTGCTCTCTCTCTGACAAATAAATAAATAAAATCTTAAAAAAATAGTGTCATCATTTCAAAAATGTTCCACGACGCTGAAGCACGCAGTCATTTCCCACGCTGCACCCACCCAGGCCCAGGCCCCAGAGGCAGAGAGGTCTGGGTCCCAGCTGGTGGCAGGGTTAGGGAGCAAGTGCCCAGCCCAGCGGACAGGCCAGCATTTCAAAGGCAGTCGGGGACCAGGCCTGGGGCGGTTCGTATCTTTTCTCCACGGTTCTGGGTGGTCCTGAGCCCTCCTCTGGGACGGGGTGGGGGGCCAATGTGCATGAGCACCTTGCTCCACCAACCACACGGGGCTGTGCATGCTCTGCGTGCCTGGCCGGCTCCCTGTGCCCACACACACACGCACACTCAGCACACACACAAGCACTCGCACACGCACACTCACACGCACGCGCGTGCACACACGCGTGCACGCACACACTTGAGCACTCGCACACGCACGCGCGCGCGCACACACAGTCACACACGCACACACTCGAGCACTCACACGCACACGCGCGCGTGCACATACACACATTCACACTCGCACGCACGCACACACAAACACATGCACACGTGCGCACACTCTCACGCGCGCACACACACATACACACACACGCATGGCGCTGCCTCCGCAGTACCTGGGAAGGGGCTCACCCCCATTGGCGAAAGCGGCGTTGAACCCTAGACTGAGCGCAAGGCCATGTCCAGAGCCGGAAACCGCCAGAGTCCGAGAGGAGGGTCAGGGCCACGGCTGCAGCTCCCTCGGGACCTCTCAGGTCAGAGGCTCCAGTCTCTGGGGGAACTCGGGAGGAAGGTCTGGGCCCTTCTCCAAAGTAAAAGGAGCCCAGGAATGCCAGGTTTTGCATTGCTATGTCAGGGCCTTCACAGCTTCCAGAAGCCCATTTTTCCCTCTTCTAGAAATGTGTGTGTGTGTAAGAGAGTTTCCTGAAAATCTACTCGTAGAGTTTGCTTCTTTTTCTGTTGTCTTGGAACTTTGGTTTCAACCCCCTAGCATTATTATCCACCCCCATTCCTGCCTTTCTCCTTCTCCTCAGTATTTTGTGCAATCTACGGAACAAAGAAGAGGGGGCAGCGGAGAAAGGGGAGGGGGGCAGGAGGGGAAGGGGCAGGGGGAGGGAAACTCAGCACCCCGAGTTCTCTTCCCGGCCGCCTTGCCTGTGTGTCCTTCCGCACCTTGCTTGCTGCTCGTACAGAGGCATTCGCCACTTCGAAAGACATGCCATGGGCCCGGGGGTGTTATTTTGTCAAGAGACACAACTGACTGCGTGGGTTAAGACACGAAATGCCGGAGGATGAGCTATGTGCCAATGACATACAGCGACAGTGTAAGGGAGAAGAGCCGGGCTGTCTGCGGCCACACCGCCCAGAATGCGCCCGATCTCGTCGGATCTCGGAAGCTAGGCAGGCGGGGCCGGCCGGGTTAGGACTTGGAGGGGAGACGGCCTGGTTATCCGAGTAACTCATGCTCTTTCTCCACTCTCTCCTGAGAAGATGAGCGAGGAGCAATCCCTCCATTCCTAACCTCAGTGCTGAGATGAATGTATTAAGCACCTACTATGTGCCAGGCACTGAGTAGGCTTATTACACCTTAGCTGTCATTTGATCCCCAGAGGAACGTTACAAGGCAGTTACTTATATCATCCTCATTTTATAAATGAAGAGACCAAAGCTCAGAGAGTTACTTAGTAACACAACCAATGTCGTTGCCCAGCCTGGTAGCGTCAGGGGAGGGATTTGAACCCAGGTAATCTAGCTCCAGAGACTGCCGGCATCAAGCGAAAAACATCACAGTTTCTCACTCTTGAACGTCTGGTGTGCTTGTTTCCTATGGTGGCTGTAACAAAGTTCCACCAACTCAGTGACTTAAAACAACCCGGATTTATTCTCCAGTTCTGGAAGACAGAAATCTAAAATGAGGGGAGCCCGCTGGCTCCGTCGGTAGAGCATCCGACTCTTGATCTTAGGGTTGTAAGTTCGAGCCCCACGTTGGGCGTAGAGATTTCCTAAAAATAAAATCTTAAAAAAAAAAAAGTTGGCAGGGCTCCCTCTGGAAGCTTTAGGGGAAAATCCATTTCTGTGCCTTTTCTAGCTTCTAGCTGCCACCTGCATTCTTGGCTCAGGGTCCCTGACGCCATCTTTTTTTTTTTTTTTAAATTAAAGATTTATTTTATTTATTTATTTTAGAAAGAGAGAGCACAGGAGTATGAGTAGGGGTAGAGGGAGAAGATCTCAAGCAGACTCTGCACTGAGTGTAGACCCTGACACAGGGCTTGATCTCACGACCCTGAGATTGTGATCTGAGCTGAAACCAAGAGTCAGATGCTCAACCGACTGAGCCAGCCAGGTGTCCCTCCCTGCCTCCATTTTTAAAGCCACCAGCCTCTGATTCCACTACACCATCTATGACTGACTCTGATCTCCTCTTGTAAGGATCCTTGTGATGACACCAGGCCCACCCGGATAATCCAGGATGATCTTCCCATATCAAAATCCTTACCTTAATCACATCTGCAAAGTATCTTTTGCCATGAAAGGTGACATAGTCCAGGTTCCAGGAATTTGGATGTGAATGGCTTTGGGGGCCATTATTATGTCCACCACATTTAGTGATTTGTATTTAGGAAAATAACAAAAAACATTTTTAAATGCCTTCCTAGACTTTAATTCCACCAGAAAAACCTGTTTATCGGGCAAAACTGGGTTTATTAGACCTCCTGCTGTAAAGGACAACACCACTTCAACAGAGTCTCAAATTAGGGAAATTAGGGATGGTATTTATAGGGTTTTAGGGCCCTGGCTGGGGGATTTTGAAGCGGATCTTGCAAGGCAAGGAGCGGGTGGGGACTGGGCAGAGGTTCTGACATAAGAGCCTTGGAATGGTGAGCCAGGGAGGCGAGGTTTTGAAGTGAGAGCTGATGCATAATCTTATCTTCCAGGAGCAGGTATTTCCCGGGACAGGCAGAGAGGTGACTTTTGCTTGATCTCAGTATTGCTTAACAAAAGGATGATGTTGGTTTTAGTTCTCACTATTAACACTAATAATTGTTCCCATTTTTCCAAGTGCCTCCTACAGGCCAGACAACTTGATTCCCTTTCAGCAGTTCAACAACCCTAAAGGCAAGAATGTCAACCTAATGTCAGGAGAGCATAATACTTCCCTTCTTGGATTCGGGAGCCAAACGGTCCTGCATAAAAATCTGGGCTTCTTCCCCCACTTTCCAGGTGAATATGGGCAGGTGAATTCTCTGGGTGAGGCTCCATTTCTTCATCCGTAAATCGGGACAATACTTCCTGATCCAAGCATGAAGCCAGGAACACAGTGGCTCTGGCCAGGTACACACCATGTGTCCCCGCGAATGGGGGGCCATGCACCCTGTTTGCCTGCAGGAAACCTGGTTTATGCCTACCCTCCTGGCTTCATTAGCAATCGTGCCCTTTTATTATTCTCAAAAGTGTTCCTCTGTAGATGATAAATTACATGGGCACAGCTCAATACAGTGAATCTCTGGTTATTATTCCTAATCTGTAGGGAAAGTTCAGAGAGGTTGAGTGACCTGTTTAAGACTACACTCTGGGGCGCCTGGGTGGCTCAGTTGGTTAAGCGACTGCCTTCGGCTCAGGTCATGATCCTGGAGTCCCGGGATCAAGTCCCGCATCGGGCTCCCTGCTCGGCAGGGAGTCTGCTTCTCCCTCTGACCCTCCTCCCTCTCATGCTCTCTGTCTCTCATTCTCTCTTTCGCAAATAAATTAAAAAATTAAAAAAAAAAAAGACTACACTCTGAGGGGGCAGAATTTGGCCAATTACATAGTAGGTCAAGTGCTATTCCTTCTACCGGGAGTAGTCCCCCACCCCTAGCCCCACGCCACACTTTGTGACTATCCATTTGTGTGATTTTATATTAAATCCATCTTTCCTATTAGATCAGGAGCCCCATGGGAGCGCAAACCAGGTCTCTGTCTCATCCCGACTGTTAGCTTTTGTCCCCACGAAAGACGCTTGTCATTTACATGCAGATGCTTAGCCCGCTGCCTGCGAAGTGTTCAAACTCTACACAGGGCAGCTTTTCCCTTCCAGAGACCCAGGCTCAAAGGTGCCGCCCCAAAGTTCTGGGACCCAGCCCGGAGGAGCACACTCAGTCCCAGACTCGGGCTGCGCCCACCACTCGCCAGTGGCCTCCCCGTAAGGAAGCACCCAGGAATTGGTGAGTAACAGGGCATTCATCTCGGTCTCTATCCTTCCACCTGACGGGGCCCTGATAACCATCCACCCTCCACAGTCGGGCAGGCCCAGGAAGCGAGAGAAACTGCCCACGCACTGGCCTCTCTCAGGTATGGTTTCTGTGCTGGCCTGGGGCCTGACCCCAGTGTCCCCAGCAAACAGGATTTTTTCCTGTAATTACCATACCTTGGGCTTGGCCCTCACAAAGTTATCACCATCCAATCAGATGGGAGTTTTTGGCTCTGATAAACTAGTGTCTCCTCTTAATAGTAACAGATGTTAAGGAATGCCTTTGTCTGGTCTTACCTGTGGGGCTCTTTTACTCCGAGGAGGAAATGAACCCACATCTATATGCACTTACTTAGGGGATATATGGCTCCAGTATTCAAACTTCAGCCACTATGGAGAATTTTTAAACACCATCTAAAATCTGAGCTGACCCCGTGACTCAGCAGTTTCAGTTCCTGGAACCTCCTCTGCCGAAACACTCGAGACCAACAGGTGTGCACGAGGATGCTCCTTTTATCTCCCTTTGTAATAACAGGAAAAACTGGAATAACCTTAGGTCCGTTAAGGGGGAAGGGGCTAATGGCTGCGCATCAAGGTATATGCACACAATGGAGGGCCGCCCGGCGCTAAATGTAAGGAGGCCCCGGGAGGGTACCATCCCAGGTGGAGTGCAGAGAACAAAGCGAGTGTTGATGCTGGACTGTTGCGCATTGATATTCATATAACTGCCCAGATGAGGGCCTAGAAATGCAAATCCGTTGAGTCTGTTACCTCTGTGGCATGAACAAAAGGGATTGTATTCAAGGCGCCTTGAAAACACGGCACTGAAACAAACAGGAAGGTAGCAACCTTAAACTGGGGGGCCAGTGGGGGGGGGTTGGCGGGAGGGACAGGGAAGGGGGCAGGGGCGCTTAGCTCTGCTCAGTTTCACTGTGGGCAAATGCTGGTCTTACTAGCTCAGGGGCTTCCCGGGTCAAGTTAGAGTTGTTTTTTGTTTGTTTGTTTGTTTGCCAGGGCTGGGAAGCTGCAATAGGAAATTAAAATTACAATGAAAATTTCACCTAGACCCCTCCAAAAAAGCCTGAAAAGTCACCCTCAATCCCATTCTGAAGCAGGTGAGAGGTCAAACCAGGTCAGGCGCTGCTGACCTTTGGATGTTTGGAGTGTCCCTGGACTCCGCCCACTAGTTGCTTGCAGCACCCCCCCACCCCCACCACAAGTCGTGACAAACACAAAAGTCTCCAGACATTGCCAAATGTCCCTTGGGGCCCAAATCGCCCCCACTCCTACCCCCTGAGAACCACTGGATAGGTTTCCTAGATCCTCCTGGTTGGCATCTCACTATGGCAACTACTAGCTTCACCCCACTCTCAAAAATGCCCTGTCTGATAAATCATATGAGCACCCTGACACTTGGCCTCCAGGTCCCTTGGGTGATAAAGCACCAGTAATAACACTGTGGGCCCGAATCAGATGCATTTGTAGCTCAATTGTCACCTTTCCTGAGATCTGAACGCCCGTCATTCTTATTCCCATGGTCCACTTGTATTTTCCAACTTTTCCTCGAGGCCAGAATAAAAACTGGGAAGCTGTGGGCAATGGGCAAAGCCCTGTAAGGTATTTGAATGAAATTCTTCTGAGAGGCTATCAGCCAGTTCTGGATTGTTCCACTTGAACATAATTTTTTTTTTCGAGATCTGACCACTGCTGGAGAGGGGGTTTCCCTTGCCATTCTATGAATACGCATTGAGGGCTCGAATGTTCCAGGGACTGAGGTAATCCTTAGGGACACCGTAGTGAACCAATGAACAGAGCCCCACCTCCTGGGGCTCTTACCTTGCAGTGGATGCCAGTGGGGTGTTGACATAGACCAACAGGCAATAAATAAGGAAACTGACAAATGAAACACTGCGAATTATAACTCAAATGCCCCCTGGGGAGGCCCTGGTGAAATGCCATCCAGTGACCGTCCCTGACCATCTCACCTGCCTATTCTTCTCCTGGGTTCTGGGCGGGTTCTGACACTCTATGTATCTGACTTATTTAGTTATTAGGTTCTTTCACTGGAATGGAAAATCTGCGAGGACAGGATTTGTAGGGGTTTTTTTGTTCACTGCTGAATCCCAAATGCCTGGAAGAGTGCTGGGCACATAGCATATGCTCCATGAATATTTGTGGAATGCATGAATGCAGAAGAGACAGCTCAGGGCAGAGATAGGGAATCACACGGTGAGAGACCTCGTGGACACAGGTGGCCCGGGAAGGCCAGCTTGAGAAGATGACACATATGACTCACACCGGTCCGAGAATTAGTCAGGCCTTCTCCAGGGCCTGTGCCCCAGAAACGTGGACGCTGAGCTCACCACAAAAGTGAGTCCCTCCTTAAGGTCGAGGCTCCCACTTTGGATGCTCACCAAGGGCTTTGCAGACATTGCTTTTCACTTCTCCCTCCCCCCAAACTCCAAGAGGTTGAGAATGTCATTTCTGTTTTAGATGTGTGGAAACTGAGGCACGGAGAGGTTAGGTCACTTGCTAGTGAGGGCCGAAAATGGGAAACTGCACCTGTTATGTGTTGTTTCAGCTTTGTTTGCTACAAACATGTCCTTGTGGTGATAATACAGATTATTCCAATGTTTTTTAGATTTTTTAAAAAGATTTATTTATTTATTTATTTGTCAGAGATAGAGAGAGCGCACAAGCAGGGTGAGCGGCAGGCAGAGGAAGAAGCAGGCTTCCTGCAGAGCAGGGAGCCCTATGCGGGGCTCGATCCCAGGACCCTGAGATCATGACCTGAGCTGAAGGCAGACGCTTAACCGACTGAGCCACCCAGGTGTTCTTGGATTATTCCAATTTTTGATCAAAAGGAATAGAAGGTGGTTGCTAGTAGAAGGAAAAGCAGTCAACTCAGTGGGGGTTTGGTAAATGGTAAAACATGTCATTTCACATCAGTGGAGAATTGATCCTTTGAAATAATATTATTGCAAGACAAAAAAAAAAAAAAAAAGACACTTCATTCATTAGTCCTCAAGAAAGGACAGATTTGGCAAACTGGTAAATGCGTCAAGTAGAATCTCACCAGGAAAATGGTAGAAAGAAGAGAGAAGTGGTAACAGAAACACCGGGACGATGAAGAAAAAGACTGACCCCTTTCAGAAGGATTTCAAACGTAAACTATTTCAGGCATGAAGTAAGAAGAGGGAACATTACATACCAAGACTTCCTGCATGCTCAGCTCCCAGCTCCTGAAGGGGACACCTGAGCCAGCGCTGAAACCCCTGGGGGCTCTCCACAACCCCACTCCGCCCAGCCTCCCTCAGGCAAACTGTCTGAATTTGGAGTTTTCTTCCCCTTCACGTTTTTATTCTTTTATTCCCTGCGGAGGTATTGATACGTCTTCTGCAGGTTTTAAAATCAGTATAAAAGCTATCACATTGGGCGCCTGGGTGGCTCAGATGGTTAAGCGTCTGCCTTCGGCTCAGGTCATGATCCCAGGGTCCTGGGATCGAGTCCCGCATCGGGCTCCCTACTCCTTGGGAGCCTGCTTCTCCCTCTGCCTCTCTCTCTCTCTCTCTATCTCTCATGAATAAATAAATAAAATCTTAAAAAAAAAAGCTATCATATTGATATGCCACCTTTTTTACATTGAGGTAGAAGTCACATAACGTAAAATCCACATAACATAAAACCATTTTAACCACGTTAAATTGTACGATTCTGCGGCATGTAATACGTTCACAATGTGGTGCAAGTGTTACCTCTATCTCGTTCCAGAACATTCCATCACCCTGAAAGGGAACCCCAGACCCATGAAGCAGTCACTCTGTGGATTTGCCTATTTTGGATATGTCCTAAACATGGAATCATGTCATATGTGCTCTTTTGTGACTGGCTTCTTTCACTTAACATGATGTTTTTGAGGTCCATCCATATGGTAGCAAGTCTTCATACTTCATTCCATTGGATGCATGAGCCGCATTTGGTTTATCCATCTGCTGATGTTTCCACCTTTGGTTCTTGTGCATGGTGCTGCTATGTACATTTGTGTACACGCTTTTGTTTGAATACCTGTTTTTAATTCTTGGAGGTGTATCCCTAGAAGTGGAATTGATGAGTCATATGGTGGCTGTATGTTCACCTTTTTGAGGAGCCTGCAAACTTTTCCCCATGGCTGCACCATGATGTGCTCCTACCAGCAATACATGGGGGTTCCCTGGTCTCCAATCCCCGACATCCTAGTGGATGTGTGAAAAGCTTTTGCAAACTTTTTCTTAGCAACGGTATTCCTTGACAGTGCCTGTGTTCATACATGTAGCTTAAGCACAGAAGCATGTGAAGCCTGGATAGAGTTCTGAACACGCCGCCCCCACGCATGCTGCTTTGGCATATTGATTATTTTGACCTGAAGGCACTTGAGAAACAGCGGATGCGGGCAGGGCTCCCCGACCTCCTCCTTTCTACCTAAAAACAGGCCATAAAATTTCCCATGAGAAAGGTGCCTGCCCTCCCCGTACTAGGAAGAGGAGAACATTCCGGAGACTGGGAATCCGTGCTGAGTTGGATCTGTTCAAACAAGCCCACAAACAGAACCTTATCTTCTGCTGGTCCCCCCCCCCCCCCCCCGACCCGCCTGTGCAGCTCCTAGTCACTTCCTGCAGCTTACAGCTGAAACCCTTCTGTCTTGCTACCTCCTGACTATCTTGTCCTTATTTCAAAGGTATAGAAGCTTCTTGCCTTGGTCCCTTCTTTAGGGCTTCATTCCCTTTCTGAAGGCCTCCATGGGCATGGAAAGATTTAATAAAACTCTTGTGCTTTTCTCCTGACCAGCTGCTTTATGTCAGGATAATTCTCAAGCTCAGCGGAGACCCTCCCGTCCGGCCTCAATGGTAGCTGACAGTGATGGACATTCAGTGGCCAGCGCTGTGCCCAGCTACCCATGTACACGGTTTCACTTACTGGTCATAGTGACCACGGCACCTTCATGCTCCCCATGCAACAGACGCAGTGACTGAGGCCAAGGAGCCAATCTGGAAATTTCCATTCAAAGAGGCAGTCTTGGCCTCTCACTCATTAATGATCATTTTTCTCCTAAAAATTTGCATCAAAACTAAAGCCTTTGTCTTAAGTTGTGTTTAAGTTAATGTTTCATCATCATCATCATCATCATCATTGTTATTATTTTACCGAAGAGATTTGGGGAGAACAAATGCTGGCCTCCATCCTGTCCTTAGCATGGTGTGCTCCCCGGGTGGGTGACCGGACCAGTAGTGGATGGAGTGAGCCAGGAAAGAGTTGGGTCTGAGCCCTGCTGCTGGGCATTAGCCCATTTACCTGAACTGGGGGCCCAGTGTGTGCAGACATTTACCCAGTAGTCTCCCATTGTCCCTCAATAGGACAAGCTCAGGTCCCTTTTAGCACACAGTCTGGCACAAAATAGGCCCTTACGGAAATAAGGAAGAGGAGATGGTCTCTGTACTCAGGGCAGCCAGGGCCTAGTGTGGAGACCCAGGAGCACTAAGGGGCTACTTACCGCCACCCCCCAAAAGTGGGAGCTTGCCTGAGTCTGAGCATCTTGGTGCAGAGGGAAGGGCATGTGCTAAGGCCATTTCTGATGGGCTTTCATGTCCTTGTGTGTGTGTTTGGTCTTAGTTTTAATGAATTGTTTTTAGTTACAAAACCAAGATATGCCCGAGATCCAGATAAACTGAGGTACATGAGCACACAAAGGTAGAAAATAAAAGGCAGGCTCCTCCATCCTAGGTCATTTGCTTTCTGATTTCATTTCCTATGATTCTGTAAATTTTCAAGTATCTTTTTTAGCAGTTAATTTGCAAACAGTTGACTGTACACCATAGCCCCATGCCTGGGGACCTCCTTTAGAAAGCTGAGTTCCATTCTCCATCAAAACTCTAGAAAGTATATCGAAAATATATCTGGCCCTTGTCCCCCCGCCCCCCTCACACACACACATCATCCAGCATCAAATCAGAATTCATGCATTGCATTATGTCTCCTGAGTTGCTAATGTAGAATAGTCTTCCATCCCATGCCCCTCACACCTGGTCAGGGACCCTCACAATGTACCACACTGTGCTTGTCTCATTGTTCCCTGGTGGCATCTTTAAATCCTTCCTTGTAAACTTGTAAACTTGTAAATTGTAAACTGGAAGCTGAGTTTGCTGGCTTAATGCTTAGATTCATGTTAAACTTTTTTTTAATCAAGAATTCTTCAGGGTGGGACTCCTGGGTGGCTCAGTCTGTTGAGCATCTGCCTTCAGGTCAGGTTATGATCCCAGGGTCCTGGGATCAAGTCCCACATCGGGCTCCCTGCTCAGCAGGGAGCCTGCTTCTCCCTCCCCTTCTCTCTCTCTGTCTCTCATGAATAAATAAATAAAATCTTTAAAAAAAAAAAGAGAATTTGGGGCGCCTGGGGTGGCTCAGTTGTTAAGTGTCTGCCTTCAGCTCAGGTCATGATCCCAGGGTCCTGGGATCGAGCCCCACATTGGGCTCCCTGCTCCGCAGGAAGCCTGCTTCTCCCTCTCCCACTCCCCCTGCTTGTGTTCCCCCTCTGGCTGTGTCTGTCAAATAAATAAATAAAATCTTAAAAAAAAAAAGAATTCTTCATAGGTAGGATTGATATACATAGCAGATACAAATATAGGATGCCCTAAATCTGAATTTCAGATAAACAATGAATACTTTTTTAGTGTAAGTTATGCCCTATGCAATTACATTTTTATAACCTACCTCTACTAAAAAGGTATTTGTTAAAAAAAGAAAAAAAGAAAAGCATCCTGTATTTTATCTGGCAACCCTGCTGTATGCTCTGTAGGGCTCTTTGTACCAGCTACTGATGGGAGATGTGACCACTGGGTTACAATGGGGACTTCCAGGTCTCCCAACTGTCCATTCTGGAGTCGATCACATTAGGCACTGGAAATGCAATATCAAAGATGACCCTTGTCCCCAAGGAGCCAACCACCAGGGTCTCTGGCCCCCTTTAATTCTTTTTTCTCCAATTTTGCAAAGTAAAATAAAAGAGGATATACCTGAAAAGATTTTAACACTTCCTCTAAAGCAAGCAAAATAGTGCGGTACCAGATGAACGTGTTAGGAGGCGGGTCAGTGAATCTATCTCCGAGGCATTAAATTCTGAAAGACAGATACGTAGAGCAAGACTAAGCTACGTGCGCAGAGTGACAGGGAAGGGATAGTGACCCATCGCGCTCTGCAGCGGGACTGTGGGTGGACCAAACTGATGGATCAAGAAATGGTGGGATGGATACTCATGGAGGGGGTGGTGTCCCAAGAAGCCTCTTTCATTGGTGAGGGACTGACACATGGAGATCAGTGTTAAAGAGAAGACCAAGGAGACAGGAAGAGATATGGTGTGAGGTCAGGGCCACATGTCTTAGATTTGTTTGGACTGAAAGCTCCCCAAGAAGGGCACTTGAACTTTCTCTGTACTTAGACATGAGTGGATCACAAAGTCATTCCAAAACAGCAACGAAGAAGGCATTCCAGCCGTGGGGATGCTAGACACGGTGGGCCACCTGTTTTGCAAATCCGTAAAATACTTCAACATTTTAAAATGTAACAGTGAGGAGGTGGATGGCTTGGGGAATGGAGAAGTCAAGCCCTTATTTTCTGCATTTCTGTGCTATCCCCATTTGTTTTGGGGGGCAGGCATATGTCTTGCTTTTAATCATTAAAAATGAATTATTTGGGGCACCTGGGTGGCTCAGATGGTTAAGTGTCTGCCTTCGGCTCAGGTCATGGTCCCAGGGTCCTGGGATCGAGCCCTACTTTCAGACTGCCAGAAATTGCAAGCCCACTTCCAGGTCTGACCCCACCTCTTGCTCCCTACACCGGAGCTATACTCAGCCAGGGTGAGGGTCCTGCTGTCTGAGCCGGGCTCCCGAATGGGCTTCTTTCCATCCAGGTGTGCGCGGGAAGGGCGGTGCAGAGCCACTGGCCGCTGGTGGGCGTTCGGGAGAAGTCTGCGGCAGGGACCAGCAGTGTCTATTCAGCACTCACTGCTGGCTCGTCTCAGGACTCACTTCACGAGAACCGGGGCCCTGTCACCTGCATTTCTCCCTTGTTCTCAGGTGTTGCAGACGTTGCCTGGGGGGGAACCCTACTTTGAGAACCCCTGCTCCAGTGTCCGGGAAGATGGCCAACTGGGGGAACCAGGCTCCATCCCAGCAGGAGAGCAGAAGGACCTGTCTGGAGGCAGGGGCTGCACTTCAGCTCTCTCCTGGGCCGCTGCCCACTGTCGTTCCCCCGGGGGGGGAGGGGGTTCCCTGCATTTTCAAAGGCCCGCCTGGGGGGCCACCCCGCTGAGGGAAGGATTTGGGCCAGCATCTGTTTTGTTCTGTGTTCTTCCTCCTATGTGGGTCCCAAGGCCCAGACACACCCGTGGATTCTCTGGGCCTCAGTGACCGCATCTGTTAAATGGGAAGTAAACCGAACTCCCAGCGCGGTCCGGGATGAGGCCAGAATTCAGGGCGCCGGCGTCGGGAGCGTAGCACAGGGCCGGGCAGCCTACGGTCAACCACTGTGGGCTACAGCTGCGGGTCTGCGCTTTCCTGGAAGACAGCGACCTGTCCCGACACAGGACATGTCATGGAGAGGAAAACCACAGGCTGCAGAAGGGCCCAGTGTGCCAGCATTTATATTGAGTTTTGTACCCGTGTGTACCTCCTGGACCCTACACGGGAACTATAAAGAAAAGGCACATGTACGGAAGGACATACTCCAACTTCTATTTGCTGAAGCTGCTGACTTGCTGTCATGTGTTCTTTCCTGCTGGGTGGGGGTAGCACACAGGTAGTTTTTCATACCAAAATATTGCATATTTGGAAGTTTTATGTTGTAAATTTTGTCAACATTATTCTTCGTGTTGTGGTGTTAACGTCATGTCCATTACTAAATTTGTTTATTCCTTTCTCCCCTTATACCTTTAATTCTTTGCTATCACTGTACTTCTTTTTGGAATAAGGAATTAAGTTTTCACTGCAAAATGCTTCTTTTTAATGTCACGTATGGATTACCTGTTTTTTCTCCACTGATATGAAATGAAATCTTTTACCATTTGCCAAACCCTCATATATACATGGATAGGGTATTAAATGTCTTAGGTCCATTACGTTTTTGTGGGTTTTTTTTAATTTTTATTTATTATTTATTGTTTTAAGATTTTATTTATTTATTTGAGAGAGAGAATGAGATAGAGAGAGAGAGCATGAGAGGGGGGAGGGTCAGAGGGAGAAGCAGACTTCCCGCTGAGCAGGGAGCCCGATGCAGGACTCGATCCCGGGACTCCAGGATTATGACCTGAGCCGAAGGCAGTCGCCCAACCAACTGAGCCACCCAGGCGCCCTTTGTTTTTGTTTTTGTTTTTAAGATTTTATTTATTTATTTGTCAGAGAGAGAGGGAACACAAGCATGAGGAGCGGGAAAGGGAGAAGAAGGCGAGCAGGGAGCCTGATGTGGGCTCAGTCCAGGACCCTGGGATCACGACCTGAGCCAAAGGCAGATACTTAACCGACTGAGCCACCCAGGCGCCCTTTTTTTTTGGGTCCATTAAGTTTTTTGACTGCCCTCGTGCCAACGCCAGATCATTTAATAAAAAATTAAGTTGGTATTATTATCCCAAGAACACATTTATGGAAAAGGATGCTGGAACAACATATAGAGAATGTCATTCCCCACCCCCCACCACCAATTCCATCTCCCAGAGATAAAGGTCTGGATTAGGGTTCACAGCAGGATTAGGGATGAGAGCCCAGCTGGGGTGCCCACATTCAAAGGCAGCTGTGCCCAGACCTTTGACCAGCAGTGAACAGGGAGGGGGTTCAGTCTCTTCACCAAGCTTCTCCGATGGAGGTCCCCATTAATGCGCTGAAAAGGGTGCACCTTTGGGGCTCACAGTCACATGAGCTGTGACTGAGCTATTACTTTACAGACGACAAAAAATAAGTTCTAAACAGTAAATTATCTTGTCCAAAGTTGTTCTGCTAGTCCGTAGGTGATGGTCTTCAAGTTAGGTTCAGAGCAGGGCACATGCTATGTCTTTGGCCTGGAGCATCTTCCTTCCTCCATCACACTTTGACTCTTAGCAGCTCAGGGTAAGTGATCGAGGCTGTCTCTCCCGACAGACCAGAAACCCCATGGGGCAGATATGATTTCTGTTTTGTTCACTGCTCTATGCCCAATACCTATAATCATGGGCGGTGCTTAGTAGGTGGTCCATGGATTGTTTTGGATTGACAGGGTAACACCCTACTGTCTGGTGCCTAGGAAAGGCTCAAGGCATGCTAATAATTATTCGAGAGGGCTTCTAGCTACTGGCAGGCAGCGAGTCTCCAACTGGCCAGCACTGTAGCTTCTTTTAAGGGTGCTCAAAATTGCAGCTTCGTGGTAGGCATTTCAGTAACAGACAAGCCTGTTTCCCCATCTGCTTCGGTGCAGCAATCCTGTTTGTATGAGCAACATGGAGCCACTGAGTAATAGAGCATTCATCGTTTTGGCTAAACTTTGATAACAAGCCACCTTTCACGGTCATCTAGACTTGGGAAGTGGAGAGAAATCATGCCCACACACCGGGCTCTTGCAGACATGGTTCCTGTGAGTTGTTTTGTTGTTTGGTCTCCTAGCTGGGCTTCCCTTTAATCACCACACTTACGGGGTGGAGACTGTCTCATAGATTCACCTCCACACGATAAGATAAAAGTTCTAGATTCTCTGGAATATCTTTCCAGTTCCTAGAATAGCAAAACTTTCAAGTCTTAGTCATCGTGCTGAGCTCCTCTACCCCCGAGAAGAAAATTATTGTGGTTATTTATTGATTAAATTCTGTAAAGTGGACAATTCTGCAGATATTTAGAAATGAGATATAGCTATAGATAATAATGCAGAAGGATGGCCAAAAATATGGCTAAGTGGTAGATTTGTGCATAATAGCAAAGAATAGGATATGTATAAAAGCTGGTTTGCAGAGATATCTTAAATACATAGAAAAAGGACTCCAAGCATCTATGCATCTTCTGAATCGTGGGAGAAACTAGGGAACTCCTGGGCATCATCACAAGGAGGGCACTGAAGAGGAAAGAGTCTGAAAGAAGCAACTGGTTAACTTCAGGAATAATGTGTGCTTCTGGGAAAAAGCTAGGGGGAAGGAAAGACATTTCTATGTTCTGTAGCTGTACACTTGTACATATATCAAGAATATTTTATAGCTGAAGCATAGTCATGTATTCTTGGGTCATTAAAAAAAAACACATTAAAACAGAAAACCAACAGGAAGTTATGAAGTGGGAACAAAGCAAACCCCTGTCCCCACCCATTCACCTGCCCGGCTCCCTGCCACCATAAACAGTTGTTCCTTAGATCTGCAATTGCTCCTTTGTTAAGTGAATATTTGTGTTAAGAGAAAATGTTAATAGTAGTTTTAGGCAGTAAAGTTGGTGGGGTCTGCATTGGGTATGGCCACAGGAAGAGAAGGGAATTAAACCCCACCACCCACAAAAAGAGAGAAGAGAAGAAAAAGAGAGAAGAGAAGAGAAGAAAAGAGAAGAGAAGAGAAGGAGCGAGCCCACAAAGCAAGCACCTCTTTCTGAATCTGCTCCCCCAGCACCATGCTCAGACATAACGGCCGACTGCGGTTTTTTAAATAATAATAATGTCACTCATTAGAATAATACTAGCAGCTATTGCGTGCTTGACCCTGCTTCAACTCTGCCTAACAGGTTTGCGGCTCTTCAAAATTGGGCTCACGTCTTATTTCCATTTTATGTATTATTATTAGAACTTTTCAAACACATCCCGAAGGAGAGAGAATTGTCCGGCGACCCACCCTTCACCCTGGACCCTCCGCTGTTTTTAAGCACTGCTTCTGTCACTCCGGGCTTCAAACATCTCTCTCGACTCCCTGCCTCAATGTTTTAAAACAAAGCCCCGACTTCATGTCATTTCTCCCAGAAAAACTTTAATGTGTGTCTCTAACAGATACTTTTTGTTCGCTTGCTTGTTTGTTATTCTAAACCCCCACCCCTGTGGGGGACAGGATTGCCGCTCCCAACAGAACTTAATCATTTCTTATCATGATAACCAGACCCCTTTCAATTGAGTGTTTTTTTTTTTTTTCCAGTCTTCCGAGGAAAACTGAGAAAATTTCAAAAATTGGCAAACGCCGTGAGTCGCTTTAATGGCAAGCAAGATGCGAGGATTAAGGCCAGCATGTCACCTGGGAGCTTGTTAGCAGGTGCAAAGTCCCTGCCCCGGACCCACTGAAACCACAGTGGCAGTTTAAGAAAAATCATGGGTGGGGCACCTCAGTTGGTTAAGCGTCTGCCTTTGGCTCAGGTCATGATCCCAGAGTCCAGGGATTGAGCCCAGTGTCGGGCTCTCTGCTCAGCCGGGAGTCTGCTTGTCCCTCTCCCTCTGCCCTGCTCGTGCTCTCTCTCTCAGCCTGTCTCTCAAATAAATAAATAAAATCTAAAAAAAAAAAAAAAATCATGGGTGAGTAAAGTGTGAAGCTATCTATCTACATTGAATAAAGTGCGGTAGCCAGTCCACTCTGGATTAATCCACTTTTCCCCTGAGATGTAGATCTTGCTTCCCCTTCCAGTCTTTCCAACAGAGAGCCCGCCACGCAGCAAGCATCAGCCAGGCTCCTGCGGACAGATGAGGTCCCCGCCATTCTGACATTCTCACTCGAGGGAAGAGATGGACAGTAAATTCACAGATGAATAAACACATTCGGGTTGTGATCCCTCACCTGGGGGAGAGGCCTCCCTTTGACCACCGATTTCAATTGCACCAGCTCTGGAGGCCTGGCCCCACCACCCCAGCACCCCCACTTCTCTCTTCTTGCTTCTCCTGTCCCGGGAACCTCATCTCCAGATGTGGACCTAGATGTGGCCGATTTATTTGCTCAGGGCTTTTCTCCCTGGCTGGGATGTGAAGTATAGGATAAATATTTGCTAAATGAAAGTCTACTAAAATGTTTTGAACAATGAAAATACCTAATAGCGATCAGTATGTAAATTAGCTTTAAAGAAAAAGTCTATTTGATTCTACTTATAGGACCAGTTCCTACGAGGAAAGGGGGCTGATACGAACAAGTCCTGAACTGAGAATACATTGCACCTAGCCCTGGAGCGGGTGCTTCGCTTAAGGGCTGGAAGCCTTGGCGTGGCCACGCCCCTGCCCCCGGGCTGTGTCAGAAGTCTGGGGCCAGAGCTGCAGGTGAGTCTTTGAGGACTCTATGCCCTTGTGGCCATCCTCCAGGTCACCCGTCTGGATTTTTATGTTTTTAACCTGAGGGCTCTGCATTAAGAAGCTGGATTCCCCCCCCATTCTAGACATAAAAGTGACCTAATCTCAGCCTCATCAGTATAATGATCCCAGGTGTCTCAAAATGTGTCTATGCATTCACAGTAATTCCACTCAAAATTAAAGCAGGAGTTTTTGGGGTGGATGGCGGGGGAAGATAGGGTAGGGTTGGGAGCTGGAGAAGAACCAAATAGACCCTGAAGCTCTTGTGTAGGAGGAAGGCAGAGAGAAGGTGTGGAAACAGGGCTGGGAGCCCTCGCCCTCCACCTTGGTACCGGAGGAATCCACTATTTAACCAACACAGCAGGACGGGCAGAATACAGCAACAGACCCATGCCCGCGAGGGAGCCTGAGAAATGATAAAGGCAGCGCTTCAAATGGGAGGGATCTTAAAATAAATGTGGTTGGGGCTGCCAGCTGGATTCTATCCATTGGGAAGCTGTCACATGAGTCACCTCCTCAAGCCTCAAACACACACGAATGCACATCTCCCAGTTGCGTGTGGGTTCGACAGATTCTGAGACTATGCTTGATGCAGGTAAAAGGTGGGTGCGGTCGAACTGTGGGCAGAGAGCATGAGTGGTTGGCTCACAGAAGAAGAGATGCAAGTGGTCAATAAGTATGAGAGAAGCTGCTCATCATCATGCCACCTCCGCCATCAGATGCGGAGAGATCTGGCTGCTGATGCACGGATAGCAGTGCAGAGGATTAGCCAAGAATATTGCTACGTGCTAAATTCCTATAAAATAGCAAAGAATAAGATCTTCTTTAGAAAAGTGATGTGCAGAAATAGGGACTTAAGGGCGCCTGGGTGGCTCAGTTGGTTAAGCGACTGCCTTCGGCTCGGGTCATGATCCTGGAGTCCCTGGATCGAGTCCCACATCGGGCTCCCTGCTCGGCAGGGAGTCTGCTTCTCCCTCTGACCCTCCCCCCTCTCATGTGCTCTCTCTCATTCTCTCTCTCTCAAATAAATAAATAAAATCTTTAAAAAAAAAAAGAAATAGGGACTTAAATATATATAAGAGGGACTCAAAAGACACTGACCAACCTTTTTTTTATTTTTAATTTTTGTTACTATTATTATTTTTTACTCACTAAACTTCTTAATCGTGGTGACTTCTGGGGAGAAGCTAGGAAGTTTGTACTCTTTAATATGTACTGATTCGGCCGCCCATTATAGGTGACCTTGAGAGGACTTGGGCCCTCTCTGCACCGTTGCGGTGTCTCATTAAACTCGTCGCAGCGTTTTGGAAACTAAATGAAGCACCGCTACGTTCTTTGACACGACACCTTCACTTCTTGCCTTTACGCTGCAGAATGCACCTGCGGGATTCTGCAAGTTCCGTAGATCCTATGGGGGCTGATCTGTGAAGTTCTGTGGTGCAGAATCTCCCAAATCCTCACGCGACCCAGGACTGAAACAGCCTGTGGGTGGCTTTTGCTTGGACCATTGGCTATGTTAAAAGGTGACTCAATTGGGCAAGGTAATTGATGGTTTCGTCTTAAAACAAGTGGTTTGGCACCAGGTGTCAGAGTGGCTTTCATTGAGCGGCTGAGCTGGCCCTGAAGGGCAAGGCTTAAACCTGCTCTGTGTGCCTGGGATCCCTCAAGCGGGCAGTGGGGAGTCACCTCTGAGACACCACCCCTCTTCCCTAATACCTGCCCTGTCTTAGGGATGAGGTTTGTGGGTGTTCGGCGATCCCAAGCCCCCCATGGTAAGCTCTGTGGGAGGATGGGCTTTGCTGCTTCGCCTCCTCCCCCAGCCAGAGCGGGCACCCGGGGAGGCACTCGGAGGGCATCCAGCGCCTGCTTGAAGGACAAGCTCATCCACCACCCTGCAGTTTAGGACAAGCCTCTTATTTACCAAACACCCACTGTGGCAGGGCAGTGCTTTGTGAAGATAATAGGAGGAGTGTTTGTGGGCGGAAAACCTGAGCTCCTGACCCCACCTTAGCTTCCTTCAGGAGCTGGGCTCCTGCTCAGGACATCCCCGGGCCTGGGGCTCCCTCCTGCCCTCCCTCAGCTACCCTTAGGGAGCTGTCTGTCCTTCAGGACTGTCAGGACTGCAGCGTTGCCTCCTGTGGAAATCTGTCCCATGCCGGGACCGGGCCAGGCTGCCTTCCTTCCGCAACACCCCCCCCTCCCCCGTTTCTTCCGAGCGCCACCTCTGTAAATGTTGAGGAATCATCCTCTGCCAAGGTTCGTCTCCCACTGGCGACAGTAGGGCCCCGAAGACGGGGATTTTGGCCTCGGCTGGTTGACCAGGCGCTTCCCACCACAGGGCCTGGCACGTTGCAGGCGATGGATAAATATTTGTGGAATGAAGGAATGCAAAAGAGACAACTCCGGGCAGAGATAAGGATTCCCAGGGCGGAGGGGACCTTGCGGATGCGGGTGGCTGGGGAAGGCCAGTTGGAGAAGGTGACATACAGGACTGACACCAGGTCCAGTGAGAGCCAGGCCTTGCTGGGAGCTGATGCCACAGAAACCTGTGGACACTGGACACGCCACAGAGAGACCTTCCCAACTCAAAGCTCGCCCTTCTGATGCTTGCCAAGGGCTTTGCAGATAGTACTTCTCACTTTGCCTGCCCCCCCAAATCCCAAGAGGTTGGGGACGCCAGGGACCTCCTACCCTGTGAAGGGGTCAGCCCTCGTGATGGCCGCTCAACACTTCCCTCTCTCCACTGTCTGACTGAAGACCCTCCTGGTGGAATTAGGGTCGGGTATTAACCCTGGGACCCTGGCCTCCACCCTCAGCTGGGCACTGGAAACCAGACCCCACTGCCCTCCCTGCCCCGAGCTGCCTTCTCAGAGGTGCACAGGCAGACCCCTGGTTCTGCCCAGATCTTGTCGGGTTTCCTTTCCATGGTTCCTGAACTTTCTCTTCCCCTTCAGTCAGATGGGAGATACCTGCATCTGGAGGTGGGTGGCGGAGGAGGGTTCAAGGGGATAGGAGAACATGGGCCGGAAACTTCCACTGGAGGCCTACCCACGGTGGGTGCAAGATGGCAAAGCATCCAGGGGTTTTCTCTGGTGTTCGTCCCCTGGCCCTCCCTCTCCTTCGCCAGGCACTCCGAGGGCTGCGCTCACGGAAGAATCTGAGCAGAACATTCTTCTGGGAGGCTTATGATTGTCCGTTTACAGAGGAGGAAACTCTCAAGAGGAAGAATGCTCTCCTCCCTTCCTGCTTCTCTTCCTTCTGTGGATGTTTAAAGCAGTAGATCATCTATCCTCAAATGTATCCAAAACCATAATTCCTGATTCATTTCCTACTCATACATCCCTTCATGCATCCGCTTCATCGTGCCATAAATGAGCACCTGCTTGGTGGCCACATACCAAGGACACCAAAGGGCAGAGAATGTCAAAGTTTTGGTCTAAGGACCTCTTTATTTTTTTATTTTTATTTTTTAAGATTTATTTATTTATTTATATTGGAGGGCAGTCCAGAGGGAGCGAGACAGTCCCCAAGCAGACTCCCTGCTGAGTGCGGAGCCCTACCCCAGGCTCGATCCCTTGATCCCGAGATCATGACCTGAGCCGAAACCAAGAGTGGGAAACAACTGACTGAGCCACCCAGGCTCCCTGGACCTCTTTGCATTTTTAAAAACTATTGAAATTCTCAAAAAGCTTTGATGATGTGGGTTATCAATATTTACTGTATTAGGAATTACTGAGACATTTAAAACTTTTCATTTGAGAGGCAACTGGGGGGCTTAGCTGGTTAAGTGTCCGACTCCTGATCACAACTTGGGGTTGTGCGTTCAGCCTCTGCATTGCTCCACGCTGGGCATGGAGCCTACTCAAAAAAAACCACATTATTTGAAAGTAACAATGAACCCACTATGTTTTAACCTAAAAACATTTTATAGAAAAAAATAACCATATTTTCCAAAACTAAAAAAAAATCGTGAGAATGGTGGTATTGTTTTTTTTTTTACATTCCGCAACTCCCTTTAATATCTGGCTTAATAGAACGCAACTGGATTCTCACATCTGCTTCTGTCTTCAGTTTGTGGTGATATCACACATCATGTAGCCTGTGGAAAATTCTAGTGCACACAGAATGAGAGAGGCAAATGACATGTTACAAAATAGTCGTGACCTCATGACCCTCTGAAAAGGACTCATGTGCTAAGGGGACAGATTCTAAGGAGCGTCCAGGCTGGTGATGGGCAGGGCAGGAGGGTCAGAGGGGGCTGGGGGTCACCAACCAGCCCCAGGGACCCTGCATCCAGTGCAGCCTCCTCCTCAGCCTCCCCTGACTTCTTCCCTCCTCATCTTCCTCCCTGAACTTCCTCTTCCTGTTCCTCTGTGTGGCGAGATAGCCTTCTCTGGAGGCTCAGCATCTCAGCGAAGCTCAGACTTTGCAGAACCCGAAGCTTGTAGCTCTGGTTTTCACTTGGTGTGTGGCCCTGGGCAAGTTATGTAGCCTTTCTGAGCCTCATCTGCCCCCTCTTAGTGGTGAGGGAGCTAAGATGTGACTCATGGGAGCATCGTAGAGTCAAAGAGATTTTATAGTTAACCAGTATGTGTGATGTGGCTTCTCCCTAGATACAGGGAATGCATAAACATTCTTCGGCCCTCAAGGATTTTACAGTTTAGAGAAAAGGGGAGTTTTCATTCATAAAACAAGTATTCATTGAGCACCTCCTATATGCCTGACACTGGGTAACAAATTAAAGCACCAGAGTTCATATTACAAAATTCTATGCACCAGTTTAAAAATCAGGTATTAGAACATGGTTAGAGCTTCAAGGGGCGCCTGGGTGGCTCAGTCGTTTAAGTGTCCCACTCTTGATTTTGGCTCAGGTCATGATCTCAGGGTCGTGGGTTCGAACCCTGCATCGGGCTCTGTGCTCAGCGTGGAGCCTGCTTAAGATTCTCTCCCTCCTTCTGCACCTCCCCCGAAACTCCCCCACTCATGCGTGCTCGCTCTCTCTCTCAAAAAAAAGATTTTAGGGGCATCTTGGTGGCTCGGTTGGTTAAGCATCCGGCTCTTGATTTCAGCTCAGGTCTTGATATCAGGGTCATGAGTTAAATAAATAGAGCTTCAAGATATATTTCTTTCTTTCTCTTTTAATTAACAAATTTTTTTAGTAATCTCTACACCCAGTGTTGGCCTCAAGATCAAAGTTCCATGTTCTCCTGACTGAGCCAGCCAGGCACCCCCAAGATATATATATAATTTTTAAAAATTATTTGGTAGAGAGAGAGCACAAGCAGGCGGAGGGGCAGAGGGAGAAGCAGACTCCCGCTGAGCCGGGAGCCCGATGTGGGACTCGATCCCAGGACCCTGAGATCATGACCTGAGCCAAAGGCAGAAACTTAACTGGCTGAGCCACCCAGGCACCCTCCCCGCCCAGATATATTTCTAAGTGGAAAAAACAAGTGGCAGAATGGTAACATATGACACCATTTCATTATAAAGCATTTAAACACATATTTTTTTCTCTTAAGTATCTAGTGTTTAGATGTTAATTCAAGATCTAATTTCCCTTATATAGTTTAAAGCAGTAGTGTGTTTTTATTTTGTATATCTGAATGTGAATTACAAATATAATTAAAGACCTCAAATAATTTAAGATAGACTAGGGGAGGGGCACCTGGGTGGCTCAGTTGGTTAAGCGACTGCCTTCGGCTCAGGTCATGATCCCAGGGTCCTGGGATCGAGTCCCACATCGGGCTCCCGGCTCAGCGGGGAGCCTGCTTCTCCCTCTGACCCTCTCCTCTCTCATGCTGTTTCTCTCTCGCTCACTCTCCAATAAATAAATAAATAAAATCTTTAAGATAGACTAGGGGTGCCTGGCTGGCTCAGTGTGAAGAGCATTTGACTTTTGATCTCAGGGTCGGAGGTCGTGAGTTCAAGTCCCACGTTGGGCGTAGCGCTTACTTAAAATAAAATAAAATAAACCCAAAAATTTAAAATAGACTTACAAAATACATTATTTAAAATATGTTATTACAGGGACACCTGGGTGGCTCAGTTGGTTAAGCATCTGCCTTCAGCTCAGGTCATGATCCCAGGGTCCTGGGATCTAGTCCTGCGTCGAGCTCCTTGCTCAGCAGGGAGCCTGCTTCTCCCTCGGCCTGCCACTCTCCCCCTGCTTGTGCTCTCTCTCTCTCCCTCTATGACAGACAAATAAAATCTTTAAAAAAAAAATGTTATTACAAAAGTCATCACTATACATACAAATAAACCTAAAGCATCAGTCACATGGGCTCAATTCACTTCCTTGTGATTTTCATACTTGGTTTAATTATTTTCTTCCTAGGGGTTAGTTATATTATTGTTTTCACTTTTTAAAAATCGAGTCGAATTCAATAAAGCACGGCATCTTAAGTGAGCAGCTCAATCAACAGTCACAGAGTAAATATGCTCCTGTAACCAATACCCAGATGAAGACCTAGAACATTCCATTACCTCTCAAGTTCCCCTCCTGCCCTTTCTTCTCCATTCACCCTATCACTAGTGTGGTCACTGCTCTTCTGACTTCTACCACCATTGATTGCTTCCCCTGTTCTTGAACTTTAACCTCCGCGGGATTTACTTTTGTGTCCTGCTTCTTTTGCTTTAATGTCTGTCTGTGAGATTCGAACACACTCTCGCATCTAATGGTACGTCATGCTTCTTCCTTGTGGTGCAGAACTCCACCGTACAGGTATACCTCAATGTATTTATTCAGCCCACTGTTAATAGACATTTGGGTTATTTTCAGTTTGGGGGTTAATATAAACAAAGCTGCTCAGAGCATTCTTGGGCATCTCTTTTTATGGACGTACATTTTCATTTCTCTTCGGCAAATGCCCGGGTGTGGCATTGCTGGGTCATAGAAGGCCTACTGTGTTTCTTTCTTCTTTTTACAAAGTGTTTTTTTTTTTTTTAATTTTATTTTTAAGTAATCCCTACACCCAATGTGGTGCTCGAACTCACAACCTGGGGTTGTGATCAAGAGTTGCATGCTCTATCTACTGAGCCAGCCAGGTGCCCTTGACTTTGTGTTTCTTTCTTCCTTTCTTTTCTTTTTTTTTTTTAAGATTTATTTATTTATTTAAGAGAGAGAGAGAGAGTACAAGCAGGGGGAGGGGCAGAGGGAGAGGGAGAAGTGGGCTCCCTGCCCTGCAGGAGCCCCGATGTGGGGATCGATCCCAGGACCTGGAGATCATGACCTGAGCCAAAGGCAGACGCTTAACCCTCTGAGCCACCCAGGCTCCCCAAGACTCCATGTTTCTTGTGGGTTCTCAAACATGCAGGTAAATGCTGAGACCAAGGCTACACCGACCACTGATCATCAGTTTCCCCTTGAGAGGCAGGAGCGAGGGAGGTGAGAGACCTGTAACTAACTGGGAATGGTGATCCAATGGGACCAGACTCCTATCTGTTGTTTCTCACAATTTTTTAGAAGACAAATATACTCATGTATTACTATGCAATGGAATTTGAAAAATGATTCAATTGCCTGAGACCATATCTGGATCACAGAGGCATCAAGACTACATGAAGCGAAACTTCCACTTCTAGGGCCCATGAAGCAGCTTGGACTGAAGTTGCCTTCCGGCTGTAAACAACGGGAAGCTGGACAAAGTATGCGAACCAACCCTTTTCAGACAGTGGACGTCCAGCATTCGGGACTGTGGTCCCGTACGAGACGCAGTGATGCATGTTCCACGACCACCACCACCACCACCACCGAGCTTTCCACCCAGAGTGGTGCCTTTGGGCTTGGGACACAGGGCAAGCAAAGCTGAACAAGGCAGAAGAGCCTAAGAGGAGGCAAGCCAGGTCCATGGGGGTGTGATGTGTGCAGCTGCCTGGGGTCCCAAGCGGACAAGGGCTTTGTGCTCGGGTTGATACCCTGCTATGACTATCTTGAAAATCTTAACTTTTGACCAGGACCTGGACTTTCATTTTGCACCAGACCTGGGAAATTCTGTAGACAGGACAGGGAGGACGAGAAGAGAGTCAGGGAGGCTGAGCTGGTTAGAATGTGAGGAACTGGAGAGTTCCTAGAAATCTCAGGGACTCTACCCATGCCCCCACCCCACACCCCACACCCCCGTCTTTGCTGGGATGTCCTGATGGTTATTTGTATGTGTCATTTTGACCAGGGTGCCCGTTTGCCTAGACATTTGGTCAAAAGTCCTTCTGGGTGGGTGTGTGAGGGTGTTTCTGGATGAGATCAGCATTTGAATGCGTGGGCTGAGTAAAGGAGATGGCTCTCCACAATAGGGAGGCCCTCAAGCAATCAAATGAAGGCTTGATGGAAGGAGGAGGCTGAGGAGGAGGAAAGTCCTCCAGCTTGCTGCTGAGCTAGACCACACACTGGTCTTTTTCAGTCTTTGGACTAGAATTCAAGCATCAAATTGTCTTGGGTTTTGGGCCCCCTGGCTTTCGGACTGGAAGTTACCACCATTGGCTCTCCCGGGTCTCCAGCTTGCTGATTGCAGCTCTTGGGGCTTGTCAGCTTCTGTAATTGCATGAGCTACTTCTCCTTAAAATATGTATATATCTCCTGGGGGCGCCTGGCTGGCTCAGTGTCTCTCTCTGTCGAATAAATAAATAAAATCTTTAATATATATATATATATATATATATATATTTCCATCACCCCAAACAGTTCCCTCCCACCCCTTTGCAGTCAGTGCCCCTCCACCCCATCTCCAGTCCCTGGTGACCATCCATCTTCTTCCATCACTATAGATTATTTTAAACTGTTCTCAAGTGTCACCTGTCACAGCAATAAAATGTACACAAGTATGTACAGTTTACATCCGGCTTCTTTGTTCAGCATGTTTTGGGGGTTTATCTATGCTGTTGGTGCACTGGTGTTTCTTTCCTTTGCAATGCTAAGTAATATTCCGTTGTGTGTATGCCACAGTTTATGTATTCTTTTGCCTGTTGGTTGATGGACAGGTGGATGATTTCCAGTTTGGAACTTGTCTTAGTCAGCTCAGGCTGCTATAACAAAATACCATAGCCTAGGTGGCTCATAAATGTTCTACATCGCTTTCTCCCAGCTCTGGAGGCTGGGAAGTCCAAGATCAAGGCTCCTGCAGATTCAGTTATCTATTGAGGGCCTGCTTACTGGATCATAGTTGGCCATCTCCCTGTATCCTCACACAGTGGAAGGGAGCTCTCTGGGGCCTCTTCTACAAGGGCACCAATCCCATTCATGAGGATTCCACCCTCATGACCTAATCTCCTCCCCAAGGCTCCACCTCCTACTGCAACACATTGAGGATTAAGTTTCCATGGATGAACTGGGGGCGGGGGGTGGGCTGACATAAACATCCAGCCCACTGTAGGATTATTACAAATAAAGCCACTTTGTACATTCATGTACAAGTCTTTGTGGGGACATATATTTTCCTTTTCTGTGCTTAAATGCCTAGGACTGGTATTGCTGGGTTATGTATTTATGTATATAGTAATGTATACAGTTATATATAGTTACACATATAGTTTTATATATAGTTACATATGTGGTTATATACGTAGTTGTTGGGTTTTTTTTAAGATTTTATTTATTTGACAGAGAGAGAGAGAGACAGCGAGAGAGGGAACACAAGCAGGGGGAGTGGGAGAGGGAGAAGCAGGCTTCCCACGGAGCAGGGAGCCCGATGTGGGGTTCGATCCCAGGACCCTGAGATCATGACCTGAGCCGAAGGCAGACGCTCAACCGACTGAGCCACCCAAGTGCCCCGGAAATATATTTATATTTTAAATGTATTTATTTGGGAGAGAATGAGAAAGAGGGAGAAAGCACAAGCAGGGGGGGAAGGGCAGAGGGAGAGGAAGAAGCAGACTCCCCCGCTAAGCAGGGAGCCAGCTTCGACCCCAGGACCTGGGGATCATGACCTGAGCCAAAGGCAGATGCTAAACTGACTGAGCCACCCAGGTGTCCCGTGATGGAAATATTCTATATCTTGGTTTTCTAAACTCATCAAACTGTACAATTATTCAGTGCATTTCATGGAATGCAATTAGATCTCAATAAAGTTGATTTAAAACTTTAAGAAAGGAAAGAAAAATATATATATACTGCAAGGGCTAATTGTGATTCCCACCCGTATGAATGTACCAAAGAGGAGAGGGAGACAGCGCTGACCCTGGGTGCTGCCTCAGCCTCACGTCTGGCCAGGAGCCTCAGTGCTGCCTTGCCCCCATCCCGGGCTGCCACCCGCGGAACCTCGAGAAGCCCTAAGCCAGAGCTGCAGGTGAGTCACTGAGCGCTCTGCCATTTTGGCCATCTTCCGGGTCACCCATCTGGATTTTGATTAACAAATCAAAGTAACTCAGAGTTTCTCAAGCTCCCTCGACGCTGCTGACACTGGACCAGGTGTCAGACCCTCTCCCTCTGCCTGCCACTCCCCCGCCTGTGCTCTCTCTCTCCCTGTCCGGGGATGCTGTGTTATGTACTGTCCGGTGTTAGCACTTTGCCTGGCTTCTGCCCACGAGATGCCAGGAGCACCTTCTCCTGAGCTGTGACAACCGGGATTATCTCCAGACATTGCCAAATGTCCCCTTGGGGACAAAATCACCCTGTTGAGAACCACGCTTTAACTAGGAGCTCTGCCTCAGGTCTGGTAGTTTCCTTTTTCTTCTAGACCTAAAAGAGACCAAATCTCAGCTTCGTATCAAGATGCCAGATCTTGGGGCGCCTGGGGGGCTCAGTCGGCTAGGCGTCTGCCTTCGTCTTAGGTCATGATCCCAGGGTCCTCGGATCGAGCCCCAGGTCGGGCTCCCTGCTCCGTGGGAAGCCAGCTTCTCCCTCTGCCACTCCCCCTGCTTGTGTTCTTGCTCTCGCTATCTCTCTCTGTCAAATAAATAAATAAAATCTTTAAAAAAAAAAATCACATGCCTTTTTCTTAGGTTGAGTGATTTTTTTAGTTTAATTCATAGGTCCCCATGGCTGGAATCTAAGAGGGTAGAGTTTGTGTGAGGCGGTGGGGAAGAACGTGACATATTGGCCGTGAGACTATTCTGGAAGACTTGAATCAAGGAGACAAGACAGATATGGACACAAGGGCAAAAGGTACAATCACCGAAACTGAGTCTGGCATGGGCATAGGAACAGACTATTAAAGGAAACAGATAAGGGGGCAGAAAAATCCACATGTTTATAAAAGTCAACTTACGTGATTAAAAGTGGCATTTCAGTTTGCTCCATCTGCACTGTGAAGGCAATTGGCTATCATCTCTCCTTTGGAAAAAATAAAAAAATAAAATCTAGGTCTGTCTACCTTAGACCACCATTACGTGCCCCCTTCAACTCCACTGCATCAAAGATTTAAACGTTAACTACAATTTCTGGAAGTAGTTGAACAAAGATCGGACAGGGGCTGGCTCAGTTGGGGGAGCATGTGACTCTTGGTCTGGGGTGTAGAGTTCGAGGCCCACATTGAGGGTAGAGTTTACTTCAAAAAAAAAAAAGAAAAAAACTTTAAAGAAAAAAATAAAAAATATCAGAGAAAAGATACCTAGATAGAAAAATGGGCAAGCAGCAGTAATGGTTTGCAGAAGTAACACAAATGACCAACAAATACTTGAAAAGATGCAAATTAGGTGTAGCATTTTCCTTGGGGCCACCCGATTGGCCCAAATGCAGGGTTGGTAAAAGACTCTCTCCCCACATTGTGATTGCAAGGAAATCGGCATTTTTTCTATCCTGCTAATGGGGGTGTAAAGGAGACCAGAGATCGTGCGGCTAGCTACCCCAGGTTCGGATGAACCCAGCTCCGCTGGGAGGCATCACACCTGGGAAGGGTACAACCTGCATTTCTGCAGGCCCCAGAAAGTCTCCCAGCCCTCACCCTGGGGGCCCCCAGGCCCTAAACAGCCTGTGGCCACGTTCTGTCTGTGCCACAGGCTATTTCAAGAGACAACTCGACTCATTAGGGTGTGTGTTTAGTCGTCCACAACTTAGCGCCTCGTGTCTTATTTACCCCTCCCTGCCACCTGCCTGGCCCCAAACGTGTTACTCAACCGCTATATTCCTGCGTTCCTGCAAGCCCCAAGTGGAAAGTAAAGGGCAACCCTCTCAGGTCCCCTCCCTCCTCGGGAGCTTTGTACTATCACTTTGCTATAGCTCAATAAACCTTACTTTGCTGCCCCCCACTCTGGTCTACCTCTTCACCCCTCGAAGCGGCATGACCAAGGACCGCGGGCACCGATGGAGAAAAAGTCCTGTAACGAACGCCTGGGTGGCGCAGTGGGTTAAGCATCGGACTCTTGATTTCAGCTCAGGTCGTGATCTCAGGGTTGAGATCAAGCTCCACATCAGGCTCTGCAATGCTGATTCTCTCTCTCATTCTCCCTCTGCCCCTCCCCCCAATAAATAAATAAATAAAGTGATACAAAGGATTTGAATAAAAAAAGGAAAGTAATAGTCCCCACCTCAAGGAGTTCCTAGGAGGATTAAATGAGAGAACACAAGCAAAAAGCTTAGACCAGTAAGGCACGCATGGTGTCAGTATGTGTCAGCTAGCAGACATATGAAAAAAGCCAAATAAAAGTGAAAAAAAAAAAAAAAGCCTAATGAGGAAGCTTTCATAGAATTAGGCTTCTATATGCCAGGGATTGTTTTATCCTATTCATTCATTCATTCATTCATTCATTCATTCATTTATAGAGCCAGGGGAGGGGCTGAGGGAGAGAGAAGCCGACTCCATGCTGAGCACTGAGCCCAGCGCAGGGTTTGATCTCACAACCCTGAGATCAAGGCCCCCCCCAACCAAAATCAAGAGTTGGGCACTCAACCAGCTGAGCCCACCCAGGCGCCCCTGCCAGGCATTGCTTTATTTATTTATTTATTTATTTATTTTTAATTTTTTTTTAAGATTTTATTTATTTATTTGACACATAGAGAGAGAGAGAGCACAAGCAGGGGGAGCAGCAAGCAGAGGGAGAGGGAGAAGCAGACTCCCTGTTGAGCAGGGAGCCCGATGCGGGGCTCGAACCCATGATCCCGGGATCATGACCCGAGTCAAAGGCAGACGCTTAACAGACTAAGCCACCCAGGTGCCCCCAGGCGTTGTTTTAAACACTTTACATACATCATCTCATTTAATCATCGGTTACCAACCCCACGAGATAGGGTTACCCTCTCCATTTTGCAGATGTAAACACTGAGGCACTGAGCGTTTAAGTACTTGGCTGAAGGTAGAAAGAGTTGGGATTTGGAGGAGGCTGGGCTCCCAACCCTGTGGTCTTAATCATGGGAGTAAGAGATGGAGGTGTGGCTCATTCCAGGACAGGCAGACACCACCGGCCTTCCATCATCACGGCAAGCCTGAATACAATAGGACGTTCAAGCATCTGGGCCCCCTGTTTTCTTGTGTTTAGGATGGTGGGGCCTTGGCTTCCCCACACTGCTCTGCCAGACAGGGCAAGGCAATGCTTGGAGCCTGAGGCAAAGGAAAAACAGGTGTACCTATATATGCTTATAAAATATCCTCCCACTTGGAAAAAAAATTAATAAAAGCTCTATAGTCAAACGGTGTCTGGGTGGCTCAGTCGGTTAAGCATCTGCCTTCAGCTCAGGTCATGATCCCAGGGTGCTGGGATCAAGCCCCACGCTGGGCTCCCTGCTCAGTGGAGAGCCTGCTTCTCCCTCTCCCTCTGCCTGCCACTCCCCCTGCCTGTGCTCTCTCTCTCCCTGTCAAGTAAATAAATAAAATCTTAAAAAAAAAAAAAAAAAAAAAAAAGCTCTACAGTCAAAAGCAGGGCTCAATACAAAGCCCCTGGGTGCCCAATCTGCTCGCCAGGCAGCATCTCTCACCAGACACCTGCTTGGGGACAGAGAGAGGCTTGGCACTGGGGGCTGCTTGGAAGTAATTCTTCCCATTACACACTACCACTGGGCCACAAAACAGACCCCCTGTCTTCATTTACAATTTCAGTATTTTGTTCATCAAGGATTTATTTGTGCTCCTTTGATTTTTTTTTTTTAATCCTGCATTAAAATGTTGTCTTGATTACTGAGTTTTTTGGTGTCTTAAATTTTGCTCCCTCACCCTGGTTCCAACCCTGGTCATTACCCTCCTGTTACTGACCTTGCAAGTAAACTGACTTGCCCTACTTTTGGGGGTCACCAAGATTCATAGGGGCAGCCAGCTGGTCCAGGTGAGGGGAACCTGTGGTTTCGGACCTGTCTGAATGATGGGGGGTCCAAAAGAAGAAACAGATGACTTGGGTATTTGGATGGGATGGGGCTGGGGAAGACTTGGTTTCTGGTAATCAATCACCTCTTTTGGGGCCTCAGTGTTTTCTGGATATAATTAAAAATTGGATTTATAATCTAATCCTTTGGGTGGGGGAAGGGACATAGACAGGGAGAAGCCATCAGATGCTTTTTTTATAAGTTCATATTTAAAAGTTTAAAAGACTTAAACTTCCTTGCCTCCTCTTCACCTTTCCTCCAAGTCTATACAAATGATTGAATTTTTATGACATGTACACATGAATGAAAGACTTGTTTCTTTAAAACAAAACAAAATCAAAATCTAAATGAGTGGTTTTGCGTGATGCTTGGGTGGCTCAGGTCATGATCCCAGGGTCCTGGGATGGAGTCCTGTGTCGGGCTCCTCGTTCAGCGGGGAGCCTGCTTCTCCCTCTCCCTCTGCCTCTCCCCCCTGCTGGTACTCTCCCTCTCTCTCTGACAAATAAATAAAATCTTAAAAAAAAAATAAGTGAATGGTTTTGAGTAGGGTATATTGTTTGTTTAAAAGACAAATCTGTGATAAGACTAAAGAACAACCTTTCAGTACAAAAAGAGTTCATGTGACCTAGACCCTGGAGATGGATAGAGGAATCCAATTTACACGGTTATGGTTTGGGAACATGCAAGTTTGATTCATTATACACAGTTTCAGAGTCTCACATACGAACAAGGGAGGAAATGATTTCACACTTGTTTTCTTAGGAATCATTTATGCCAGTGGGTCTCCGACTTCAGCGTGTACCAGAATGCCCTGGAGGGTTTGCCACAACAGAGGTTGTTGGCTCTACCCCTGGACCTCTAGATTCAGTGAGTCTGGCTGGGGTGGCCCCTGAGAATTGAGAGTTTTCACACAGGTATTACAGATTCTCCTGGACATGGACTTCCCTTTGGGAATCACTGCTCTGTGCTCTGTCCCAGATTCTGATGCTTTATAACTTTCCAACTGACAAATAAATGCAACTGGACTTGGTTGTAACTGGTTTGCTTATGCAGCAGCAGAAACATCTTCCAGCAAAATAAACACTCATTATTGCCTAATAGGATAAACTAGGGCAGGGTCGTGTTCTGAATCTTCTTTGAGCATATCTAAGCTTCTTAGAAAAAGGAAATGTTGGTACAAGACATTTCTAATTATTAGTTTTGGAGGCTAAAGATTTTGTTCAGGTGAGGAAAATGTATATATAGAGGTATTAGTCTTTACAATTTTTTTGGTTGGTGTGCCTGGTATTCAAAAGGGTTGGAGACCGGTATTTATTTTATAGTATAGAGTGGATCTAAGGAATCATATCTTTTCTTTCTTTTAGGTTCTGCTTTTAATTTTGTGTTGATTTTTGCTGGCTAGGGTTTCCCCTCTGAATCCCTGGGTTGCCATGGTGCCATTTTGGCTTTTTAAACGTTGTTGTTGTTTTTGGGCCGAAGGCCCCACCGAAATGAGTTCTTACACGCAGAACTCTGGAGCCTGGGAGCAGGTCCAGGGAAACCAACGTTTGTGTGCCACGTGAGGAAGATGCCGGGGGTAAACGGAAGATATTGCAGCCCGGCTTGTGGGATTGAAAGGAGTGGGCAAAGGCAAAAGGACCCACGGGGCTGCTGGGGAAGCTGAGAGCTCTCCAAAAGGGGTCCCACTCCAGCTTCCCTGAAGACCCCACCAGAGGAAAGACCGTGGGGAGGTTGAAAGCTTGCCCCGGTGCCAGGTTTTCATAACTATGAATTGTGACAGTACGAGGTGCTCCAGGTTCTGGAGTCAAACATTACATTTGGATGTTAACAGTGGCTATTGTATTTTTAAATTATGAAACTAAGACACAGAGGACCAGAAACATACAACAACAACATACAAATCTTCCTCTCTGAATGAAATTCTGAAATAAACTCAAGATGTTAACGGTGATTAGTGTGTTCATTAAAAAAACAAAAACAAAAACAAACAAACAAGGGGCGCCTGGCTGGCTCTGTTGGAGGTGTGAGCAACTCTTGATCTTGGGGTCATGAGTTCGAGCCCCTCGCTGGGTGTAGAGATTACTAAAATAAAAACTTAAAAAAAAATTAAAGCAAGACACATTAATTGCAATCCCCTTCCCAAAGGAAAACAAAACCCCAACCATAAGGAAGTAAAGTCAGTTTTCTCTCCACACCCCTCCCCCCAGCCCCATTCTATTGCCTGGGTGTGGCCACCCCAAAACTGTGTGGCCTGTGGCCCTTGTAGCTATTCCTATAACAGGATCAAAAAGCACAGCATGTGTTGATCCTAGAATAGAAGAATATTAACGATCAAAATCCTAGTTATATCTTCAACCAAGCTCAGTTTCCCTGTAGTTTTGTATTCTATTTTTGCCCAAATTGGTGGTGGCTAAGAAACCATGTTTAAACCGCTTTACACTAAATTGTGGTTGTGCCTGTATCCGTTTTTGTTTTGAGAAATGTAAAAATGTACATTTCCCTCTATGGATGGTTCTAGCATGAAAATCTCTTGGTGCACTTAAAAAAACGTGCCTTTTTTTTTAACAGAGAAACTGAAGACAGAGAAACAGAGAAACTGAAAGCGTTTACCAGTAGGTGGGGTTGAAACCTGCAGTTTTTCTGCCTTTTTCTCCCCCTTCTTTCTCTTCTAAAGGCATATGTAAAGGAATCTTGGATAAGTTTTCAACTCACCTCCCTGGGGAAAAAAAGCACTTTGGGTTGCCTGGGCAGGTTCTGTGTAAAAACCATCAAGGACCCGGGGAAGGAGGGACCATTGCTGAGCATATCCAACTTCTCCTGCTGGTCTGGGTGATCTCAGCGGGCCCCAGGAGGTTCAAACTGAAGATACAGCCAACAAATGGCATTTATTTCTGTGCTGACAGTCTTCCTTAAGAAAACTGCATTTTACTGGGCTCTCTGCTGTTGTGTTTTTCGCTTTTTTGTTTTGGGGGGTTTTGTTTGTTTTTGTAAACAACAGCACTTCACCTCTGTTCTTAAGGCAAAGAGCGGTGATAACCAAGGTGCAGGCAAGTTTCTCTGGCACTTAAGGAAGACGCCCCAAATCCATCCACCTCCTTCTCCCCCAGGGAATTCACTGCGCCTTGGTTCAGTTTTAGCTGGACCTGGAAACCTGTGAGGTGCCTCAAGTCTGATCAGAGCTAGAAATGACGGCTGAGAATTCACAGAAATGTTAATAGATCTAGCTTTGGAGACCAAATAGATTTAAAATGTCCTTTGCCCGCAAGCTGTAGACGAGGTTGAAGAGAATTTCGTGATGGAAGCCGTCCTCGTGCGTACTGCTTGTCATACAGGCGTAAAGATCATTCAAAACGCCAGGGAAGACCCTTTTCAATTGGCGAGTTTATAGTTTCCAAGGGGAGGAGGGCAGGGGAGGAGTAACGACGACCTTTCAGGTGTGTCTTCCAATCGCGATAGCCGGTTTTGGCTGTGAATTGAGCCCCCCCCACCCCCCTGCACTTCCCCCTTCCGTTAATTAAATAAACCTCGGAGCGCTTATCCGCACACGACTCGGCCCTTGGGGATCTCTTCCAGCGTTGCTCCCATTCTTAAAATCCTCAACTCACAGAGGTTGAAGAGCTGGCGACATGAATTTCCAGCTCCTAAGGGTGAGAAGAGAGGTGTTGGGTGGAGGGCAGACCGGCAGGGAGGAGAGGCATGCGGGAGGATGCCCGCTGGGTGGGGAGGGCGCGCGTGGGGGCGCAGGGTGGCTCCCGGGCGCTGCCCACTCCTGGAGCCGGAAGCCGAGTCCGCGTCGCCCGGCCCCTGGCCCCAGTGGGTCTCCTCGTCGCCTGGAGGCGATCAGAGAAATGCGTTAAGGCCGCGGGGCTTAGTTGGCCTGGAGGTGTATGGTGTTCCAGGACGCTGAGCGGAGAAGGCCTCCGGGGACGCTGGGCTGGAGCCTTGGTCCTCCTGCTTGCGCTCGGAGCGGTTAGGCTGCGCACGGGTGGGCCCTGGGATATAGTGGGGAAGTGACAGGCACTCTGCAGCCAAGCGTGGCCTCTGGAGGGCGGCGGTCCCCCGGGGCGGCGGCGGGGCGGGGGGGGGGGGCGGCGAGAGCCAGGCTTGTCTCTAACAGGTCTCCAAGAGAGCCGCTAGGGAGGTGGCCTCGAATAGCAGGCATGTTTGTGGCTTTGAGGTAGTTGGACGACCAAAAATTCACCTTCGCCTGCTGAGAAGTGGGGTTGTGGTTGTCAAGTTAGAGACTATACCCACGAACTCTGCGCTGGGCGAGCGCTCTTCCAAATGAGCGCCCGGACTAGACCCGGGACAGAGATGGGCCCGGGCCCTCCCCGGAGCTTGGGTCCTGCAGGCTCCCTCAGCTCCGCGACTCTCTGTCCATTTGTAAAAAGCAGATTTTTCGAGGAAGGGCTACAGGCCGCGAAGCCCCTCCCTTCAAGCACCCGGCCTGTAGCCGTGCGCTTAAAAGTGAGCAGTAAATGGAGTTGGGCTGGACCCTGGGTTAAGTAAGAAGCCTCTATGTGTGTGCGGCGGGCGCTTTGCGCACTATCCAAACAACCTGCTATTTTTATATTATTGCTGTTATTTTGGAGTGGCTGTGAAATGATGCATGTGGCGCCCCAGGGCGTGCCCCTTTAGTGGGCTTAGACAGTTGGGGATACTCTTTGGTGCCAAGTGTGTCTGTCCAGTGGGGTGACGGTGCCGCGAACGGAGGTTGTGGAATAGAGGGTAGGGTGTGTGAAGGGGCACGCTCCTCGATTGCTGCAGGCCCCGGCTTTTCCGCTCTGCTTAACCCGGATGGCCACTTCACCGCGGTCTCTGCGGGAGCTCACGCTGCTCCAAGGGGCGGGACAGACACCTTGCGCGCAGCGCGGCGTCCTCGAGGGCGCTCTGGGGCCTCCACCTGCAGCTCAGGCGCCCCCTCCCTGGGGCGGGAAAAGTCTCAGGCCAACCCCAATCCAGCTCTACCTGCCCCGCCGCCTTCCCTGGTTTGCGGGGGTGGGAAGTTGGAGGCGGCGACGGCGGCGGCGGACTCCCGCCTGCGCATCTACGCAGACGCCTCCGCGTCTCCCGACTCGGGTTTCTTGGGCCATCCGAGCGGGCTGGGGGCTCGGGTCCGGGCTTCAAGCGCGTGTGAGCGCAGCCTCCCTAGGGGGCGACAGAGGGGAGTAGCTGACAACCCTCTATCCCCATACCCCCGATTTTGCGTGGCGTTCTGCGAGGCTCACCCCCGGGATCCCCTAGTTCTGTTTACAGTTAAGCGGCTGCGAAGCCTCGGAGGGTCCTGAGGGGGCACCCTTCCGGGAGCGGTGGCTGCCCAGGGGCCCGGCCACGCAGGCCCGGGTCTTCCCGCGGCGAGGGGTGGGGGCTTTGGAGGGAGGTCCGTCCTGGGTGCGGGAGCCATTCGTTCCCTGCTTTCCGCAGAGAGAAGAAGCAAAGTAGAGCTCAAGGAAGGACCGAGGCTTCCAGCACGCCGACCCGGGCGCGCGCGTGCCGGGGTTCCCGCCCCGAGCCGAGGGTGCGCGTGTTTGGGCAGGGTCTCCAGGGCCGGGAAGATTGAGGATTTGTTTGCGCCGCCTTCCATCCGGGGCGCGGAAGCCGCGCTCTGCCTTGAACGCATGCCCCTGGGAGAGGGGGCAGCGCCGGTGACCCGGGCGCTGCCTGGGGAATGAATGGCCCTTGCCAAGCGGTTCGGAAACATCTAGGTCCCCGGGGGTCCCCGAACGGAGGCGCGCAGTCCCTCAGGGGCTCTGTCCCTGGGCTGGGAGGCATCTCTGTCCCTACGGGTTGCTTCGGCCACAGCTGCTGCGGGAAGGAATGAAAGCCGGGGCCTGGGGTGGGGGGTTGGCCCGTTTCTGCCCTGCCCAGGTTCCAAACCTGCCTGGGGGAAAAGTTGCCCGCGTGGACGAGACCACTTGTTCAAGTTGCACCCGAGGCGGGGTCTTTGAGTCAAACCCGGGTCTAGAAGGCCCTGCGTGGAGGAGAGCCTCCGCGTCACCGCTCTGGGAGTCTGGAGTGCCCGAAGGAGGCGCGCAGCTTCCCTCTCGGGAGTGCCTGGGACCCCAACCTTCCACGTCCTGCTGTGCCCGTGTCCGATTCCTGCGTGGCACAGGGGCCCCCCGTCCCACCCCTCCCCCAACCCCCGAATACCAGGAACGCTGCTTTTTCGGTTGTTTTACTCCAGGCCTCGGTGTTTTGGAAGCGAGGTGTCCGGGGTAGTGTGTGCACTGTCCTTTGTACTTTTAGTGCAAAGCCCCGAAAAGCCTCCAGTGGTTTCACTTCCAGGTTTTGTTCTCACATTTGGTAGGACTATCACCTCGGGTCTGTCTACTCTAAGGCAAGAGAGGACGTTTCACTTGGAGGACGCCCATTTTTATTTCAGTTATTCTATTTTAGGCCCATCTGGCTCTAAAGAAATGCCAAAGCTCAAACAAACCCGAGAAGGAGCAGGAAGGTGGTGTGTGCAAATCATTCTGTAGATGGGGAGTAGCGTCCACTCCAGGCCCGGAGCACTGCACCGATGGGTATTAATTACTGCATAATCGGTTTCGGAATCAGATCGAAATAGTCCCCTTCTCCAATTCTCTCAGAATGTTTAAATTCAGATCCAGGAATCAGATGGGACGTCCCAGTAAAATTCGCCCTTGAAAATTAGCGACTTTCCCCTTGCAGTGAAAAAGGTCAATTACAGTAATTGGGCCAATGGATTTCGTTTCTTTAAAATTTTTTTAATATTGCACATTGCATTCAAGTTTGGGTGGCAAATAAATATTGGGGCTAGAGGCCGCATTTCTGTGTAAGTTTCGTTTTCAGCCTGCGTCCTCAGAACGGGGGTACTCACCCCTCCCGCGGGGTCCCTCTCCGGCCCCTCCCTCTTCTCCCTTCCCCCGCGCGTGGCGCTTGGGTTGTTGTATTCGGCCCCGCACCTCTTTTCCCGGGTGAGTTGAAGCTTCTGAGTGCCTGGCCCGTCGGAGGCAGCTGCCGAGCCGGCGCTGGGCAGGGCTGGGCAGGGCTGGGCAGGGCTGGGTGAGGGCGCGCGGGTGACCCCCAGCCGCAGTCAGCGGCGGAGATGCAGCTTGGGGCGATGGCGGCCAGACGCCGTTGTCCAGACTTCGCGGCTGGTGGAGGCCCGCCCGCTCCGGGGCGCTCCGGGCCGACTTCCCCTGAAGGCCTTCCCTCCTCCAACCCCTCGGAGGAATGGGCTGGCGCTATGACCACGGAGAGGGAGGGAAGGGGAGGCGTCTCTCGGAGGGATTGGGGCTCCGGCTGCAAGATCCCAGCCCAAACCTTAAGTCTCCGTGGGGTGGACATTTTAGGAGATAAGGGGGACCCCAGCTGTTAAGATACCCGGACGCGGGGTCTCTTAAGTGCAGGTGACAACGTCTTCTGGAGGATGGGGTAAGGCGCGTTGGGGAAAAAAGATGGGGGGGGGTCTTAGGTATTTGGATCCCGGGCCCCAGCTCTGCCAACCTCAAGATGTGTGCATGTTGGGGATGACTGATGGAAGGCGCGAGGGGGACCCCGACCTAGCAGGTCAGCGGCTGTCAGAGAGGTGCCGCAGACTCGCCTCCTCTCCGCGCCCCCCGCAGCGTGGTTCTCGGCGCGGCGCCCCGCAGGGGTGCAGGGCGGAGCTAGGCTGGGACTGGCTGGGGGCTGCCCCGCCCGGCGCCTGGGCCTTGGTGCCGGCCCCCGGGGAGGAGTTATGATAATTTCCTTCTCATTAAGGCGCCCGGGTCCCCCGGCTATTGCCGGGACACACAGTACGGGTGCGGCTTCCCGGGTCCCCGGCAGCGGCTTGTACACGCGCGGCGGCAGCATCTATGCTCGCAGAGCCGCCGATGCGCGTCCAGTGACCGGGACAGCGAGGCCCTCTCGTGGCGGGGGCGGCGGCAGACGCCTAGCCACCGTGACCCCCATTTTGGATTTACCGCTCGGGGGGTGGGGGGAGCCTGGATTTAACTGGCGCCCGTTTTGGGGGACGCCGGACGCCATGTTGTGGAAAATAACCGATAATGTCAAGTATGAAGAGGACTGCGAGGTGAGCTGGGCGCAGGGGCGCAGTCTGGCCCCGCCCGAGGACAGCCCGGGAGGCGGGGGCCGCTGGACCCAGGTCGGGTCGAGGGAGCGGGAGCAGCGAGCAGGCACCAGCCTCTGCCCCTCGATGGGACGGGGTCCACTTTTCCGGACGCCCCCTAGTCCGTTTCTCCGGGGCTCTCTTCCTGAATCGGGCCTTTTCCTAAACATCCACCCTCGGGAACAGGGCCTGGAGAGGGAATGGCAGATCCCACCCGCAGAGCTTACCGGTCGGTCTCTCGCGAAGCAAACCAGCCCTTCTTCCCTTTTTCTCGGAAGAGCGTCTCGTCTACAACCCTTAGACGTGGCTTTTACGCAGCGTATCTCCGTCCAAAGGGTCAGACGAGGCGACCTGCCGGCGACACCTTTGCAGAGTCTCCTCCGAGGCGGGCTTGTCACCTGCCCCGCTAACTCCTCGGGGAAACAAGAAAACAACAGAAGTTTGGCTTTTAAGAGAAGTGGGGGCTGGGGAGTGCTGGTGGGGGGGCCCTGAGGCCAGATGGGGCCGTAAGCGCTCGGGAGTGCTCCAGCCAGTCGGACAGGTTGAGCTAGAGTTTCGGAGAGTGGGAGGGAGGGAGGCGGCGAGCGGGAAGAGGAAGACGCGGGCGGCGGGCGGTGTGCGCCATGGCGCTGGCGGAGCGGAGCCGGGCCTGGGGGGCCGCGGGAGGGCTGCGCGCCCGCGGGACCTCAAGGGGCTGCCCCTGTCGGCAGGCCCGGGCACTTCCACTAGGGGGCGACAGTGCCATGTTTCTCCCGGCTCCCCGCTCCCCCTGTGACCCCTCGAACCCAGGGAGACAAGTCCTTTAAGAATTCAGTAGGATAGCCTTGGGGCGAGGGACGTGCGCAGGCAAGGTTGCCCAATATTCGGGGTCCTTAATTCTCCCCCTGTGCCCCGATTTGTGGGGACACTGACCGTGGCCGGGCAGGGCGGCCTCACCTGCTATTCCCTCTTGGTCGGGAAGCTGCTAGCAGGCAGGGCAGCCCCCGCTGCGGTGCGTTCCTTCCCGAGCTCCTCGGGCGGCGCTGGGTGGCTGGCCTGCTAGGGAGCGTCATTCACCCGGAGGTCTTTGTCCTGAGGGCGTGGAAGGGGAGGGTCCCTGGGGCGGGGAAGACGCGCACTTCCCGCTTTGTGCGCTTTATCCGCGCTCGCAGCTTCCCCCGGTTCTTTGGTCGGGCGCCGCCATGTGCGGGCTAGTGAGCGAGCGTACTGCGCACCGTGCTCGCCGCATGCCGACTTCCTCGCCGGGCCCGGATCTCGGCTTCTCCTGGCCCAAGGCCTGGGATTCGGACTTGGCGCTTCAGAGCGCCTCGGGTGTCGCAGGGCCCAGGCCTTCGCCGCCGGGCTTTGAGGCCGCGTTCCTCCAGGTTTTTCGAAGTCTCTCTTTACTCCGTGGCCTCGGGTTTTGCAACGAATCCCCCGGGGCACTTTGCCTCCGGGTGCCCTCTGGCTGGAGGGCAGGCCCCGCGGGTTGGGTCCGGGCTGGTGCGTTGGGTCCCCTGGGGGCTCGCCCCTCAGCGTAGTGGCGGCGGCCAGTTCGCAGTGGCGGGGTTTCGTACCAGCGGGGTCTCTCTCTACTTCTCTCTCCCAGGATCGCCACGACGCGAGCAGCAATGGGAACCCGCGCCTCCCCCACCTCTCCTCCGCCGGGCAGCACCTCTACAGCCCCGCGCCGCCCCTCTCCCATACTGGAGTCGCCGAATACCAGCCACCACCCTACTTTCCACCGCCCTACCAGCAGCTGGCCTACTCGCAGTCGGCCGACCCCTACTCGCATCTGGGAGAAGCTTACGCCGCTGCCATCAACCCCTTGCACCAGCCAGCGCCCACCGGCAGCCAGCAGCAGGCCTGGCCGGGCCGCCAGAGCCAGGAGGGGGCTGGCCTGCCCTCGCACCACGGGCGCCCGGCCGGCCTGCTACCCCACCTCTCCGGGCTGGAGGGTGGTGCCATGAGCGCCCGCAGGGATGCCTACCGCCGCTCGGACCTGCTCTTGCCCCACGCGCACGCCCTGGATGCCGCGGGCCTGGCTGAGAACCTGGGGCTCCACGACATGGCCCACCAGATGGAGGAGGTGCAGGTGAGAGGCGCCTCGGCTCTTGCCCCTCCTGCCCAGACCTGTTCGCCCCCCAGCTTCTCCTGCCCCCACCCGCCTCACGCTCCCCCGAACTTAAGGGAAACTTTGTCGTTTCTTCCCTAGAATGTTGACGACCAGCACCTGCTTCTGCACGATCAGACTGTTATTCGCAAAGGTAGGTAGTGAGAGCAAATTTCTCTCCTCCCCCGATTGCGCATGACCTGGCAAGGTGGGGGCATTTGGTGTCTGGCTTGGGACATTTGTGCTGGGGAAGGGACTGACCGGGGCTGGGGGAAGGTAGGTTTTTCCGAGTAAGAAGAGATCTCTTTCCAAACTAAATGAGAAAGAATGGTAGTAAAACTCTTAGGAGCTGCCTCGATTAAGAGATTAATCAGGATTTGTTACTCCATAGCGTTCTCCTGGGGAATATGATCCCTTGAATTGGATGGTGTTTTTACAGTGTGTCTTCCAGAGTGAGTTAACGCTGTGATTTAATTTGGAAGAAAACACACCACACACCTTAGTTGGGTGGTCGATTCTGTGATAATTGTTGAATGAGTGGATGTGATTCTGTTTTCCATTTCAAATGTGCATCTGCTGAGGATCCTTAATCCTGACCTGCAAGAAAAGGTTTTGAAACAGTTCGGCCTACCAAATACACAGTTTTAAAAGGACCAGGGTGGGATGATGTGCCAGAGCTCGGGTTTATGGAGGGTAGTGGGGGAGGGGACTGGAAAATTGGATCACTATGGGAGTGTCTTGACGAAATTAAGTCGGTGTACTGACAGGATTACCAGTCCGGCTGTTTTGGAGATGGAGTAGTCCTCCTAGATGAAGGGTAGTTACTCAGCTACTGGAAGTTAAACTGCTCGAAATCAGTTGGGAAATGGTTTTTGACGAAAAACTCAGAAAATAAATTGGATTTCCCAGGAAACTTGTAACAGAACGGGTTTGTTTGTATTTTTAAATTTACCGTGATCAGTTACACTGAAAGTTGTCAGCAAAGGATCTAAATGTGTCCGGTGATTTTGGTTGTTTGTGGAGTGAGGAAGAAAAAAAGAAATCGCCATTTATTTAGGACTGAAGTAGTCTTTTGAAAACAAATGTTCTAATTAAACAGATTTTAACAGTGGCTCCAAAACGAAAACCCTCCATGCTCGGGGTCGTGACTAATTAGCTTTGTTAAGGTGTTAACTTGTGAATTTCAGATTCGATTATCTTTGAAGAATATGACTTAAAAAAAAATCTGCTTGCAATTTACATAGTCTTAACATGCAGCGTTGTTTGCTTACAGAGCTCTTTTGGCTTTGGTGAGTGGTTTGAAAAGGTCCCTTTTTCCTAAGTGCAGCTCTCGGGACTGTCACTTGTGATCTTCATTCACAGGTCCTATTTCAATGACCAAGAACCCCCTGAGTCTCCCTTGTCAGAAGGAGCTGGTGGGGGCTGTGATGAATCCCAGCGAGGTGTTCTGCTCGGTCCCTGGAAGATTGTCCCTCCTCAGCTCCACCTCTAAATACAAAGTGACAGTTGCTGAAGTCCAGAGGCGATTGTCCCCGCCTGAATGCTTAAATGCCTCATTACTGGGAGGTGTTCTCAGAAGGTACATGGGGACACACAGCCACGGTGGTTGGTGGTTGGGTGGTTGGAAGGTGAATAACATAAAAGAACCAAGGAGGTATTTTTAACATTTATGTAACTTTTATACTTAACACTGAATTCTAATCGGCTTAGAGTTTTAGTACATTCCTTCTCTTTTAGAAAGTGCCAGATGTAGAAGAAAGTGCTAAAACAGCGCTCACAAATTGTCATTTGGTTAGGATTTGATTCCATGTATGAAGTGGTGGCATCCTGTTGGGGGGGGGATGCTCCATGGGTTTTGTTGCCCCAGAGGGCTTGGGGGGCTGCTACAGTTTTTATACATGTAATTTTATCCACTCCAGCACAATTTGCAATGTTCTGTGATTGGAAAAAAAAATGTTGGTGATGGTAAGAAAGAGCATTAATTACACTGTATCACTTGATTATGATCCACATAATGTAGATACTCTGACAGATTTCCGTTTTGATCGCAGCAGTGTAGGAATTTAGAATTTTAAAGTGTGGTGTTTTGAGAATAGCTACAGTTCACTTTCTTGTACCCAGAGCCAAATCTAAAAATGGAGGCCGGTCCTTGCGGGAGAAGTTGGACAAGATCGGGTTGAATCTGCCAGCCGGGAGACGGAAAGCTGCGCACGTCACTCTCCTGACGTCCTTAGTAGAAGGTCAGTGGAGTTTTGTTTTTGTTTTATGGTGTTTTTAGTTTGCGCTGTGTCGTCTGTCATCTGTGTCTTTAATCCCTGAAGGAAAGCCTAAAAACGGCTCTGTCACAAACAGATGAAGATGAGTTGTCATGAGTTCATTGCAGTGAATCACAGTAATTTTATCCAATGTGTTAACACTTAAATCCCTGACTGCTTAAGTGTCCTTTTCTGGGTTCTCCAGAAAAATCACTGTGTAAAAGAAATTGGTTTCCCTGACCTAAGAACTCTCACCGTTAGGGTGTTGGGACATTTCCTCCAAGTGAACCAGTTTTTGAAAGATGGCATCGATCACCTGGCACACTTTTAAAAAGCTGGTTGTGGTATTGGGTGGGAAGAAGCACCGATTCCAGCTTGGGTAGCTGTGCAATATCAGGATTGTGGTCAGTGAAGAGAAAAGCCCTTGTAGACGGTGGGATTAACCCAATTCACAAGCCCTTTGTTCATTTCCCGCAAGAAGAAAAAAATTAGTGGGGCCCCTCTCCCCAGTCCTAAAATCGTAGGATGTAACATTTTAGTGTATTGAATGGGCCTGTACCCCCAATCTGGAAGGGAGCCAAGAATGCAATTACAGCCTTTAAAAATAAGTGGGGGCTGGGCGGGGGGCGGTGGCGGTTAAGGGAAAAGTGAAATAATTTTTTTTCAAAAACCAGCTCATTGTTGCTGTGTACGGGAAAATGGAGTGGAGCGCGGAGGGGCTGATCCTGAAGGCCGGAGCAGCCCCCTCGCCCAATCAGCAGGGCGCTGGGCTCCGCTCAGGGCTGGGGGAGCCAATGAGGGGTGGTCGCCTGGTGGCCAGGCAGTCTTTTGAACACTTTCTGTCCCTGGTCTAATGGCGCTCCTGTACGCTGAAAGGGACTTGGCAGAGCCCGGCTCTACCTTTTTACAAGTGTCTTTGGAGGTCAGGGCAAGGAGAAAGGAGCTGCCTGTTAGTTAGCTGCCTGTTGGAGCACAGCTGTCCTGCATGGAGAATGGTGGGTTCTGCGTGCGTGGCGCATAAATGTGGCTCCTCGAGGTTTTCTTACTAGCCAGGCTGAGGTGCTTGAATAAGAAAGTGTGTGCCAGAACAATGGTTCTCAGATTCTGATTTAGTAAGTCTGGGGAGGCAAGTGGAGGAGACGGGGTGGGGGTGGGGTGCCACTCTCTGGGTTTCTGGAAAGCTCTGGCCAGCCTTGACACTGTGGAGCCAGGCCCGGGTATCTCTGGTCAGAAATGAGTCCCGTTGGTTTTCTCTCCCTCTGATCCCCGAGTGATTTGGACAAAAGAGCGTGGGTAGTCCAGGCTGGTAGTTGGGCTCTTCACATTAACATTTCCAGTGGAAACCCAGCCCTGCCTTTCTTTGTGAAAAGAAACATCCCTGAGCCCTGCCTCCTTCCGTCATGGGGCACCCCTGGTTTAAAAAGAAGGTTCTCCGTCAAAGACTTGGTCACGGTTTCATAAAGAGAAGTGACCAGTTGACTTTTGTGCAACGTGCTCATCTTTAAATTTCCCTACTTCTCCACAGTGATAACTTTTTTTATCGAGAGAAAGCACGGATGTGTCTCAGAGAATCTTAAGTCGGGGTCCAAGACGGGTTCGCGTTATTCCAGGGCAGTGAAGAATGTCAGTCAGTTTTTCCACACGCCGTGTGTTTTCCTGCTCTATTCCCAGGGGAACGAGCCCACCGAAAGTACCCAGGAAGTGCCACTTGCCCGCTGAATTGTTTTCCTTGTGGGTGATTTCATTTTAAAGTGCCAAGTGACTGCGGGCCTAGAAAAAGGGTTAGAAAAAGAGGAGAGGGAGGTTTGCGGGAAGTGACTGCGGGCCTTCTAAGTCTCTTGTCACTGCTGATTATTTTAGGTGAGGCTGTTCATTTGGCTCGGGACTTTGCCTATGTCTGTGAAGCAGAATTTCCTAGTAAACCGGTGGCGGAATATCTAACGAGACCTCATCTTGGAGGGCGGAATGAGATGACAGCTAGGAAGAACATGCTCCTGGCTGCCCAGTGAGTATCCAGACTTGAATTTGGTGGCTGGGTGTTACTACTGATCTTGAACTTGGGGGGTGGAGGGGTGCCCAGTAACAGTCCCTGGTGCTCAAGAAAGAAAGGCTCGGTAAACAAAGGTGTGGAGCAAAAGGAGCTGGCCAGGGGACGTTCTTTGACAAGGCAGATAGATGGACTCTTGGGTAGGACTTAGAAGAAGAAGTAAAATGAATGTATTGCTCAGTAGTGAGTGTTTTTTGGAGCTGCTCAGTTAGGCAGCTCAGAATAGTTCAACTACCCTTTCATTATTGTGTCTCCTTATCTTACAAAAATGTGTTGGAAACACTTTGGTCACATCCAGTCAAGATTGTGGGTGCCTTCTGCCTCCTGAAAAGACATTTTTGGTTTTTTAAATGTAACGATTGGGTTGGATTTGTAGGAGACACGTGGGCAAGCTAAGTGTCTCAAGCCCTGCTTAATGCAGCTGCAGGATTTCTCGTGGAAGCCAACAGTAAATTAGTTTTTAAAATTATGGTAAACGAGGCGGAAGTCGTCCAGTCGGGAAACGGGGCAAAAGGAAGCAGAGTGACCTAGCCTGTATAAACAGTGAGTTTTGGGGGAGAAGAAATTGGTGTCTGGGTACCGAGCTGTACCAAATAAATGTCTATCCATTGTTAAGTACCCTCCTGGGCTGGAATCCTGACCCCACCTCCTGCACTAGTCCTGGTGACCTTGGCCCTTTGACTGGGGTTAATCCCGTTATCTTTTCTAATTGCCCGTGAGGATTAAAGAAGGGAGTGCTTGGAAAGAGTTGAGCTCAGGGCCTGGCGCGTAATAGGTGCTAAGTGTGAAGCAGTTGACTATTTGTGGCAAAGTCTATTTCTTTTTGAAAGCTCTGGTGGCCTCCTGGGCGTCCTCCTTGGGGTGATTTGGCTTTGTCCTCTTGCCCTGTCGCGAGCTAGATGGAGCTCACAGGTGTGTGTTGACTGTCCTCCCAGGCAGGTGTGTAAAGAATTCACAGACCTCCTCAATCAAGACCGAACCCCCAACGGCAACAACCGGCCCACCCCGGTCTTGGAGACGAACATACAGAACTGCTTGTCTCATTTCAGCCTGATCACCCACGGGTTCGGCAGCCAGGCCATCTGTGCGGCTGCGTCTGCCTTGCAGAACTACATCAAAGAGGCCCTGATAGTCATAGACAAATCCTATATGAACCCCGGAGACCAGAGTCCAGCCGATTCTAGCAAAACCCTGGAGAAGATGGAGAAGCACAGAAAATGAAGGATGGGAGTGAGCCAAGGGCTGAAGAGTCTCAAAGGAAAAGGACTCCACGATCATTCTCGACCTGGACAGGCTGGGAGACCCCTCTTGCCGGGGGACGGTTTGTGACCCACCTTCCCATGAAAAAGGCCTCCACTCATTTTCTGGATCTTGACGTGCCCTCCCGGATTCCTTAGTGTTCTTTTCTCTAGCGCTGAAGTGTGTCTCCTTAACTCTGGACAAGGGATCGGAAGGTGACAAGTGCTGGTTCTTTGTTCATTAAGTTCATTTTATTCTTTTGAACCCCATTCTTTTCTCTGAAAGTGGTGCTACAAGTTTTAGAACCTTTTAAATAAATTCCCGGGGCTCACGAGAAAACCCACACCGGTAGCTGTTGAAATGTCAGATTGGTGCGATTCAGATCGACAGTAACTTGCAGTGTTAAGGTAATGGTTGGCTTTTTGTGTCCACTCAATATTTATCTAAAAGTATTTATCTGGCTTCTTCAGGTATCAAATCCTACAGACCGTAGGAAGCAAAGATTCTCTCTGCTTAGCAGCTAGTTTAATAGGTGGTATTTGACACTCTTAAACCCCTCGTTGAAAGGGGGCCTTTGGGTTTTACGAAACTTGTAGAAATGAAGCCTGCTGATGATCTTGTGTTTTCTTTTTGTCTTTTTTTTTTTTTTTTAATTCGGAGAGTTAACTCTTCAAATGAGAGACTCTGAAATGTCATGTTCCTTTAAGGTACTGAAGCTTTATTTGCATATTTATTTCACATCTTGGTGTTTCGAGTAAACTTGAAAGGGGTAGGCATGAAGCGTTTTTTTTGTTTCTTTGTTTTTGTTTCTGCTGCCCGCCCCAAGTCCCGTAGGAGGCTCTGTATGTTGAGTAACAGTGCGTTGAGTGTACAGATTTTATTTATGCATAATTTAATGGGGTCTGTAAATACGGGTGCACTTCTTAAGACTTTTGACAAATGGGATTCGATTTTAATATTAACTTCTAAAGGTGATGGGGTAATCTAAAACACTTCTATTAGGTTTTATTCGTATGTACGCAGGGTATTAAGAATTAAGAGGATCCTGGGCTCTGTGCTCTGTTCTTGATGCGGAAGATTCTATTTAATTGAAACTCTCTGTTCACAAAGCAGTAACTTTGTGTCTCATTCCCATCACGCTGGACCGGAAGATGGGTGTGTGGTACCGTGCGTGGGGGTGAAATGGAGGTTTTTGGAAATGGCTGTAAACGTTGCCCGAGTAATTGTTGTGTATAACGATACCTGTATAATAAAAAGTATTCTCCATAGAAGCCGTGAACGTCGGGTTACAACTTGGTTTTTTCTAAGTCTCTGAGATGAGTGGAGTAATGGCAGAGCTTAATTTATGGTTCGGCTGTGGCTTTGTTAATGGGACTGAGCAGGAAGGTTGTGTGCCGAGGGAGGTCTGAAGTTTCGTTTCATTTGCTGTCCCATCTCGGCTGCAGGAGGGCCTTGCGCTCCTCCGCGGTGGCCCTCTGCTGTGTGTAGTACCCCTCTCCCGCCGCTAGGGCTGTCTGGAAGCGTGCGGGACCCTTTCTTCCGAAGGGAGAGAGTCTGCAGTGTTGCAATAACGTCTCTTGCCTAAAGCTTAACTACCTTTTGAGAAACAGCTAGGGTCAGGCAGGGTCAGGTTGCCGCCTCCAAATTTTGAGAATGGAAACGAAATGACTGTAGGTAATCCTCGGGCAGACATTCCTCAGGAGGATTTTTGCATTCAACCAAGTGCAAATAGCGGGAAGTGTAGGCTTTCGTTGGCGTTTTCAAATCAGTGAAATTCCCCCGTCTTTGGACGCACGGCAGTGCGCATCTGTCCAAGGCACCCTAACCATTTCGCTTGCCTGGTAAGTGGGCCATTGGGTCTCTGCGGGCTGCTTGGGGAGCAGAAGAGTCTGGCAGAGATAGTGGACTTGCTGGATGTTTGTGAGGATCTCGAATGTACTTCCCGGGTCCTTGATTCCAAGTTGAAGTGTCCTGGCGTACCCTCCAGGAAGTTATATGTTTATAGTTTGGCACGAGAGGCAGGGCTTCAAAGGGAAGTGGGAGCAAAAGGATTTTCCACATTGGATAAGGCCATTTCTTCAACTCCAGCCTCATAATCCTTGATTTATAACTCTACCAAAAGCTCAGCAATTCCTGACTTTGTGTTGGCATTGGATGTGAAGTAATTTAAACTCTGCCAACCTAATACTTTGCTCTTGGCAGCTTGTCCTTGGCCAGTGAATGTTCCTATTAAGTTGGATTTATCTGGTTGATATGTCAAGTTCACAATTGCTTTGCTTTAGAGGAGTGAAAAGAGGTCTTAGGTTGGCGGTTATTTCTCAATCAAGATGTGAGACATTGGGTGTTTAAAGGAAGTTATGGGGGAAAGGGCTGAAGGAAAAAGGACTGTTTTCTTATCAGCATCTTAACCTGCTTTTGGACTAGAGTCTGGCTTTTAGGAGCTGTGCCCAATTGCAATGCAGACAATGTTCTGGAAATGCCCCAAAGTCAACCAAGGATTGAAGTGAGTCATAAGCAGGGCTTGTGCCTGGCTCACTGCTCAATTGTCCTTTATCCTCGTTCCCACTGAAGCCCATGGATGGCGGATGGGTCCCCTGGGTCCAGGGCACAATAATAGGTTTTTCTTCCCAACACCTCTGAGCTGATAGGCGAAACAGCCAAGTCCCCTCAACAGGTCTCTACAAAAACTATGGTTGCCTCGGCTTTTCCCTCAAGCCCCTATTTGTGGGAGAAGGGTGCCCTGCTGTAGCTTCTCATGGGCCGGGGTGGTTTTATTTCCAGCCCCACGATGGTGAGGATCACACTTCTTTTCCCTTCGCCCTATAGTTGGCCCACTGGCTGACAAATTGAGCTCGCTTTTATGAAGGCACATGATGCCGTGAAGTCTGCCCTCTGGGAGAAGAAATGAAGATGCTGCTTCCTGGTTGTCCTGCAGGAAAAGCCGTCATTGTCCGAAAGCACGCTCTTGCCTAGCGCTCCACGTATGAGAGACTCCTCATAGCAGAGACTCCTCGGCAGGGCTGTGCGTCTGTTGCCAAGACCTGCCCATCCAGGTACCTGGCACCTTGATGCCTTCCTGCCTTGCAGACGGCACGTTTAGAAGTTCTGTGGAAGGTCAGGAGTGGGTGTTTTCAATAGCAGTTCACGGTTGTCTTTTGCATGTGCCCACGGTTTCAGTTGCGGGTTAGCAAAGGGACGGATTAGTCTGTTTCTCATTTGAAATGATTCCATAATGATGGCCATCAGTATTTTCTTCTTGGGGGGCCTAGCGGCGGGGTGAATTCTGAGACCTTAAGTTCCTGTATTTGAATGTTAAAAACAAAACAAGATAGGGTCATGGATGGGTGAGAGACAGAAATTCCTCAAGGCTTGGCAGCGGTGGGGCTTCTGGGGCCCGTTGACTGGTTTCCTGGGGGGAAATGTCAGTTACCAACTGTTGTGAATTCCCGTGGAGGTTCTGTAACTTCCCAGGACTTGTGAACATCTCCCCAGTCTTTTCCTCTTGCTGGGGAGCAGCGTGGGGTGGCGAGGGGGCAGCTGAATTTGCCTTCCTTCACAAGCAGGCGGAGAACGTGGGAAGTAGAGCTACCTTTGGTCACGAGAGGAAGGGAGAACAGTCTAGGGTTCCTTGGAGTGTGTTTTCCAGGTGAGGGAGCTCTCTGTTTTCCCTGGCGTGGCCGTGATTCTTAGCAAACGTCTCCTCTAGGCACCTGAGCTCAGTGGGCGGTGAGGGTTCTCTCTTCGTTGGGAGATAAAGTTTACTTTTGAAATTTTGATGCCGCACGCACAGGTGTATTCTTCCCAGGGTAAGCTGTTGCCCCTTGATGTGATAACTACTGAAGATCCTGGTTACCCTGGATTTCTCTTCTAGTTCATAGTCTTCATCTGCTTCTCTGAAATCCACAGGCCACCACATAGGGGGAGGCTTGGTGACACTTCAAGCCATCGAGATCTGCCCCCCTCCAGGTTCGGCCAACCCAGGCTGGCACCATGCCCAGGGCCTACTGATGTAAAGCGTGCCACACCTTGAAAACCTCTGTCTATTAGGAACACGGAGCATCATCTTCTGAGAAACAAACTTGATCTCCTGGTTTTTAAAAAATCACTATTGCATTGGAGCTGATAGTTTCATGGAATGCTCAGTTATTTTTGGCACCGTCATAAACACTAATTTCCCTGCCTCTTTGGGATAACATCTTGATGGGGAAGATGGGTGGAAGAAAAGCATGGAAATTAGAGTCGAAAGGCATAATTTCAGGGACCTGTTCAAGGAACAGCTTCGTGGAGAGTGTTTTCCAAGGTCAAATCTCAAGTGTTTTCCCCCCCCCCCCTCGCATGACGCATGGTGCGTTCCTTGTTGTTTCTCAACATTTTCCAAGGAAGGATCCTGGTCTTGAGGAGTGACCCTCCCAGGTGGGTGTCAGAGTTGGATGGATGGAAGGCATCCAGCCTCCCGGCACTTGCTGAGACTGGAAGGCTTTGAGGACTTCATGGGTGTTCTGGGTGGAAACCGTGCTTCCCCAATAGGTATGTCCATGTCCTCACCCTCGTACTTCAGAATGCGACCATATTTGGACATAGGGTTATTGTTGGTGATTGAGTTAAGATGAGGTCCTAGTGGAGTGCAGTGGGCCTGAAGCCAGTATGGCTTGTGTCCTCCTAAGAAGAGGCAGACACAGACCCATGAAGGCGAGCGCGGTGTGCCGACGGGGCGGGGGAGACCACACAGATGTGGCTACCAGCCAGGGAGCGCACGGACCAGGCGTCACCAGCAGCCAGGAGAGGCAAAGAAAGGTACTCTCCCCTACAGATTGCAGATGGAGGGCGGCCCTGCTGACAGTCTTGATTTTGGACTTCTTGCCTCCAGAACTGTGAGATGACACATTGCCCGGCTGGTGGCCCGAGGAAACGGACACAGCGGGGAAGGACTCCTTTCTTCTTCCCTTGTTGTTCTCCCCACATTGATCTTTCTCTAGGGGCCTTTCTACACGTGGGGTGTCGCCTCTGCCCGCGTCCGAGCCGGCCACCTCTGTGGTCTCCCCACTGGGCCAGGCCCTCTAACAGATGGAGGCTTTTCACAGTCCCGTGGCTCTCCGCACCTGTTGGCTGCTCAGCAGCCGTGTTGCTGGAAGGAGCTGCTTGCTCACAGCACCTGTGCTTCTCGGGGGGAAGTCACCCCAGCATCTCTGGCCAAAGCAAATCCTAGACTCCCTCCCAGAGGCCCATTTCACTCCTCCTTTGTGCTTGTTGTATTTAACTGGGTACCTCTGGGTATTCCCAGCACTGCCCCAGAATAGCGGCTGTTAAACCCGGCAGGTCACCGGAGGTTCTGCAAGGATCCTAACGCCCTTCTGCTGCCTCTGACCCACTGAATCAGAAACTGGGTCAAGAACCTGCATTTTTTCTTTTTTTTTTTTTGAGAGAGTGAAAGCTAGAGATATCACGGAGTGGGAGAAGCAGACTCCCCACTGAGCAGGGAGCCCGATGTGGGGCTCGATCCCAGGACCCTGGGATCATGACCTGAGCTGAAACCAAGAGCGGGCCACTTAACTGACTGTGCCCGCCATGCACCCCCCACCCCAAGAACCTGCATTTTATTAAAAACAAGCTTCTCTTGGTGACCTTAGTTTAGGAACCACTGCCATCTAGAATCTTCTAGCTCTAAAATTTTACTGAGTCACATCCCTTCTGGAGAGGAAGGGATGTGACTTGCTCTGTGTGCCCAGCATCTTCTCGAGGGGATGGGCTCCTCCTCTTGGGCTCCTGCTGCACCCTGTGATCACAGGGCACTGGGGACACCGTGGTTCCATCGTTTGGCTTTTCTAGTAGAGTCTTCGTCCGTGAGAGCAGGGACCTTGTCGATCTTGCCCTCCAGGGACCATGTCCATCTAAACCACACACTGGCTAGCTCATTGCCCAGGTCAGGGCATTTGCTCAAAAAGCACCTGTGTTGAATCCCGGGGACCGAGCTGGGCTAGAGTGGGGTCTCTGGGGTGGTCCCTGCAAACAGTCCTCCTCTGGAGCCTTTTCATTGCTCTGGGCCACGTGGGCATCCGGAGCCGACCCACCAGAAGGGATTTCATCCTGTGCTCTGCTGAGCTAAGCTGCACACGTTGGAGGAAAGTTTCTCTTCAGGAAGATGTGTATCTGGATCAAGTAGTCAGCCCCTCCTTCTCCCCACTTCCCTTTTTCAGGGTCTGAAATCCATCTCGCTAGGTTGAGGGTTTTGACATCATTCTTGATGACTGGGAACGGGTCTCTTCCTGCTCTCCCTCCTAGGCAGGCTGGCGTTGATGAGAGGTGACTTTGGCCCAGGTCTGGGTTTAAATAGATAATTCGTGCAGCTGGGGGAGGACTAGATTGGTGGGGCTGCCTGGAGGCAGGGAGGCCAGTCAGGAGGCTGGGACGTGGGAGGAAACCGAGGCTGGATGGTGGAGGGGAGGGAGGGAGTTTGGGTGCCCATAGGTGCTTTACCAGTGGAGCTGACAGGAGTCCGCCAGATTCCATGAGGGCACCTCCAGCACTTTTCAAGCAGCCATAAACTCTACAGAGTAGCTTCTGGAATTTGGCAGTCCTCCTGGATCCTGGGGACGACAGAGGAAGCGTCTGCGGATTTATGTCCGTTGAAGAGCCAACCAGTCTCCTTGGCCAGGAGGACAGGGTGGGACTGATGAAGATGGAGAAGATAGGAGCACCAAGCTACTGGGTCATTATTCTGGTCCCCAAGCCCCACCCTTTCCTCCTCTTACCCCAGGAGGTGGGTGTGGAGGTGGGTGTGGGGGGTGATGGCCCAGACTGGGGGCTCTGTTTCATCAAAACTTGCCTCGGTGGTTCCTTTTCATGAACCAGGAGGGGGAATCATGTTTGGGCCTGAGGGTCTGGGAAGGAGGTGCAACTTTCCCCCAGATGACATTTGCAATGTCTGGAGACATTTTTGGTTGTTACTACTGGGGGAGGGAAAATTGCACATAGTGAGTGGGTCGATGCTAAACACTCAACAAGGTGCAAGACAGCTTCCTGCAACACGGAATGATCGGGTCCAAAATGTCAGGGGTCCAGAGCTTGAATAATACTGTTCTAAACATAGGAAAAAAAAAATCTAGACGCATTATTTAAACCATTAACAATTTACTTCTGTGCAGTGGATGACTTTTGCCTCACATGATTCTATATAGTCTCAAGTTTGTTTATTTTTTTATTTTTTAAGATTTTATTTATTTATTTGACAGAGAGAGAGTGAGAGAGGGAACACAAGCAGGGGGAGAGGGAGAAGCAGGCTTCCCGCCGAGCAGGGAGCCCAGATGTGGGGCTTGATCCCAGAACCCTGGGACCAGGACCTGAGCCGAACGCTTAACGACTGAGCCACCCAGGTGCCCCAATATAGTCTCAAGTTTAAGAAAAGAAACCAAACAATAGGGGCACCTGGGTGGCTTAGTCAGTTAAGCGTCTGCCTTTGGTTCAGGTCATGATCTCCGGGTCCTGGGATTGAGCATCTAAAAAAGAAATCTTAAAAAAAAAAAAAAAAAAATCAACATTACTTTCATAAGTAAAAAACCTGACATAATGTTTACAGAAAGGAATGAGTGTTAAGTGAATACGTAAGTGAATGTTTAAATCAGTGAATGGAGGGAGCCTGTGCAGATCCCGAGGAGAGAGATGTGCATCCCAGCGCAGCCCTTTCCTAACCTTGGATCTGAGCCTGTGGTTTCACACCTGAAGCCATTTGCCAGGACAGGTGAGCGGAGAGAGGAGGTCGCCCCTCCCCCGAGATGGGGACCCCCTTCCCTCCTATTTTTTACTCTCTTTGGCAGGAAATCCTGATTTTCTGAGAGCAGAGACATTGTTTCACTTCTGACATCCGTTAATATTCTTTTCCCACAAGACAGAAAAAACCTCAGTGGTGGAAGGCACCAACCATTTAAGAAAATCTTGAGAAAGAATTTTCTCAACTGTTTCCTCTTCATTGTTTTCTCCGTCCATTGTTGCTAAGTAGTTCAAGCTGACAAGAGAATGAATTGAAGTGCCACGAAGGATTTCTTTCGTGTTGTGGACAAAAGTGATGCACATTACTGTTACTGCTTGCACACACTTGGAATGTCTTTGGGGAGGACAGACAGAGCCAGTGAGGGCTTCCGATGGGCAGGGGTGGGGTGGCAGGGACATAGATCTTCCACTCTGCGTCATTTTGTCCAGTTGGAGTGTTTTATCTTGCACACTAAAACAAGCAAAACCGGCTCTCAAATCTGGAAAAACACTAGGTTTAGCAAAAACACTAGAAAGCTAAAAAATGCTTCTGTGAAACAAAGAGCCCACAGACCAAGAGTTTACTGCATTATGTCATTTAATTCCCCGGTGACCCTGTTTTAGCCCATTTTACAGAGGCTCAGAGACCCAGGTGAGCAGCAGCCGAAACTAACCCAGCAAGGAAGGTCGGAGCCCGCCCCACAGCGGGGCTGGCTGCCTCCAGGGGATGTGCTTCTGACCTAGCGCCATTGGGCCCAAAACGCAAAGAACTTACATTATTGAGCACTTGTTATGTGCCAGCCACTGTTTTAGACACTTTTCATATTGATTTACTCTTCCCAACAACTGTAGGAGGTAGTTATAGCACCCATTCTACAGATGGGGAAATGGAGGCACAGAGTTGTGAGCTGCCTGCTCAAGGTCTCTCACTTGGCGAATGGGATAGCCCAGACTTGGCGAATGGGATAGCCCAGACTAGCACTCTGGCTCCAGGGTACCGTTCCGTTCTTCGAAGGCAGCAGCCTGTCTGGAGGCAGGCAGGCTGAGGGACATTCCTGGGAGGGACTCCCTGTGCCTTGTCTTTAAAGGAGGGGCTAGAAGCAGGATAGAAATAACTGAGTGATAAATGCTCTACCTCGTGCAAAGTGCTTGGCTCAGTGCCTGGCACACATTAGTGTTCAATAAAAGTCAGTGTCCTTTTTTGAACTAGGTGGAACGGAACAACCTTTGGTCAAAGAACAAAAGGACAGAGGCGGGAGGAGAGGAGAGCAGGAAAGGAAGTGCGGAGAGGGGGACGGGGGAGAAGAAAGGAAGCTCCTTCCACCTTTGCAGAGCAGTGGGAGCATGGGCTCCTGCCAGCAAGCTCAGGGGCTCCCTCAGTCTCCAGCATGGTGCCGCCTCAGTTTTCAGGGCTCCTTTTGCCATCCTCCTGCCCTTCCCGTGGTTTAAGCTCTCTGTCTGTCTTGCAGCCTCACTTGGCTCACCTCTTTCTCAGCTCCAGTCTCACCTTGGGGAGCACCTCCTCCTGGAGCCTTCCCAAGCTGAGACTGACTTAGGGGTCCCCTCAGCTCCCATCACACTTCTTGTCACATGGGGTGGTAACCAGCTGTGTAGTGTTGCATCACCTCCTCCCAGATCTTGCCATTGAAGGAGTCACTGTGATCTGTTCATAGCTGAACTCCAGTATGCAGCTGGGAATCTGGCTTTTATAGATGTACAATAAATATCCATAGGCTGAGTGAACAAATTCATTTGTACCAAAAGGTCAGGATTTGCTGAAGTGAATCTCTATCAAGGCAAGGCATTCTCCCATCCACGCATTCACCTATCTACCCATCCATCCATCCACCCACCTATCCATCCATCCATCCATCCATCCATCTGTCCA